>NW_024063062.1:0-600000 GCF_006381635.1 Hibiscus syriacus | reverse complement strand
CAAACATATGGAACACTAGTTTCCAAAGATGCAAACCTGGAAAAGGTTGATTATCATGCTCTTTTGCTGAAACGAAAACCAGAAACATTTGGTGATGCAGAGTCAACCTTGACAATGGTTTTCTGAGAAACATCACCAAACAATTACACATGTAATTGTTAACTATTAAAAAAATTAAATGCCAATTATTATTTAACGTTCATATAAATAATTTCCAATTGATGATGTGAGTAAAAATAAACTATAACTAGCTTTTTATCTTACAACTGAAACCAATTTATATCCACAGTTTATGTTAACGATATGAACTTTTGAATCATTCCTTATAACAAAACTAGACATGTAAACAACAGAAAAGTCATGCAAATACAGTTAGCAAAACAATGATGAAGTTAAAATGCAATCAGGCAATTATCAATTAAAAAGGCATGTTACAAACCCTTCCTAAAATATGGAAGTAATGAAAAGTCTTCTGACCTATTCACTAAATGCTTTTAACATTTACAAGTTATAAAACACTAGATTACATAGGTTTGAGAGCAACAACTCAAGAATCGTCTTTTTAAAACACACGAAGATAATAGTAAGTATATTTAATACCAAAGCTTATATAACCATGAACATCTTCTTCTCTAAAACACACACAGACACAAAAATATATGTATAGCATGTATATTGTTCTATGTGAAAGGATTTTGAGGGAGAAAAGGCAAAGGAGGCTCATTATTTTCAACTGGATCAAGAATCTTATCCCCTGGACCTGATGTAGAAAAAGTGGCCTTAGGAATTTTCCCACATTCATGGTAAAATTCATTTCAAGGAAATACTTGATAAATTGATCAAGTTCAACATCATCTGCAGTATCGTTCTGTTCATAATCATATTCTTTATTATTAATCGTTCTCTCCAAATGCTCAACAGCATCAGCAACCAAAGCCACTCCAGCAATTGCAGCCTTTTCCCATTTTTTATATGCAGATGATGAGGCACCCACAAGCATTGTGTAGCAAACCAAATTTACCTAACTGTGAAAGGAAAAACGAACATTGACAGAGAGAATGGCCATACAATGCCTTAAAACTTTAAAATATTGACAATACAGAGCAAGAACAGAATCCAAAAGAAGTACAATGTAGGTTACTATTAGGAAAACACCAGTCACGACTATTGACATCCAACAAAAATGTTTATTCTAATACTGAACATTTATAACATCATGACAGAAATACATAAAAGTGAATATAAATGTTGGAAACCCAATTGTGCTACTAGAAATAAATGGTGATGATGAACGACTAGATTGAAGCCAAAATCAGATGAAAGACCAAAAACCAGATTGAAGCAGAAATTAAAAACAAGAAATCGCAAAGGTGAAACGATGACAACAGAGCATAAATTGACGGTGCCAGAGGCGAGGATGGCTAGGCTGACTCGAAACATTGAGGAGATCTTGATGGTCGTGACGTTTAAAGTCATGACATTGTCGAATGGCGACAACAACTTCATGGGTTAGGGTAAACAACAGAAACCTTTGAGGAAGGTAAAAAGAAAAAAAGATAAAAAGGGTTAAGGGATTTAGGATTATAAAAGACTCAAACTTGCATTGTTTGTATTTAAAAATGCGACTACTTCACTGACCTATTGTGGCCTATTTTTAAAAAAATGTCACAAAAAATGAGTTTATAGCGGCGTTTCTAAGAAAACATAATAACTCCATGAAAAGGATACATTTTAGGCCTTTTTACTTGGGTCATTGTTTGTTCTTTAGCCCATTTAGTTGCATATAGCTGTATATTTCATGCATGTGGTGGATTGGGCTGAATGGTCTTTATTTGATTGATTAATGGTGTTGATAATTCGTGGAAGGTAGTGTTCCAGAGTTGTGTGTGTGCAGGTTTAGAAACTAGGCGAAGACGAACTTTTGTTGCAACATTTCTTGTATTATTCCTGGACGCACTAAAGGATAAAACATGAAGATATTTTTCATGCTTGCACATGAATCCCATGGCAATTGTGCCTTACACGTGAAGGGAATCTTTTCCCTAGGGTACAAGGAATTAAAGGGCACAAAACCCTATGATCCCCCACTATATAAAGCTAAGGACACCCCACATTAAAGGGAGGCTGGAATTTATGAGCTAAGAGAGAGAAAAGGCATCTACTCTACCTTTCTCTTCTCCTACTTCGTGGGTGCTCTCAATTGTTGAAGGCTTTAAGCAAACAACAAGTTGAACCTTGAGAGAGGTAGCTTGCCTCAGGTGGTTCAAGGCGGCTCAGGAGTTTTATTCGTATTTAGTTTACTTCTATGTTTTTAGCATTTCTATTGGGATGTTTATTCAAATGATTTAATATGGATGTTATTAACCCATCCATGAACAAACTTAGATTGGTTTGGATTTATTGTGGATAATTATATTTTATTTAATGGATGTTTAAGTATTTCCAAATTTATACTTGTTTTGTTCATTGTTTTGAATGCTTGGATTCGTAAGAGCTTTCGAGACATAGCCTTACTCTCTTTTGATAGCTTAATATTTGAGAGAGTTAAGCTTAGATCCACGTGGACAATGGGGTTGTGCTGAGAGGTAAACCCTAACTCACCTTAGAGATAAGGATAGAGTTTCAACGACTAAAAAGATTTGAGCTTCGTAGATGGTAAACTGCTAGAGTTCACGCTGAGAGGTATTGATGTAGCATTTTCACTGTTAGATTCTTGCTAGAGATAGTGTAGAACACCATCGAATACTCTGTCGAGCATGTGTATTTAGGGAAGTTGTTAGACATCCATGAAGACAAGATGTAGGATTCCATAGTAGACCCAACCATTTGTCTTACTTGAGAGTTTTTGCATGTGTGATACTTATTCCGTTGTCTTAGCTCGTAAACTAGTTCTCAACATTCTGTTGTCATAACAATTATTTACTTTGTTTATTTCATTTCTTTTCAGGTGTTGTGTTGTTTCATGATTCGAATGACACTCAAGGAACCATTATTACCAATTAAACCTAAAATCGAACATTTTTTTATTAAAGAAGATGTATTAAAAGAGTTATGTATCAACTAGGTCAGAATCCAGTTTAGGATCCTGCAAATCCAAATGATGCAACAATTTGTAATGTTGGGGTGGTAGTTCGACCACGACCTATTCAAGATCATTTAGCACATGTTTTGACGATTTTACCTCTGGGATTGTTGTTCCAGAAATTTAGGCAGCCCACTTTGAGCATAAACCTTTGATGTTCAACATGTTGAATTCGATTGGACATTTTGGTGGTGCACCTTATGAAGATGCAAGGCAACACATTCGTGCTTTCTTGGAAGTATACTCCTTTAGGAAGCAGGGTGTGCATCAGGATGTGTTGAAGTTGAAATTATTTCCCTATTCTTTGTGTGATCAAGCAAGATCTTGGTTGAGTAGTGTACCTCCTGACTCGATGGAATCATGGACCAATTTATGCAAGAACTTCTTGCTACGTTATAATCCACCCAACATGAACACGTAACTTTGAAATAATATAGCTTACTTTCGTCAATTTGATGACGAGTCAATGAATGAGTTTTGGGATAGATACAAGGGACTGCTTAGTAAGTGTACGAATCATGGATTTAATGATTGGACACAAGTTGTGATGTTCTATAATGTTGTCAATGCACCAACCAGAATGATGCTAGATGCTTCAGCAAATGAAACTTTACTGGACAAGTCACCGAGGAAGCATTTGATATCATTGATAGGATAGTGAATAATAATTAACAATTCCCTACTTCGAGACTTGGCACGGGGAGAAGAAATCATGGCACTTTCCAGCTCGATACTAAGGACTTTGTTTCAACTCAATTGTCGACCATTTCAAATATGTTGAAGAATCTCCAACATCCTAGTGAAATGAAGGTAACTTCTGCAACTTAGCACTTTTTACCTAGATTTGGATTGGAATTAAGTATGTTTAATAGTATTTTAGGTTTAGTTTAGTCTTATTTTTTATATAATTTTGCATTGTTTAAAGTTTGGTTAACATATACTAATTTCTGGATTTTTCTACTAAAAAATGAAGATGCTACAGTGAAGAAGCAAATGCTACAATAACTGATGACTCAACAGGATAGGCAGAACCTTCTAGAACAGGGATAACTGGCTGGGACAACTGTATACTTTCTAACCAGCTTCTTATATTTGGTGAATATCCATTGGAGACAATTTTGACCTCTTCACCTATAAATAGGACACCCCATCGCTCATTTAATCATTAAATATTCATTATATCATCTACCACACAAAATCTCTCATCTCTTTTCCATTGCCACCTAAGCTACAACGAGCGGGGGAGTGCTGAAACATTTGGGAGTCAGCCTTGATGAGTAGCACCGACAGTCAACAATCTCACTCAACTACTTATATTTTGTCTGAGATAGGGAAGTTTAGCTAGTTGATTTTTATATCAGGGATGTTGAATGTTTGAAACTTAGTTGTTTGGGTGGAGTCCTTGTTTAATGTATGTTGTTATTTTGTTTAGAGATAAATTGAATGATTTGCATACTAATTTCGTGGCATTGGTATTGGGAAAAGCAAATGCATGATGAGATGTAGCCGCCAACATTTAGCATTATTACTATGATTGAATATCTTAGTGAGAGCTATTTCATATTAACCTGTTTATAGCAATTGATGCTAAATACATTTTAGCTAAGTTAATTACATGAATTGAGTAAGGAGTCCCATTTATCATCCTAATCCATTTGATTTATGACTTTGCGATATTCTTAATGATATAACATAAACATGCACCTTTATTCCATTATATTTCCTCTTTTATTACTTGCCTTAATTACATTTCAATTTAATCAATACTTGTTTCCTTAACTCAATTGTAACTTTTTGCTCTCTGTGGGTTCGACATCTAAAATCGCAAAAGGATTTCCACTTTATTACTTTGATATGATAGTGTATGCTTGCGCTATGCTATGACATTTTCTAAGCATCAAGTTTTTGGAGCCGTTACCGAGGAGAAACTGTTTACTTTTGAGTTTTGTTTTGTTTTACTAATTATTTACTTTTCTTTTTATAGGTACTTTTCTATTGCATGTCTGAAAGTGATGAATTATAACCATTTGATCTTGAGATTGAGAGAACCTTTAGACGTCGTAGATGAGAAGCTAATCGAAACTGAATTCAAATGGGTGATTAACCACAAGAACACAATGCCCTACCATTGTTATAGCATACTGAAGGAGAAATTTCTATTGGCATTGGAGCTGAGCAGCAACATTATTTCAATATGGATGATCATAATCGATGATCAGGGAACACATCGTCCTTACATTTGATGATTTACATCATGGAATAGTGCGGCCAGCCATCCAAGCCACCAACTTTGAGCTTAAGACGGATATGCTCCAAATACTTTAGTCTATGGGGCAATATAGTGGCTCGATCACTAAAGATCCAAGAGCACACCTTAGAGCATTCATGGAGGTATGTGATTCCTTCGTACAACAAGGAGTCCCTGAAGAATCTTTAAAGCTGAAGATATTTCCGTATTCTATAAGAGACATAGCTAGATCCTGGCTCAATTGACTACCACCATGTGCTATAACATCCTGGAATAAACTCACTCAAAAATTTCTACTGCGATTTAATCCTCCTAATATGAATGTAAAGTTGAGGAATGAACTTACCTCCTTCAAACAAATTGAAGATGAGAATCAATATGAAGCTTGGTAGTGTTTAAAGGAATTACTACGAAAGTTATCGATGCATGGATTTCCCCATTAGACAAAAATAGAGATGTTTTATAATGGGTTGAATATGCAAACTTGCATAGTGGTTGATGCTTCAGCAAATGGAGCACTGCTGGACAAGTCCTACAATGAAGCATATGATATATTGGAGAGGATTTTCAATAACGGCTATCAATACTCCAACATGAGGAACATGTTTGGTAGAGGCAATGCTATAGCATAATGACGTCTCAAATCACAACATGAAGGATATGGTAAAGAAGTTGCAAAGGTCGGGTGGCATGTATGATGGAAAAATATATGTCTACCCCACTTGTGTTTATTGTGAAGATGCACATAATTATGATGAATGCGCACAAAACCCTAAGTCCATTTGTTTTGTGAGAAATTTTAATAGGGGAGATAATGCAAACATGTATGGGAATTCATATAATGCCAACTACCGCAACCATCCCAATTTGTCATGGAGGAGTCAAAATGTGGCCAATCTAAATGCTATACAATCAAATTTTAGTAACCAATAACATCATCAACAATCAGCACAACCACAACAAAGGCATAATTATCAAGGGTATAGTTCCAATCATGCTACTAAATTATCTTTTCTTGAAGCTTTTATGAAAGAATATATGGCAAGCCAATCAACATCTTTAAGATCATTGAAGAATCAAGCTGGCCAGATGGCCAATACTTTAAGCAACAGGCAACCAGGGAAGCTATCTAACGATACTGAAGTCCCTAAAGCTCATGGGAAGGCTCATTGTAATAAGTATTGCAAGGCCATCATAACTAGGAGTGGAATTCATATTGGGAGACCCACTACTGAGAACAAGAAGAAAGATGATGAGAAATAACCCAAAGATAAGGAGGTATCACAAGATACAGCTACCCGAGATGCTGCAGTAAAGAATGTTAGACAAAGTAGTGATTCTGAAGCAATGCCAGCAGCATCACCTCAACCAGTGCCTCATGTTACACCCATAACTTTGTAGGCAGCTCAGAATAAAAAATACTCCAAGACCTCCTCCTCCGTTTCCTCAATGTTTTGAAAAGACCAAGGAATATCAACAATTTAAAGCATTCAATGATATACTTCACCAACTAACCATCAACATTCTATTGATAGATGCTTTGGAGAAAAACCCAAACTACATCAAACTCACGTGTGAACTATCCAAGAATAGGAGGCTAGGCGAGTTCGAGACTATTTCACTAACTGAAGGCTACAACGCTATGGCCACAAGAAGACTTCCGCCAAAGCTTAAAGATCCATAGAGCTTTACTATTCTATATAGAATTGGTGACCAGTTTGTTGGTAAAACTTTATGCGACATAGGTACTAGCATTAACTTAATGTCATTATCTAATTTAAAGAAATTTGGAAGTGGAAACGCAAGGCAAACAACCGTGACACTATAACTTGTTGATTGGTCCTCTGTACAACCAAATGGAATAGTGGAGAATATGCTAGTTCGAGTGGATAATTTCATATTCCAGCTAACTTCATTATAATCAATTGTGAAGTTGATAAGGAAGTTCCAATCATTCTTGGCAGACCCTTCATCGCTACAGGGCAAGCATTAATCGATGTGGAAAAGGGAGAACTCACTATGCGCTTAAATGATGAATACAATACTTTCAACGTTTTGAAAAATGTGTCTTATATGGATTATACTACTGAGTGTAATAGTATTGATGCTTTTGATGTTTATGTGCATGAGCATTTAGATGAAAGTTACAACATGGGAGTTGCTACAACCAATACTATAGCAATCGAAGTAATTGATGACGACGACGAAGGAAATTTCATGAAATAATTTGAGCCATTAGACCTTCTTGATCGATCGATTCAAGTACCAAAGAAATCCATAGGGGACCCACCTATTCTTGAGCACAAACCCTTGCTCTAGTATTTGATATATTCATTCCTTGGAAAAATGATACTCTACCAGTCATCATTGCAGCAAAGCTTACAACATATCAAGATGAAAATTTAATTTCTATGCTAAAGCAACATATGAAGGCTATTACCTAGGGAACTGCTGACATAAAAGGGATTAGCCCAGTATTTTACATGTATAAAATTTTATTGGAGGATCGAGTAGTAGTTCTATTGAGCAAAAAAGACTGTAAAACCCAATTATAAAAGAAGTTGTTTGAAAAGAAGTCATAAAATGGTTAGATGTTGGGATCATATACCCCATTTCTAACAGTAATTGGGTGAGCTCGGTATAATGCATCCTAAGAAAGGATAAATCACTGTGGTAGCAAACGAGAAGAATGAGTTGGTTCTCACACGCACAGCCACGGGATAGAGAATTTGCATAGACTGCAAGCTGAATAAAGCTGCATAGAAGGATAAATTCATGCTGCCGTTCATTTATCAAATGCTAGACAGACTTGCTGTAAAGGCCTTTTATTATTTTCTTGATGGGTATAGTGGCTACAATAAGATTTCTATAGCTCCTAAAGATCAAGGAAAATTGACTTTCACTTGTCCTTATTGAACTTTTTCTTTTCGAAGAATGTAACTCGAACCATGTAATGCTCCAGTAACATTCTAATTCTACATGATGTTGATATTCTCTGATATGATTGGAGATTGCTTGGAAATTATAATTGATGATTTTTCTTTTTTGGGCAAAATTTTTAGCAATGTCAGTCTAACTTTGCCACTGTTTTAAAGAGATATGAAGAGACCAACCTTGTGTTAAATTGGAAAAATGCCATTTCATGTTAATCGAAGGCGTGGTGTTAGGGCATCACATTTCTCAACGAGGAATAAAAGTGGGTAAAGCCAAGGTCGAATTCATTGAGAAATTACCTTCACCCTTAAATGTTAAAGCAGTAAGAAGCTTTCTAGGGCATGTGGGTTTTTATCGTAGGTTCATTAAGAATTTCTTCCAAATAGCCAAACCATTACGTTTATTGTTGAAGCAAAATAATAAATTTGTGGTTGGTACTGAAGTTCTAAAATAATTTTGATACCATCAAATCCAAGCTAGTTAATGCCCCTATTTTCGTAGCACCAAACTGGAATTTACCTTCTGGACAGACGTGTGATGCTATCGACTTTACTGTTGGGGCAATGTTGGGGTAACGCAATGAGCGAGTGTAATATGATATTCATTAAGCTACCAGGACATTGAATGATGCTCAGGTGAATTACACCACAACTGAAAAGGAATTGCTAGCTATGGTGTTTCCATTTGATGAATTTCGACTGTACTTGGTCAGAACCAAGGTGATAGTCTATACCGACCATTCAACGTTAAAGCATTTGTTTGCTCAGAAGGGCACCAAGCCGAGACTAATTCATTGGGTTCTATTACTACAAGAATTAGACATTGAAGTTTGAGATAAGAAAGGAACCGAGAACCAAGTGCCTGACCACTTATCACACTTGGAATATGAAAGTAAGGATGGCAAAGCATTTGTGATACCAGATGTTTTCCCCGATGAACGATTGTTGACCATGAATGCTCTACCATGGTATGTTGATTTTGTGAATTATTTAGTTAGTGGTATACTACCACTAGATCCTAATCACCAAGGTAGAAAGAAATTAATGAGGGATGCCAAAGCATATTTTTGGGAAGAACCTTATCTTTTTAAGCAATGTAATGACCAACTCTTGAGAAGGTGTATCCTGAGTGTGAAAAACACATCATCTTGCAGCATTTCCACATTAGACTTTATGGTGGACATTTTGGAGGTATGCATACAACAACAAAAGTTCTTTAATGTGATTATTACTGGCCTTAACTGTTCAATGAGGCTAAATATTTTGTACAACATTGTGATCAATGCCAAATAACGGGAAACATTTATAGGCGCAATGAGATGCCAATGCAACCTATATTGGATATTGAATTGTTTGATGTTTCAGGATTTGATTTTATGGGACCTTATCCATCTTTTTATGGTAATAGTTTCATTCTTGTTATTGTTGATTATGTGTCTAAATGGGTTAAGGTTGTAGTATTACCCTCAAATGATGCTAAAGTGGTTCTCCGATTCATCCACAAGAACATTTTTACTCGATTTGGAACACCATGAATATTTATTAGTGATGAATGTTCCCAATTTATTGGTAGTCAAGTAGCAAATTCCTCGCAACATTAAAAAGTAAAATATCACATTGGTATATCATACCATCCTTAATCAAATGGTCAAGTCGAGGTATCCAATCGTGAAATCAAGCAAATATTGGAAAAAGTAGTTAATAATTCGAGGAAAGATTGTTGTCTAAGACTTTATGAAGCACTTTGGGCTTATAAGATGACTTACAAAACTCTCTCGGGTATGTCACCTTATTGCATTGTTTATGGCAAAGCTTGTCACTTACCAGCTGAGCTGGAGTATAAAGCCATGTGGGCACTTAAGAAGCTAAACTATGATCTCAATGTTGCTAGGGGACAAATAATTTTGGAGATTAATGAACTTGAGAAGCTATGAAACAATGCTTATGAGTGCTCGAATTTACAAGGAAAGAATAAGAGATGGCATGATCAACATATCCTACCAAAACAGTTTCATGTTGGACAACTTGTGCTCTTATTTAATTCTTGACTTAAGCTTTTTTCAAGGAAACTCAAATCACGTTGGTCAAGCCACTTTGAAGTCGTGGAAGCTTATCCTCATGGGGCAACACTCTTAAAGAATCTAAGAGATGGAGCTACATTTAAAGTCAATGGGTAGTGTTTAAAACATTATTTCTAAAAGCAACACCTTGATATCACCTCCATCATATTAAACAAGCCGTCTTTATTTTAAATCTCTTTTATTATGAATAAGTCAATTTCGACATTAGTTAGATATTTAGTTTTTATATTTTAATTAAATTTTGATTTACTTTTATTTTTCTTGTTAACCAGGCTAAATGCTGAAGATTCCTTGTTGGAATGTTTTTTCCTGAATATTGCGTGTGCTATATCCGCTTCCATAGCATATGACAGCTGGACGGGTAAATTTAGGTAAAAATTAATTTATGTGAGTTGTCATCCACTTTTACCCCCTCTATATCCACCGTCCACCTTACTTTATCTTCACCCTCCAATTTTTATCTTTATCCTCATATTTTAATTTTAAATTTTAAACCCCATTTTCCCTTTTAGATACCACCTTTAATATTCCCAACCCTAAACCATTTACTCACACTTATTTCATTTTACCTGCTCCATACATTTTGGTTGTTTCTTTTCATCTTCCCCACACCTTACATTTTCAAAGCTCCAATCTTTTTTTTCTTTTCATACGAATAGATTCAATTGCATCGAAAAAGAAGATGATCGTCAAAAGATCTAGCCATCATCCACTGATTTCAACATTACCAACTTCGCAACCAAAAGCCACTTTCGAGCCCATGATATTTATAGAGGCTGCACAAAAACAACAATACTCTGAATTTGCTAATCTAGAGTTCGTTAACAAGGAAGGCTTTGACCTCTCAACCACCGAGGACTTAACGACATTCACTTATATTACGTCCATTATTGATGCGATAAAATGGGAAACCTTCTGCTCTCATCCCGGTGAAATCAACCACTATTAGGTTTAGGAATTCTACAGTAATCTGTTGCATGAGGAAAAGCCGCTGGTCTTTGTCAGAGAAAAGTTGGTACATTCGTGAGCTACTCAAATCAATGAGTTATTGGGCCTCGAAGATGGCGAATATGAGCACACCAAGTTCGTGAACAACTTAACCACCAAATACTTACAACAAGTTTCCAAAGATGTTTGTTTGTCAAGAAAAACATGGATGAAGTCTTCCTCTAGAGGCTACACCATGAGACGTTTGGACCTTAACCGAGAAATAAGAGTATGCTTTATTTTTCTCTGAACCTGTTTAATTCCTACTATGCATTTTTATACCATAACTATAGACAGGATTTTATTGTTGCATTTCATCTTTCAATGTTGAAATATCAATGTTGGTAAAATTATTTCTATTAAGATTTTTTCTTGTAGCCAAAAGGCTAGTGATTATCTTTATTTTCCTTCACTAATCACTGCACTGCGCCAAAATGCACGAGTGGTTAAATTACCTTTTAAACAGGTATATGAGAACTGGAATTCTATTACCTCCACTATGATCAAGCACAAATTACTGATGGATGGACTTGACCCTGAGTCATCCGTATGAAAGCTGAGTAACCCACACCATGCTCCTGGCCAAACTATTGATCCACAATCGGTGAATACATCGTTTGATCGGCCAGAGGCTATGGCTTATATGGCGGCACAACAGACCAACATCATGCCCATGTTAAGTCACACGATTCAAATTTAGTCTCAGCTACATTCAGCCCAAGTATAGTACTCGCAGTATGCTTGAGCCATGGATGTTATTCTAAAGAAGTTATCCGCCACCTTGATCAACGATGGCAAGTTTGTCATTCTGGAGTTTCCCATTAGTGTTCTTGCCAAATTAGCTAAACCACATGTATTTGATTCCTTGAATAGTTTTGATAGTGTTAAGGAGGTCCCAAAAGCCCATACTGATGTTGGAGCAGACACAGTGGAAGGTAAAACCAAGCCTGAAGAGGGAACTGAAGAAGCTGCAAGAGAAGTTATAAAGGAAGTGGAAGTTGACAAAGAGGTTATCTCAACTTCCTCAACTTATGTCATTGTTACTAGTCTGATAATGATGACTCCATAGAGACCACCAAAGTTGGTAGCTATAACAAAGAGAAAGAAGGACCGACTAGCTAGGAGCAGACGGTTGTGTGATAATTATTGTACCTAAACTTTGATATTACTGCACAGGATGCTACAACAGTAACCCAACAATATTTAGGTGCTTTCCAACTTGTTTCCAGTGTGCTAAAGGATGTGAAGCAACTAGATTACAGCAGTCAACTTGGAGAGATCAACATTGATTCCCTGCTGCGATATTTGATGCATACACTTATCCCAAAGGTGGCTATTTTTGTTGGCTACACCAAAATTTCCAGTCAAATTATGAAGGAGATACAACAAGAAATTGCGAGTTATCCTAAGAGCTCACCTTATATTACTTTGGGCGGTGTTAGGGAAAGTTTGGAGAACCTTGATGCAATCACAGTTGAACCAGTGAAGAAGGTTCCCCTTGTCATTCCCGATGCTGTTGTGGTTTAAACCATGTCAACATCCACAGGTATAAAGAGGAAGAGTTCGATGAAGGACAAAGTCACCTCTAAGAAAGTCTGTCCCACTATTGCTAGCCCTGGCAAAAGCCTGTGAAAACTAAACTAGGGGAGTCTCGTTCCCCTTTTCCTTTTGTTGTTTTTATTTTTTTCGTTGTTTTGCATTAAGAACAATTCCCCACTTAGGTTTGGGGGTGTTGTCCATTGGGTTGTTGCATTTTTCTTTTTGTTAACATTTTGTTTGCATTTGCATGATATTAAGCACTATGTTTAGCATTATGTTTGTATATTGTTGCCTATAACATTGTTTAGTTATGCATGAAAAATACCATGGATTAAACTGTTGAAATCAAGAAACTTTTGGTTCATTTTAATGGTGCCCAATGATGAAATAAGTTAGTGAATTAAATACTATGAAGTTACTTAATAACTTATTCGAATTAGGGTACATAGGAAAAGTCTTTACCTTAGGTGTATGTTCTCAATACTTAGAGACTTTTGAAACTTTTGAATTAAACTCACATATATAATAGATGTGTAGCATTTGTAGAACTAGATGTGCCCGAAATTGGCTCTAGGTAAAAAAAGAATAAGGAAAATTCTCGAGCTGGTAGAGGTGCCTTACACCGGCTCTAGTAATAAAATGGAAATAAAAATGTTAAAGGTGTCTTAAAACTGGCTCTAGAATTAGAAAATGAAAAATACTAGAGGTGTCTAACACTGGATCTAGCATAAATTAGGATGTTGTTGCAGCATTGAAATTTTTTAATTGAGTAGTTTCACATTTTGTAGATTAGTCAAGTAATGATTGGATACACCTAGCTTGCACACTTTGACACTGTGTACCTAATTTGAATGAGCTTTTGATGCAATTCCTACTTGAGATTATTTAGATGTTGTTTACATTCATGTAACATAATTTTGAGGGTTGAAAAATAAACTAAATGTTGAATTGGTTTTTCTAGTCTAAATATATGATATTAAGGTTTAGTTAGATTCATATCACGTTTGTGTTGCTTGAGGACAAGCAAACATCTAGGTTTGGAGGTGTGATAACTCCCAAAAGTGTTAGCAACTTAGCACTTTCTACCTATGTTTGGCTTGTTATTAAGTATTTGTAATAGCATTTTAGGTATAGTTTAGTCTTATTTTTTATATAATTTTGCATTGTTTAAAGTTTCATTAACTTAGGCTAATTTCAGGATTTTTCTGCTTAAAAGTGCAGATGTTGCAGCGAATAAGCAAATGCTACAGCAACTGATGACTCACTAGGCTAGGAAAAACCTTTTGGAATCGGGACAATTGGCTGGGATAGCTGTATCCTCTCTAACCAGTTGTTGCTACATGATGAATACCCATTAGAGACAATTTTGACCTCCTCGCCTATAAATAGGACATCCCTTAGCTTATTTCATCATCAATTATTTATTCTATTATCTTCCACACAAAATCTCTTGTCTCTCTTCCATGGCCGCCTAAGCTACAACGAGTGGGGGAGTGCTGTAGTATATGAGAGTCAACCTTGCTGAGTAGCATCGGTAGTAAACAAGATCACTTAACTACTTAGACTTTGTATGAGATGGGGAAGTTTAGCTAGTTAATTTTAATATTTGGAATTTTGAATGTTTCAAACTTAATCGTTTGGGTGGAACCTTTGGTTATATTAATGTTGTTTAATTTGCTACCTTGTGCCTTATACTTTATGAATAATGAAAGAGATTTCATTATTTAATGTATGCAGTTATTTTGTTTAGAAATAAATTGTATGATTTGCATACTAATTTCATGGAGTTGGTATTGTGAGATGGAAATGCATGATGACATGTTTGCTACCAACATTTAGCATTATTTCTATATGATTGAATGTCTAAGTGAGAGCTATTTCATATTAATCCGTTTATAGCAATTGATGCTAAATAAATTGTAGCTAATTTAATTACATGAATTGAGCAAGGAGTCCTATTTATCATCCATTTTATTTATGACTTTGTGATGTTCCTAATGATATAGCATAAACCCGTGCCTTTATTCCATTATATTTCCTCTTTTGTTATTTGCCTTAATTATATGCCAATTCAATCAATACTTGTTTCCTTAACTTAATTGTAAATTTCTGCTCTCTGTGGGTTCCACATCAGAAATCCCAAAAGGATTTCCACCTTATTACTTTGATATGATAGTGTATGTTTGCACTGTGCTATAGTATTTTCTAGAGCATCAGCTTCTACACCACGTGAGATAGTTCCCCAAAAACTATGAGTCTATCAACTACGTAGGGAATGTCAACCAAGGTAACAACAACAACCCACATTTGAACACTTACAATCTAATATGGTGTCGGTATCCTAATTTCTATTGGGGTAATCAATGAGCAATAATTTATACAACTCAAATCAACAAGAAAATCAAACTGAACCCCAAGTTTTCAACAAAATATGACGTGGCAAAATCACAATAAGGTTTCAACATCCCCTTCGAACTCTAATTCTTTGGAAGCCACTTTACAGGAGTTTATGACAACCACTCAAACCTTATTTCAAGACCATGCAACTTCCATTAAGAGACAATGAGTATTGTTCCAAAGTCATAGCTCATCTTTGAGAGATTTGGAGAGGAAAGTAGGTCTAATCGCATAAGATCTATTTGTTCGACCTGAAGGTAGTATCTGTACTGATATTGAAGTCATCAAACCTTATGGTAAAGAGTAGTATAGTAACTCACTTTGAGGAGTGACACTTAAATCAACAAAGAAAATAAGTTTGGGAGGAAGAAAATAGAAGATCCAAACCCTAATTATATGTAGGAATAATTTAAAATGTAAAAAAAAAATCAACTCTTGAGAAGGAGAAAGATGAGGGTTCAACTGGTGGACACACTGATGACATATAAATATTGCCACATCAAAAGTTAGACCCCCACAACCCTTCCCTCAAAGATTAAAGAAACAAAACAAAGACCTTCAATTTAAGAAATTAATGGACATTCTTTAGTAGTTACATATCAATGTCCCATTTCTAGAGGCCATTAATCAAATTCCTATCTATGCTAAATTTCTCAAGGATATTGTCACCAAGAAAATGAAGGTTGAGAAGTATGAAACTTCTGCTACAACAAAAGAGTGTTATTATGTATTAAACAGCTTCCCACCAAAAAGAAAAGATCTTGGCAGCTTTATTATTCCATGTTCTATTGGAGATAACCATGTGGGAAAAGCCTTATGTGATCTTAGGTCGAGTGTAAATTTGATGCCCAAGTATATGTTCATGAAGTTTGGTATGTTAAATACAAGACCAACCACCATAGTTTGACAATTGGTTGATTGATCCCATGTCTGTCCTGAAAGGAGGATCGAAAATGTTGTAGTGAAGGTGGACAAGTTTGTATTCCCAACTAAATTTCTTATCCTATAGTGTGAAGCCAATGATAATGCACCTATCATTTTGGGGTGACCATTCCTTGTAATTGGCCTAATATTGATTGATTGTGAAAAGGATGAGTTCACTATGCTAGTAGATGATCAAAGGGTAACCATCAATGTCTTCAATACCCTCAAATATATGGATGGTTCAAAGGAAATTCAATATCTTCATGTTGTTGATTTTTTATAGAAGCTGAAGTTGCAAAATTTTGTTGTAGTAATTTTTCACAGATTGAGGACTACATGAAGCTAAATGGAGATGATGTTGAGGAGCTCAAGGAATCTCCACTAGATGTGCAACAGTCTGGCTTCTTAATAGCTAGACCATGTACACATTTTAAATCTCTATTTTTGTGAATTTACTCCTCCTAAACCTTCAATTGAGCATTCACCTTCCTTAGAATTAAAACCATTACCATCACACCTTAAGTATGCTTATTTGGCTAGTAACAATACATTGCATGCGATTATTTCTACTAGTCTAAAACCTGAGCAGTAAAGTAGTTTAATACATGTGTTGACTAAACATAAGAAAGCTCTAGGTTGACCATGGTTGATTTCAAGGGCATTAACCCTACAATTTGTATGCACAAAATTATGCTTGATGAAAGACAAAACAATTCTATTGAACCCCAAAGAAGGCTTAACTCGGTTATAAAGAAGGTGGCGATGAAGGAGATCATCAAGTGGCTCGATGCTGGTGTAATCTACCCTATTTCAAATAGTTCGTGGGTCACCCTGGTGCATTGTGTGCCCAATAAGGGAGGCACGACTGTTGTGAGCAATGAGGATAACGAACTACTCCCCACAAGGACTGTCACGAGTTGGAGGATATGTATGGACTATAAAAGCTCAAAAGTTCACTAAAAAGGATCATTTTCCCCTCCCATTCATCAATCAAATACTGGAACGATTGGCAGACAAACCATTCTATTGCTTCCTTGATGGATATTTGATAAATCTCTAAAAGAGTTATCATTTTAGCACTTTATACCTAGTTTTCGCTTGAAATTGAGAAATTTAAAAGATTTAAGGATTATTTTAGTCTTCATTACTTGTATTTTAGCATTATTAAGAGTTTGGTTAACTTAGGCTAATTTCAGGTTTTTCTGCTGAAAAGGGTGTAAAATACTACAGTACTAGAGTGGATGCTACATCAATTGATGACTCACTGTGCTAGGAAGAACCTTCAGGAATGGGAAAGCTTGCTAGGATAACTGTAATCCTCTCCTATTAGATGTTGGAACGTGGAAAACCCTCATTGGAGAGGATTTGACCTTTCTTACCTATAAATAGGGCCATCCTTGTCTTATTTCATAATCAAATTTTCATCCTCTCTTTTTATACACAAACTTATCATTCTCATTTCATGGTAGCTTAAGCTTTCAGATGGGAAATGCTACAACATCTAAGGAATAGTCTTCATCGAGTAGCATCAATAGTCAGCAAGAGATTTCTTCAACTTACTTACACTTCGCCTAAGACAGGGGAGTTTTAGTTAGTTGAACATGTTATTGTGGATGTTAATTACTCTAATCTTAGCCATTTGATTATCTTTGTTTTTATGAATACTTTTAATTTGCTACAATGTGCCTTGAATGGTGATAGAGATTTCATTATTTAGGTATGTTGTTTATTTTGTTTAGAGAAAAACTTAATGATATGCATGTTAGTTTTGTGGAATTTGTATTGTGAGAAGCAAATGCATGTTGAGATATATGTTGCCAAGTGTTTAGCATAATTACTAAGTGATTGTTTGTTTTAGTTAGTACTAATTCTTAATGATTCATTAATGGTAATCAATGCTGAATACATTGTAGTAAATTTAAATACATGAATTTGGTAAAGAAACCCTTTTATCATCATTCTCCAATTGATAGATGATTATGGGTTGTACTCAATGTTGTAGCATGACCGTGCCTTTCTCTCATTTCATTATATCTTTTAATTTTTGTTTTGATCACATGTTATTTAAACAATCAATTATTTTACTGACTCATTTGTAAATAATCATGCTCTCAGTGGGTTCAACATCCGAAGTCTTAATAAGGCTTCCACTTTATTACTTGGTGATGATACGTATACTTACGTGATTTCTATAGCATTTTTATTAGCATCAAGCTTTTGGCGTCGTTATCAGGGAGCAACTGTTTACTTTTGAGTTTCATTTTAGTTACAAAATTTGTTGTTTTCTTTTTGTAGGTTATTTCTTATATTGTATGTTCGATAGCGAGGAACTTTTTCCACTAGATCCCGAGATTGAGAGAACCTTTAGACGTCGTCGATGAGAAACTAATATAAACCAAATTCAAATGGGTGACCATTCAGAAGGTCACAATGCACTACCGCCGTTGCAACATGCTGCTGAAGGAGAAATACCACATGTCATTAGAGTTGAGCAGCATCATTATTTCAGTATGGATGATCACATGATCGTAACTAACTAGTTATGGAGTATGTTGTCCCTACACTAGATGATTAACACCTTGGAATTGTGCAACCAGCCATCCATGCTGCTAACTTTGAGCTGAAGCTGGTGATGTTTCAAATGATATAGTCTGTGAGGTAGTATATCAACTCATTCATTGAGGATCCAAAAGCACACCTACGAGCATTCATGGAGGTCTGTGATTTTTTTGTACAACAAGGAGTTCCTGAAGAGGCTCTAAAGCTAAATTTGTTTCCTTACTTGCTATAGGACAAGCTAGAGCATGGCTCAATTAACTGCCACTGGGTGCTATAGTAACCTGGAATGAGCTTGTACAAAATTTTTGTTTCACTTTAATCCACCTAACATGAATGCAAAGTTGAGGAATGACCTTACCTCTTCAATCAACTTGAAGATAATCTATATGAAGCTTAGGAGTGTTTAAAGGAGTTACTTTGAATGTGCCCTACGCAAATGGAGCACTGATGGACAAGTTATATAATGAATCATATAGTAAAAAATTACAAAGGTCGGGTGGCATGTATGAGGTAAAAAATATTTCTACCCCTTCTTGTGTTTATTTTGGAGATGCACATAATTATGAAGAATGTCCACAAAATCCCGAGTCTATTTATTTTGTGGGAAATTTCAATAGGGGAGATAATGGCAACACATATAGGAATTCATATAATGCCAACTACCGCAACCACCCCAATTTGTCATGGAGGAGCCAAAATGATACCAATTCGAATATTGTAAAAACCAATTTTGGCAACCAACAACAACATTACAATCAACAGTCGATTATGAACACCCTTAGCAACCATCAAAACCATAGCAAAGACAAAATTACCAAGAGAAGAATTCTAATCAAGCCATTAATTTATTCTCTCTTAAAGCTTTAATGAAAGAATACATGGTGAGCCAATCAACATCATTGAGAGCGTTGGAGAACCAAGTTTTCCAGTTGGCCAATGCTTTAAGCAATAGGCAACAAGGAATACTACCCAGTGATACGGAAGCCCCTAAGGCTCATGGCAAGGCTCATTGTAATTAGCATTACAAAGCCATCACAGCCAGAAGTGGAATCCATATTGGGAGACCTACTACTAAAAACACGAAGATATATGATGAGCAACAAACCAAGGATAAGGAGGTAGCACAAGACACATCTATTCTAGATGATACACCAAACGATGCTGGACAAGTAGCAATTCTGGAGCAACACCTGCAGTATCACCTCAACCAGTGACTCATGTCACACCCATTATTCCATAGCCAACTCAGAATCAAAAAACCCCATGACCTATTTCTCCGTTTCCACAATGATTCAAGAAGACCAAGGAGGATAAACAATTTAACGTGTTCATCGATGTAGTTCACTAATTAAAAATCAACATTGTGTTGATAGATATTTTGGACCAAAACCCGAACTACGTCAAATTTATGCGTGAAATACTATCCAATAAAAAAAGGTTGGACGAGTTCAAATTTGTTACACTTACTGAAGGTTGTAGTGCTATGGCCACAAGTAGACTACTAGAAAAACTCAAGGGTTCAGGGAGCTTTACTATCCCCTATAGCATTGGTGACCAGTTTGTTGCTAAAGCCCTATGCGACTTAGGTGCCAACATTAACTTAAATGCCATTGTCTATTTTTCAGGAAATTTGAAAATAGAGACGCAAGACCCACAACCGTGATGTGCAACATGCTAATGGATCTATCATGCATCTAAGTGGAATCGTGGAGAATATGCTAGTTCGAGTGGATAAATTTATGTTCACTACCAACTTCATTATACTCGACTGTGAAGCTGACAAAGAAGTTTCAATCATTCTTGGGATACCCTTCCTTTCTACAGGGCAAGCGCTAATCGATGTTGAAAAGACAGAACTCATTATGCGTTTAAATGATGAATACATTACTTTCAAAGTCTTAAAAAATGTTATATGGAAGATATTGAGTGCAATAAGATTGATACTTTTGTTGTTTTGTGCATGAACATTAGGATGAAAGCTACAAAATGGAAGTTGATACAACAAATGCTATAGCAAATGAATAAATTGAAGACAATGAGGCAGGAAATTTTATGCAACACTTTGAGTCATTGGACCTTCCTGATCGACCT
The DNA here is from genome assembly GCF_006381635.1 of Hibiscus syriacus. Lineage (NCBI taxonomy): Eukaryota > Viridiplantae > Streptophyta > Magnoliopsida > Malvales > Malvaceae > Hibiscus > Hibiscus syriacus. The sequence continues at coordinate 579,159 of NW_024063062.1, read as the reverse complement.
ATTCAAGACTGAAGACGTCCATAGAAGAGCCACCTAAACTTGAGCTCAAACCCTTTCCCGAGCATTTGAAATATGTTTTTCTTGGAGAAAACGATACTCTGCCAGTAATTATTGTAGCACAACTTACAACATCACAAGCTGACAACCTGATTATTGTGCTAAAGCAACATAAGAAAGAAATTACATGGAGCATCGCTGATATCAGGGGATTAGTCCAACATTTTGTATACACAAGATTCTATTAGAGGATCCAAATAGTAGTTCTATTGAGCAGTAAAGACGATTGAACCCAATTATGAAAAAAATTATTCACAAAGAAGTCATTAAATGGCTGGATGTTGAGATTATATATCCCATTTTTCATAGCAATTGGGTGAGCCCCGTGCAATGTGTTCCTAAGAAGGGGCATAAATGTGGTAGTAAATGAGAAGAATGAGTTGGTTTCTACACGCACAACTACTGAATGGAGATTTTCATGGACTACATCAAGTTGAATAAAGCTACAAAGAATGATCACTTTCCGTTGCCATTTATTGATCAAATGCTGGATAGACTTACTGGAAAAGGTTTTTTATTATTTCCTTGATGGGTATTGCAGTTATAATCAGATTGTAACATTTGCTTTTAGAAGACCTTCACTTGCCCTTATGGAACTTTTACTTTTAGAAGAATGTCGTTCGGCCTCTACAATGTTTTAGCAATATTTTAACGTTGTATGAAGATAATATTCTCTGATATGATTGAATATTGCTTTGAGATATTTATGGAATATTTTTCTATTTTTGGAAAGATTTTGAGAAGTGCCTTTCTAACTTGGCTATTATTTCGAGATGTGAAGAAACCAACCTTGTCTTGAATTGGGAAAAATGCCATTTCATAGTGAACAAATGCAGTGTTGGGGCATCGTATTTCTCAACGTGGAATTGAAGTAGATAAGCCAAGGTATAATTTGTTGAGAAGTTGCCTCCTCCCTCAAATGTGAAGGCTGTAAAAAGTTTTATAGGGCATGTCGGTTTTTATCAAAGGTTCATCAAGGATTTCTCGTAAATTGCCAAACCTTTGTAATCATTGTGGAGAAAAACAAGAAATTCATGGTTGATGTTGGAGTTCTTAAATCTTTTGAGGCCATCAAATATAGGATGGTCAATGTCCTATTGTCGTAAAACCATATTGGAGTTTACCTTTTAAATTATTGTGTGATGCTAGTGACTTTACTGTAGGAGCAGTGTTGGGGTAATGCAATGAGCGAGCCTTCATGCTATTCATTATACTAACATGACGTTGAAGATGCTCTGGTAAATCACACCACAACTGAAAAAGAGTTACTTGTTATGTTGTTTGCTTTTGACAAATTTCGACCATACTTGGTTGGAACAAAAATGATAGTTTATACCGACCATTTCACTGTGAAACATTTCTTTTCTAAGAAAGATACTAAGTCGATATAGATTCGTTGGGTGATCTTACTTCAAGAATTTGACATTCAAGTCCAAGATAAGAAGGGGACCGAAAACCAAGTGGCTGACCACTTATCCCGCTTGGAATCCAAAGTGAAAATGGCAAAGCACTTGTTATATCGAATACTTTTCTAGATGAAAGATTGTTGTCCATCGATGCTCTACCATAGTACGTGGACTTTGTGAATTATCTAGTTAGTGGTATGCTACCATCATACCTTAATTACCAAGGTAGAAAGAAGTTCATGTGAGATGTCAAAGCATACTTTTGTGAAGAACATTAACTTTTTAAGCAATGTGATGACTAACTTTTGAGGAGATGTGTTCCTTAGAATGAGTAGCATAATATTTTACAGCATTGACGCAGTGCACCTTATGGTGGACATTTTGGAGCCATGCGTACAATAGAAAAGGTCCTTGAGTGCGTTTATATTGGTCAATGATGTTCAAAGATGTTAATTCTTTTGTACAACGTTTGATCGATACCAACGAACGGATAATATTTCTTAACGTAATGAAATGGCAATACAACCTATTTTGGAGATAGAATTGTTTGAAGTTCAGGGATTGAATTTCATGGGACCTTACCCATTTTATTATGGTAACATTTTTATTCTTGTTGTTGTTGATTATGTGTCCAAGTGGGTTGAGGCTATAACATTACCCTCAAGTGATTCTAAAGTAATTCTTATATTCCTCCACAATAATATTTTTACTTGCTTTGGAACACCAAAAAGTATTCATTAGTGATGAAGGTTCCCAATTCATTAGTATAAAAATATCTAATGCCTTGTAGCGTTATAGAGCCAAACATTGTATTGCTATAGCATATCATCCTCAAACAAATAGTCAAGTCGAGGTGTCCAATCATGAAATCTTGCAAATATTAGAAAAAGCGGTCAATCCCTCCAGGAAAGATCGATCTCTACGACATGAAGAAACACTTTGGGCTTATAGGACATCTTATAAAAATTCTTTGGGAATGTCTCCTTATCGCTTTGTGTATGGAAAAACTTGTCACCACCCATTAAGTTGGAGTATAAAGCCATGTACGCACTTAAGAAGTTGAACTTTTACCTCTATGTTGCTGGATATCAACGTACGCTAGAGATCAATGAACTTAAGGAGCTATGCAACAACGCTTAAGAGAGTGCTCGAATTTACAAGGACAAGAGTAAGAGATGGAATGAACAACATATTTTGCCAAAACAGTTTCATGTTGGAAAGCAAGTGCTATTGTTTAATTCTCATCTTAAGCTTTTTCCAGGCAAACTCAATTTTTATTGGACAGGGCCCTTTGAAGTTGTAGAAGCCTATCCTCATGGGGCATCACTTTGAAGAATTTAAGTGATGGAACCGCATTCAAATTCAATGGGTAAAGTTAGAAGCATTATTACCAACAACAAAGCCTTAAATCACCTAAACCATACTAAGCAATCCCCTTCATTTTTAAATTCTTTTTTCTATAAATAAGTTATTTTATTTCTTTTGGCTTTTTTAGTTTTGATTAGATTTTGATTATTTTTCTTTCTTTTTGTCAGAGTAATGCTAAAGATTCCCTAATGAAATACTTCTCCTGAAGACTATGTGTGCTACACCTGATGCTATAGAATACGCTAGCTGGACGGGTAACTTTTGGTAAAAAGTAATTTGTGTGAGTTGTCACCCACCTTTATCCCAGCCATATCCATTGTCCACTTTATCTTATCCTCGCCATCCAAATTTATTTATCCTTATCATTTAATTTGAATTTTATAAAACCCCTTTTTACACATTTACATGCCACCTTAAATATCCCAACCCTAAAAATTTACTAAAACTTATTTCATTTTACCTTTCTTCTTCTTAGTCGTTTCTCCTCCATCTTCAAATGCTCTTCGTTTTTTCTTCCAAGTTTCTTCTTTTTTTTCCAAGTTTCTTCTTTTTTCTTACCTTCTCCTATTTTACTTCAAGAAACTTTCCCTCTACCATGACACCGAAAATAAAGTGGTTGTTAAGAGCTTCAGCCATCTGTCGGTGTCTTCGCTGCTAATTCACCACAGAAATCTACAGCTGAACCAATATTGTTCCTGGAGGCTGAGCAACAACAATGTTTCTCTGACTTTGCCACCAAGATTTCATCAACGAGCAAGGTTTTGATATATCAATTGTTGATGATTTAACACCTTTTGTTTATATGATTCATATTATAGCCAAGATTAAATAGGGGGTCTTTTGTTCCAATCCCATTGAAATAAACCACCACTGGGTCTGGGAGTTTATAGTACCCTGATGCATGACGATAAGTCATTGGTTTTTTTCCAAGAAAAGATGGTGTATTAGTGGGCTACTCAGATCAGCAACCTGCTTGAGCTTGAGGATGGTGTGTGAACACACCAAGTTCGTGAACAATCTCAACACCAAGGATTTGGAGCAAGTTGAGAAGGATGTATGTTTTTTGGGCAAGACGTGGACCAAATCTTCCTACGTGGGCAATACCATGAGGCATTTAGACCTCAACCGTGAAGCACAGTATGGTTTATTTTTATCTAAACACACTCAATGCTGCCACGTATTTTTCCACCATCACTAAAGATAGGATCTTATCGTTGCATTCAATATTGAAAGGTAGATGTATTGATGTTAACAAATTATCTCTGCTGAAATATCCTCTTGTAGCCAAAAGGCTAGTGGTTATCTTTATTTTCTTTCACTCATAACTGCATTTCCATAAAGCACAATTGTGTAGATGTCTTCTGATTAGGTAACGAAGAATCAAAAAGTTATTACATTCACTGTGATCAATCAAACATTATTGAATGAGGGACCTAACACATAACCTTCCATGCCCCGAGTCAGCCACTCCATGCTGATGGTCAGGCTACAAAACCACAACCTTTGAACCAATCATTTGATCTTCCAGAGCTATGGCATCTACGACAGCACATTAAGCCAACATGATGTCCATACTGATCCACATGGTTTAGATTCAGTCACAGCTGTATTCGACTCAAGTATAGTACTGGCAATATGCTCAAGCTAGGGATTCTGTGTTGAAGAAATTATCTTAACATTGATCAATGATAAGAAGTTTGTCTTTCCAGATTTTCATACAAGTGTTCTGGCTGATCTAGCTCAACCACATGTGTTTGATGTTTGATGCTTCTGATAGCTTTGATAGCATTGAAGAGGTCCCAACAACTAATATTGATGCTGGAGTAGACAATATGGACACGGAGACCAAAACTAAGGATGAAGCCGAAGAAGAAACAGTCGAGGAGGAGGAAGATGAAGAAGAAGAGGAAATTGATTCAGTTACCTCAACCGTTGTCATTGCATCTGGTTTGGATAATGATGATCCTATGGAAAAGCACCGAGATAATTAGCTAAGATAAAGAGAAAGAAGGAACTTCCATTAGGACAAGACTACTTCACATAATTGTTGGACTTGAACACTAATACTCTTGCATAGGATGTTGCAATAGCATATCAAAAGGAGCTAGATCCAGTCCAACTTGTCACTAATATGCTTAAGGATGTGAAGTAATTGGAGGATACTAGCCAGCTTGGAGATATCAATATTGACTCACTACAAAGGACTTTAATGTATATGCCTATTCTGTAAGTGGTCAAAGCTATTAATTTGCAAATATTTCTAGTTAAGTGGTCAAAAAGATCCAACAAGCCACTACAAGTCAACCCAAGGGATCATCCGAAACTATTGTGGTGCTAGGGAGAATTTGGAGAACTTTGAAACTACCAGAACTGAACAAGTCAAAAAGGTTCTCCTTATTATTCCCGATGTTGTTGTGGTGCAGGCCACGTCAACGTCCACCGCATGAAAAGGAAGAGTTTGATGAAGGCCAAAGTCACTTCCAAGTGAGTATGTTCCACCGGTCCATTCAAGAGTCAAGGAAATTGAATTAGGAGAGTCTCGTTCTCCTTTTGTTTATTTGTTTTTATTTCTTGTTTCTTATTTGTTATGCATTGAAGACAATGCCCCTCTTAGGTTTGGGAGTGTTGTCCATTAGTGTTGTGCATATTCTAGCAAGTCATTTTGTTTACATGTCACTTTGTTTTTGTTTGCATTTTGTGCATAGTAGTAATTGAATGTTGTCAAGCATATTGTTTGCATGTTGTTGCATATAGCATTTTTTAGTTTTGCATCAAAAATGACATGGATTAAGTTGATAAAATTAAGGAACTTTTGATTCATTTTGATTATGCCCAATGACGAAACATGTTAGTGAATAAAATTCAATGGAGTTTCTTATAAACTTATTCAAATTAGGGTACATAGGGAAAATCTTTACCTTAAGTGTATGTTCTCACTAATTAGAGAATTTATAAACTTTTGAATTATATTGTAGCATTTTTAGAACTAGAGGTGCCCGAAACTGGCTATAGGTTAAATAAAATATTCCCAATCTGGTAGAGATGCCAAACACTAGCTCTAGCATTAGGCAATAAGAAATACTGAAGGTGCCTAACACTAGCTCCAGTATTAGCATAAATTAGGAGATTGTTGCAACATTGAAAATCTTTAATTGAGTATATTAACATTTTTCTAAATCAACTAAGTATTGATTGGATACACCTAGGCTGCATACTTGCACATTGTGAACTTTGATTTGAATGAGTTATTTATGCAAAACCTACTTGAGATTATATGAATGTTGTTTACATATCTACAACAATGTTCTAAGGGCTGAAAAATGAAGTTAAATGTTGAATTGGTTTATTGGTCTTAATCTATAGTGATGATGTTTTGTTAGCTGCATGTCATATTTGTTGTTGCTTGAGGACAAGCAAACATCTAGGTTTGGGTATGATAACTCTCCAAATGAGTTATCATTTTAGCACTTTAACCTAGGTTTAACTTGAAATTAAGTATGTTTAAAAGCATTTTAGGATTAGTTTTGTTTTAATTACATATATTTTTACATTATTAAGAATTTGGTCAACCTGGGATAATTTTTTGTATTTCTACTGAAAAAGGTGTAAAATATTACAGTACTAGAGTAGATACTATAGCGATTGATGACTCACCGTGCTAGACAAAACTTTTAGAATAGACAGCTGGCTGGGAACACAGTAATCCTCTCACATCAATTGCTGTAACGTGGAAAACCCTCATTGAGAGGATTTGGCCTCCCTTACCTATAAATAGGGCCATCCTTAGCTCATTTCGGAATTAAATTTTCATCATCTCCTTTTCTACACAAACTTCACGTCCTCCTTTTATAGGAGCATAAGACGCTCAGTTGGGAACTGCTACAGCATCTGAGGAATGGTTTCATTGAGTAGCATCGACAGCCAGTAAGAGATCTCTTCAACTTACTTATACTTCGCCTGAGATAGGTGAGTCTCAGTTAGTTGAATTTATATTACTGTGGATGTTAATTGCTCTAAACTTAGATGTTTGGGTGGATACTTTATTTTTGTGAATGCTTTTAATTTGATACAATGTGCCTTGCACTTATGAATGGTGAAAGAGATTTCATTATTTGGGTATGATGTTTATTTTGTTTAAAGATGAACTTAATGATACATTCTAGTTTTCTGGCCTTGGTATTGTGAGATATATGCTGCCTAGTGTTTAACTTAATGACTAAGTGATTGTCTGTTTTAGTTAGCGCTAATTCGTAATGATCCGTTAATTTTAATCAAATCTAAAAACTTTTTAGTAAATTTAAATACATGAATTTGGTAAAGAATCCCTTTTATCATCTTACTTAATTGATAGTTGACTCTGGGCTGTAATCAATGATGTAGCAGGACCCTGCCTTTCACTCATTGCATTCTATCTTTTAATATTTGTTTTGATACATGCTATTTCAATAATCAATTATTTTACTAACTCATTTGTAAATGAACTTGCTCTATGTGGGTTCAATATCCGAAGTCTTAATAAGGCTTCCACTTTATTACTTGGTCACATACATATACTTGTGTGATTGCTATAGCATTTTTATCAAAATCAATATTATGGTTACAACCTGATTGCTATAGCACCGGAGGACCAAGTGTAATACCCCAAATACCAGTCACTGACTTTATTGGAAAGATTTTAAATTTGAGGATTTGTTTGAATAAATGATAAATGGTAAGGAATGGTTGTGAATAGTATTTAAGACCAATTAGTAACAATGGATGAACAAAGAGGGAATTTTGGTCTTTAAAGGGAAATGAATATATAATTCATTTTTATTAGGTATTAAAGTATAGGAAAAAGGGGGAAAGTGAAAACACTAAGTTACCTTTTTTCCTTTTCTCCCATGAAATAGCTCTCCTCTATAGCCAAATATAAGGTTTCATTTTACTAGCTTTTCGTTTTGTTTTTGGTTAGTTTTTGAAACATTGAGTATTATATAGGCTTAAGCAAGGGTTAAATAAATTAAAACTAAGAGATGGATGAATTATTTGAGATTAAAGAAAATGGGGTTTTAACTGATGTGTTGGAATATTATTTTTTACTGATGTTTATTAGTAAATTTGACTTGTCAAAGAAGTAAATAAGAGATTAGAAGCTTTAGGTATGATTAAAAACATGTTAGAAAAGTGGTATGATTCTTGGTTTGAGATGATGTTCGAGATTTTAGATGTTATAAGGAGCTAAATGAAGGGAAGTTAGTTGGGATAAGTAAAGAACATTTTAATAGTATTCTTGGGGGTAAACATAAGAACTTTGACCAAATTTCGGTAAGAATCGGGTCGAAAAATAGAAAATCTTGGTAAGGGTATCGGTACTGTAAGAACATACCGATACTATAGGTTTAAATTTGGAGAAATAAGATGAATGTATCATACGGAAAGGGACTACCGATACCAAGTATAGAAGTATCGGTACTAGAAGAAAGGTATCGATACCATAGATCCAGATTGTAGAAATGGTATCGATACTGAAAGGGAGTATCGATACCACAATATAGAAGTATCAATACCATAGTAGGGGTACCAATACTATTGAGACATAAATTATAGGATAGGTTGAAATTGTTATAGAAATTTAAATAATAGTACTTGTCAGTAATATTAAAGTATAAATGTTAGGGAATATACTAACCTTAGGTATGGTATGTGTCTTTAATGGATGCATGTGTAGATCGTAATCAAGCTCCTGAGTCAAGCAAACCGAAAGGCAAAGATAAAGTTGTTGAGTAGTTGGATTTGCATGTTTTGAATATAATATCGAGGCATGCCATATGAATGAATTTATTATTTGCTTATATGTTATGATAGTCATAGATTCATGTTGTTTAATGTATATATTGTAATTACTGTATGGGCACTGTGTGTGCAACCTAAGAAATTCATAAGAAGTTTATAAATTTCTGTATTGGCACTGGGTGTTCAACCTAAGAAATTCATAATAAGTTTATGAATTTCTATATTGGCACTGTGTGTGCAACCCTATGTTGTTCATAATAAGTGACGAATTATCGTATTGGCACTACGTGTGCAAACTATAGAGTTTATAATGAATTGAAAGAGTTAATTGATATTATGAATAATTATTCAAGTAGAAATTGTTCTAAAATAAAAGACTAAATGCCTAGCTATGCATTCGGTAGAAGGTTGCGAATAATGCCAATTAGATGAATGGTTAAATGCCTTTGAGATAAAAGACTAAATGTCTAGCTTTACATTTGGCAGGAAGGTGCCAATAATGCCAGTTAGATGAAAGATTAATGCCTTTGAGATAAAAGACTAAATGCCTAGTTGTGCAGTTGGTAGAAAGATGCCAATAATTTCAGTTAAATGCCTTTGAGATAAAAGACTAAATGCCTAGCTATGCATTTGGCAGAAAGGTGCCAATAATGCCAGTTAGATGAAGGTTAAATGCATTGAGATAACAGACTAGCCGGGTAAGAGGCACAATAGCAACTATCATCAATATATGGTCGACTCTCATCAGTAAGAGAAGGACAATCATGTTTCTTTTGAAAATTGCTGGCATGTAATCACAATTAAGAAAAATTCTCTGGAATGTATTTAAAGTGATAATTTTGGTAATATGTTTGAACGACTATTTTATTGTTGGACTAAAATGTTTTATTTTAAATTTTGAAACAAAATTTTATGGTTTTGTTTTACAATTGGGTGAAAGTTTTTTTTAAAAAGCAATGTGACACCTATGACTTGTGTACGGAAACACATACGGGAAACGAGTGTTACATTTATTGGTATCAGAGCTACATGTTTAGCCGATTCTCAACTGAAACTAAGTTTAAATTGAATTGAGAAAAAGTATTACATGCCATTAAGATTGTCAAAGTTACTAATATGGTGTCAATTAGAGTGTGATTGATGACACTCCTTATTAATTTGAGTGTTATTATTATGTATGTCGCAATAGATGTTGGAAACTAAGGGCAAAGGTAAGAAAGTAGATAATATTGAAAAGAAAGTCGAGATCAAAATAAACCCAAGAGAAACTGAATTGGAAGAGGATCCAGAGGAGATTTTTGAATTTAGTGATGATTCCGAGGTTTCTTCAGGTAAGCTTAAATAATTGAGAAATATTTAAGAGAAGCATTAAATGGTTTAAAGTAGTGTTAATTTGAATAATAGAAAATGAGTAAGCGGTAAATGCATTGACCGCTAAAAGCTTATAGAAAGATTAGTTATTAGTGGATCAACTTATTATGAGTTTTTGTAAGAATAAATGTTTAGTTTTATGGTCCTAATATAGTTACTTTTATAAGGTAAATTGTGAAAATGGATTTTCTACCCATTTTCTACTTCAATAAGTTATTATTTAAAATTGAGATTAATTCTCGAGAACTTGGAAAAGTGCCAAGTTCGTAATGATATGCAAACGAGTAAAATTTTGGTTACTAGTGTAATATTAACTTTAACTTCTATGAGGTTATTGCTATAGAGTTGTTAAGTATTCTTATTAAATTATTTGGATAATTAGACTTTCATAGTTGAGATAAAAAATGTTTCAATTGCTCGAGAATATTTAAATGGATCCAGAAATTAGACAAGCTACCTTTAGAAGGAAATGAAAGATTTTAAAATAAAAGTATTCTATTCAAATTAATCTCGAGTGAGATGATAGCAGTAAACCCTAGTGGGTCATGGTACAAGTGTGAGTTGGTCAGGTAGTAAACATTTAATAAAGATTCCAGGAGCTATGTTCCCGGTGAATCTAATGGAATTTCCATTTGATGAGTTAAGATCATATTGGGTATAGGTTTTTGTCTTCAGAGACGATTAATTCATAAAGATGCAGAGGGTATGGAAATTATAGTTTTTAGAGAGAAAGTAAAATCATTGTTCAAGGTGACATCGATAATGATTGTGAAGAAATGAATTCAGAAAGATATATATAGCTTTTATGGCTAATGTGATAGATACTCAAATAAGTAAAGCAAAATTGTTTGATAATTTCAAAAAATTAGGAATATATGTCTTTTTAGGTAAATTTATTGAGTACCTCCAGATCGAGAGGTGGAATTCAAGGTTGAAGGTTATTAAGGTATTGAACATTTTTCTATAAATTAGTATCAAATTATTTAAGTGAGTCAAAAGAATTAGGGGCTCAATTATAGGAGTTAATTGATCAAAGTTTATCAGCCCAAGTATTTCATATTGGGAAGTATTTGTATTATTAGCGAAAATAAAGATAAATATATGTGGTTATGCATAGATTTTGACAGTTAAATAAGACTCTTCGAGATAAGAACTTATATGCCAAACTATCCCAATGTGAAATCCGGGTTAGAAGAGATGGCTTCCTTTGGCCATGTTGTTTCGTCATAGGGTATAAGAGTAGATTCTAAGAGAAACTCATGTTGTAGTAAATTGGAAACTCCCAAAGAATGATCCTGAGTTTGGATTTCTTTGGGGCTTGCTGGTTTCTATCGAAGAACGAACAAGGGTCAAGAGAGTTTTGAAATGTTAAAGAGGTTTTTAATAGAGGCATAGGTATTTATACAACTTGAGTCGGATAAGGACTAGGTGGTTTTTACTAATGCATATCTCAATGGCTTAAGAAGTGTGCTTATGCAAAAAGGTTGCCTCGATAAAGTTAAATACTCACAAGAGGAATTACCTACGCATGATTTAGAGTCGGCGTCAGTAGAGGTAGCCTTAAAAGATTTAACGCCATTATTTGTATGGTGAGCAGTGCTATAGTGTGCTAATTACAAAATCCTAAAGTACTTGTGGGATTAAAGAGAGTTGAACCTGATACAGAAAAGATGGACAAACCTTTAAATGATTATGAAATGATCATTGATTATCTTCCAAGAAAGGTCAATGTTGTTGTAGAGATACTTAGTCAGAAACCTTTTGCAGTCTTGAGAGCTATGGACGTGCAATTAGTGTTCAATGAAAATGGTACTGTGGGCTGAATTAAAGATGAGGCCGATGTTTTATTTGATCTGATAAGAGAATTATAAAAAAAGACGAAAAATTCTTGATAAAAATATTTTAAGTAAAAAATGAAGAGAATATGGAATTTTGAGATTTTATTAGTTAGCTTTTGCTTCCCGAAATGGCCAAGACCTATATTTTTTTCATGTTTTGTTTCTTATTAATTACCAATCAGATCCATCACATGTTCTTAAATTAAGGAAAATAAAGAAAAAAAACATATTTGAATTATGAAAAAGAACCAATACGAATCTGGACTCAAGAAATCGCGTAACAAAACGATTTCTCTAGCGAAATGTTATGGTAAAAGTATAAAGTCTTTAAATTCAAGGATTAATTTTCTTAAGGGGTAGAATTGTAATACCCCAAATACCATGTCAGTGACTTTATTGGAAAGATTTAAAATTTGAGGATTTATTTGAATAAATGATAAAAAGTAAGGAATGATTGGGAATAGTGTTTAAGACCAATTAGTAACAATGGATGAATAAAGAATGCATTTTGGTCTTTAAAGGGAAATGAATTTAAAATTTATTTTTATTAGGGTATTAAAGTATAGGAAAAAGGGGGAAAGTGAAAAACACTAAGTTTTCTTCTTTCCTTCTTTCCTGTGAAAGAGCTCTCCTCCATAGCTAAAGGTAAGGTTTCATTTGGCTAGCTATTCCTTTCACTTTTTGGTTGGTTTTTGAAACATTGAGTGTTATAGAGGCTTAAGGAAGGGTTAAATAAGATTAAAACTAAGAGATGCAAAAATTATTTGAGATTAAAGAAAATGAGGTTTTTAATGATATGTTGGAATATGAGATTTTACTGATGTTTATTAGTATATTTAACTTGTCAAATAAGAAAATAAGAGATTAGAAGCTCTAGGTATGATTAAAAACATGTTAGAAAAAGTGGTATGATTCTTGGTTTGAGATGTTCTTGGGAGATTTTAGATGTTATAAGGAGCTAAATAAGGGAAGTTAGTTGGGATAAGTAAAGAAGAGTTTAATAGTATTGTTGGGGGTAAACATAAGGAAATTTAACCAAATTTGGGTAAGAATCGGGTTGAAAAATGAAAAATCTAGGTAAGGGTATCGTACTGTAAGAATAGTATCGATACTATAGGTTTAAATTTAAGGAAAAATGAATGGTATCGATACTGAAAGGGAGTATCAATACCATAGTATAGAAGTATCGTACTAGAAGAAAGTTATAAATAACATGGATCTAGAATATATAAATGGTATTGATACTGAAAGGGAGTATCGATACCAAAATATAGAAGTATCGATACCAAAGTAGGGGTACCGATACTATTGAGACATGAATTATAGGATAGGTTGAAATTGTTATAGAAATTTAAATAATAGTACTTGTGAGTATTATTAAAGTTAAATGTTAGGGAATATACTAACATTGGGTATGACATGTGTCTTTAATGGATGTTTGTGTAGATCGTAATCAAGCTCCCGGGTAAAGCAAACCTAAAAGCAGAGATAAAGTTGCTGAGTAGTTGGATTTGCATGTTTTGAATATAATATCGAGGCAGGCCAGGTGAGTGCCTTTATTATGTGCATATATGTTATGATAATCATAGATTCATATTGTTTAATATATATATTGTAATTATCGTATGGCACTGTTTGTGCAACCTAAGAAATTCGTAAGAAGTTTATGAATTTCTGTATTGACACTGTGTGTGCAACCTAAGAAATTCATAATAAGTTTATAAATTTCTGTATTGGCGTTGTGTGTGCAACCCCACGTAATTCATAATAAGTTTTAAATTACCGTATTGACACTATGTGTGTAAACTATAGAGTTTATAATGAATTAAAAGAGTTAATTGATATTATGAATAATTATTAGAGTAGAAATTGTTCTAAATAAAATACTAAATTCCTAGTTGTGCATTTGGCATAAAGGTGCCAATAATGTCAGTTAGATGAAAGGTTAAATGCCTTCGAGATAAAAGAATAAATGCCTAGCTGTGCATTTGACATAAATGTGCCAATAATGGCAGTTAGACGAAAGGTTAAATGCCTTTGATATAAAAGACTAAATGCCTAGCTGTGCATTTGGCAGAAAGGTGTTAATAATGCCAGTTAGATGAAAGGTTAAATGCCTTTGAGATAAAAGACTAAATGCCTAGTTGTGCATTTGGTAGAAAGGTGCCAATAAAGCCAGTTAGAGGAAAGGTAAAATGCCATTAAGATAGAAAACTAAATGCCTTGTAGTGTATTTCGCAGAAAGGTGCCAATAATGCCAGTTAGATGAAAGGTTAAATGCATTTGAGATAAAAGACAAAATGCCTAGTTGTGCATTTGGCAGAAAGGTGCGAATAATGCAGTTAGATGATAGGTTAAATGCCTTTGAGATAAAAAACTAAATTCTTTAGCTGTGTATTTGGCTTAAAGGTGCCAATAATGCTAATTAGGTTAAATCCTTTGAGATAAAAGACTAAATGTCTAGTTGTGCATTTGGAAGAAAGGTGCCAATAATGCCATTTATGTGAAAGGTTAAATGCCTAGCTGTGCATTCTTTTTTAGAAAGGTGCCATTAATGCAAGTTAGATGCTAATTGTGCTTTTTGGCAGAAAGGTGCCACTAATACATGTTAGATGAGGAATAATGCATAGTTGGCATGAAAGGATGACATAAATGAAAATGTATAACAGTGCATAATTGGCATGAAAGGATGCCACAAATGAAACTATATAACGGTGTATTAACGGGATATAAGGTGTCGTTCATGATAATTATAAAACATAAAGGACTATTTGGCACTTTGGTGCAATACATGTACATTACTTTCTCATTTAACATACATAGATCAAATAAAGAATAATTGGGAACATATACAAAATGATATGTATGCTAGGCCTACTAAGAATAATTTTGATGATTGAATGAAAGAAATATGGTTTAACTGAGAAGGATTTCTCTGATCCTTATGGAGTATGCGATTAAATTCATCTTTAAATAGTCATGAGATACTTATGTGTAAATTACAAATTCATTACAATATTATGTCTCACTAAGTACATAACGTGTATTGATTTCACGTGTAGGTAAAAGCAAAGACTAGCCGGGTAAGGGGTGTAGTAGCAGTTATCATCAATCTAGGGTCGACTCTCATCAGTAACAGAAGGACAATCTTATTTCTTTTGAAATTTGCTGCATGTAATTGCAATTAAGAAAAATGCTCTGAAATGCATTTAAAGTGATAATTTTGGTAATATGTTTCAACGACTTTTTATTGTTGGACTAAAATATTTTATTTTAAATTTTAAAACAAAATTTTATGGGTTTTTACAAATGGGTGAATGTTTTTTAAAGTAATGTGACATCTATGACTTGTGTACAGAAACACATATGAGAAATGGGTGTTACGCTAAGAGAATACAACATTTACATCTCCCTATGGCACATATGCTTTTATGAGGATGCCTTTTGGGCTATGTAATGCACCAACTACATTTCAAATGTGCATTCTAGCCATCTTCTCAGACATGGTGAAAGAATTCTTAAAGATTTTCATGGATGATATATCGGTCTCTAGCGATGATTTCAACTTATGCCTTGATAATTTGGAAAAAGTGCTTAAAATGTTTGAGGAAACTGACTTGGTTATGAACTAGGAGAAGTGACACTTTATGGTGTCAGAAGGAATTGTTTTAGGACACAAAATTTACAAAAGGGCATTGAGGTAGACCGAGATAAAATTCAAGAGATCGAGAACTGCCCCTCCCACCATAGTCAAAGGAATTCGAAACTTTTTAGGGCATGCAGGCTTTTATTGAAGCTTCATCAAGGAATTTTCCAAGATCTCTAAGCCCTTGTACACTATGCTGTAGTAAAATCAACCCTTTGTCTTTGATGATAGTTGCGTTGTAGCATTTCAGAAACTGAAGGAAATACTCATCTAAACACCTATAGTTGTCCCTCCTGATTGGACATCCCCATTTGAGCTAATGTGCGAGCGACTATGTTGTGGGAGCAGTCCTCGACCAACATCGACGTAAAACTTTCCATGTCATTTATTATGCTAGTTGTAATACCCAATTTTTTTTCTAGGTTCGATACTTATCTAAATGCTAGATAACCCATTCACACTAACACCGGAGAAAATGAAACTGACATCATATAAGAGAATATATTGAGGGAATTTTTCCATATCGAGTGTGATCTTTTGTAAAAGGATATGAATATGCAAATTGTTCTGAGTAAATAAAAGTAGATGTTATTTCCTTAGACGGTGAATCTTGTATGATTTGGGCAAATCTTAGCCATGGATGTAAATAATCTAGACAATTAGATGTTTAAAGGCTCAACTATAAATAGAGGCTTTCTCCATCTCTTTAGGGGACAGAGAAAAAAGAGAAAAAAAGAGAGAAATAGAGGGAGGAAAAGAAAAGAAAAGAATCATCCATTGTAACTCGAAGAACAAGAGCAATAAAAGTGAGTTTTTGTTTAAAGTTAATTTCTTTTTATTCGTTTTTTTTGTTGCTTAGATCAACATCAATCTTCTTTTTTTAAAACTCTATCGGATGATAGAAAATCGATGAACAAGGAAAAAACTCTTAAATAGATTTCTCTAAGTCTAACATTCCTTGAGGTTTCTCAATGAAAACCACAATTTTCTTTTATCTTTATTTTTTTATTTTATTTTTACTTTTGTGTCTATTGCTTCAATATTGCTTTTGTTTAAAAATCTCACTCGAAGAGAGAATCAATGAAAAAGGAAAAGGTTTTTAAATAAATCATCACATATTTAGCCTTCCTTAAGATTTCTCGATGAAAATCGATGGTGGATCTTGAACGAGGAATTTTTTTATCTTTTATTTATTTATTTATTTATTTTGATCCAATTTTGATTTTTTTATAGTTTTATATTCCATTAAATGTCCCAATGACCCGATCTGAATCTCTATGAGATCTATGTATTTCCATATGGGTAGGGGATAATTATTTTCATGGACTGTCAAAATTGTTTTTGAAAATTTAAGTTGAATTTCAATTATGTTTTAGTTGATTTTAAATTTTCTTTCTTAAATTTCTTAGTTTTCATGTTAATTTCTTAAATTACGTAATTTCCTTTTTTTCTGATACTTGATTGATTTCTTTTTTCTTTCTTTGGTAAAATGTTTTATCATTTTTTATTCTTCTTTTTAATTTGCGTTTTAATTTAACATTAGTCATGGTCTTTTTTTCCTTCTTTTGTTTCATCGTGATTCATTTTTTTTCATATTTACTTTATTTTTGGATTTTATATAGAATTGTAGTATAAATTGATTTTATTTCATTTTTAAGTTTACATTCAGAAATGTTTTTCCTTTAATTTATTTATCTATTTATTTTACATTAACGATCCATTTTTTTATTAATGGAATATTTTGTATTCATTTATTTTGTATTACCATTAAGTTTTGTCATTCTTATTTATTTAATTTCAATAGTAATTTATCATGTTGTGTATGACTCACATTATTATTTTATTTTGGTACTTGTGACCATTTACTTTACTTTTGCAGATTAGACTCAAATTATTTTTGTTCCAATCTTAGTTTATTTTTTCTTACAGTAACTAGATCTCAAAGGTAAATAGTTTGGATCTTTTATTTTAAATTTTGGCTCTAACTTCAAATTTCACTGTTAAGACAACTTGTAACCATGTTGCTAAAGAAAGGGCAATGCGGGGGTGCTCATCTTTCCCTACAGGTAATCGACTCCCAAACCCTTCCAAGTGAATCTCTGGCAAGATGTAGATACTGTTAAAGGTAAAATTTAGGTTTCTGATCTTACATAATACAAAAAAGTTGGTGGCGACTCCAAAAGTTAAGATTCACTTTAAGTCAAAATATGATCCTGAGACCACTCAGAGGATCGTTGCAACAGCTTGGTGACTCCACTAGTGAAATGAAGAGAGTCAAGCCATAATCGATTATTTGTTGTCTTCTTAAGAGAAAATTGTATGTTTGAGCCTTTCTTTTTAGATCCTTTTTATTTACCTTTGATTATTTTTTTAAATAATTAGTTAAACTAAAAATTTTATAATGATTTCAGTTTTTTAAAGAAAAACAACACTCGTCTCCAGCTCTATAACTGTGCTCCAAACCTTTTTTTAGTGGGGGTAAGCAAACCTTCGTGAGGGTTTATTCTATAGGCCTACCAAGCAACTTTCGGGGTTTATATACCTTATGCCTTCATGAGAATTTATTATTCGTATAGGCATAGAGGAAGGTATCCTCTCGAGTTTAACTCAGTCCACATGAGCCTGTGATTGATTTAGGGCTGACGGTCTAGCAGGCCCAAGGGGTAGAAGCAAGGAGAACTCGAGTCCCTTTTTAGAACCAAACCGTGTTGCTGCAAGAAATTATATCCCACCCCAAACTCACATTCAAAAATTATGATCATTGATTTACTTTCTTGCTTTATATTTATTGTTCAAAGCATGCGAACTAGAAATACATGTAGTTAAGATTTGTTCAGTAAAAATAGCATACATGATAGAAATCATGTTTGGGTAGGAAAAAAAGCATGGTGGGAAGGAATTATTATTTTGATTTTAATTATTAGTTTTCTTTACTTGCTTTTCTCTTGTGTTTTATTTTCTTATCACTTGCATCATTAAATAGAGATGTTAATCCACAAAGGGATTGTTAACTTTGAATAGTTTTCATTAATTGAAATTGGGGTTGTGATGCAAAAGGTTAAAAATGTGGAGGTACGACTATGGTTAGAAAAGACTCGAAAGGAAAAAAGAGACAGTCTGCAAGATAACTATATTTAAGATTTAGCCAACTTTACTTCGACCAGTCTAAAGCAGAAGGATGTCAAGGAGCTGCGAAGCATATGGGGAAACTTGAAGTACAAATGAAGTATAAATTCTATCAGAGCCACATTAGATGACATCATATTTAAAGCTTTGAGGCAAGCGGGCTCCAGATAATCCCCTATGATAGAGGACAACAATGACAATTTCGATGGGAAAAAGCTCAACGAAAATTGAATACAAGAGATGCAGTCATCCAAGAACGTCACTTCTATGATTTGGAAAAAAGAAGCTAGGATAGTGAAACAACGTATTCAGCTGGTGACCAACAAAGTGAGAATCCTTATCAATCTTTTAGAAGCTATTTAGGGTTTAGAAGATTTAGCTCAAGTGTACCTTTAAAATTTTTTAGGCTCATTCTAATAACACCTTTGACCTAGTGAAGGCTATTTGTTGTGACAGAAAGTTTTGGATCAATGCCTCGTAATTTTCATGCAACTATCATTTTGCATTTTAAAATTTTGCATTTTTTGCATTTTGCATTAACATACACTCCTTGTTAAGATAAAATCAACTAATAAAGAATGTTTTGTTGGAAAAGGAACAAACACTGTACTCATCATATCTTCATAACACTCCGTTAAAAATAGGGAAGACAAAAGCAATAATCGCTCAGCTTGAAGAGAACTTGTTGAAATTACAAAATGACCTGGAAAAAAAGATAAGTCAAACTCACCATAACACTTTAAACACCATCACCAAAAATCAAGACTCTCTGGTAGACCAAATCATGGCAAGAATGACAAGGTTGAACTTAACAAATATCCCAGGAGAGGGAACATCTGAAGGAGGGGTTATGTAACCCGCTCCAAAGTTGTCGATCACACCCAAAAATCTACCAGGATACCAAAGGGGATTTATCTTCTACAAAAGTACAAACTTTGATAACGAATCCCCAAAAATAATCCCAAGGATTATCGTACTCCAGACTTTGATGAAGAAGACAATACGAGAAAGATGAAAGAGAAGATCAAACAACTAGAAGACTAGATGAGATCCGTAAAGAGAGAGGATATTTCTTATGGGGTTGATGCTTTGGAGTTAATTATACTTTCAAACTTGATTCTTCCCACCAAGTTCAAAGGTAATAACTTTGAAAAGTTTGACTGAAACAACTCATCTTCATCTCAATATGTTCATCGAAAAATGACAAGGTATGTCTATCAATCCTGATCCATTAAGTCTGATTCATCCCTTGGAAGGATCTCACAAAATCCTTACTGAGATATTAGAAGCACGTGAATGATATGAGACCCGACCGAGTTATACTGTAGAGTATGGAGAAGAAACCTAATTAAAGTTTCAGACAATATACACAATGATGGAAGGATGTATCTGTGCAAGTTCATTCTCTATTGGACGAAAAGGAAACAAAGAATCTTTTCGTATATACTCTGAAGGCTCTTTTCTTTGGGCACCTGGTCGTAATCAATTCCAGAAGTTTTTTCGACATAGTCATAGCCGAAGAGATGGTGGAATCGACCATCAAATAAGGGAATATTGAGAGAAGTGAATCCCATAGGAGGCCAGCCGTAAAGAATTAATTAGGAGATGTCAATAATGTGAACATATATGGTTCTGGAAATGGTGTCACTATATCTCGATCGAAGCCAAATCAAGGGAGCCAACAAGAGAAAGAGAACAATTTGACTCTATTCCTATGATGTATAAAGAATTGTTTCAACAACTCTTTGATACACATGTGGTATATCTATATCCCATGGATCCCTTAAAACCGCCATACCCTAGGTGGTACAATGAAGGTGCTCGATGTGAATACCATGGTGGTGTCCCGGGGCATTTCATCAAAAATTGTCTCGCTTTTAAGAGGATTGTCTAAACGTTGTGGAGTAAAATTTTCATTAATTTTAGCAATTCAAATATGTCGAATGTCGTACAGAATCCTTTAATTAATCACATAGAAGGGGGAATTAGCTGAAGAGGTTGATAGGTCTTGGGTCTATCCATTACCTCCGGTGTTCGCATTTAACAATTAGACTATTGAAGAGTTACCTATGATTTTCAAACCTATTTCAGAGTAATACTCAAACTTCCCCTATTTGTTCATACCCAAGGCAATAGTCGATATTTGTAATATTTTTATTTACTTTAAATAAAAGATGAATTTTGTGTTTTATTTTGTCAAACATCTTTTCCATTCATCTTTGTATATATATATATATATATTATATTTGTTTCTACTTCTTATCTGAGAAAATTTCTCTAGCATGTATATATGTATATATATTTCCCCCGCTTTTCTTACAAGTCTCTAGATATTAATGGTATGGATGATAATTATTTTAATTCGAAGATTGATTTTGATCAGCCCATGTGTTTAGGGAAAATCGATGAGTTTGGAAATGAAGAATGATGTGTCTTACCTTCTGATGATCGACACAATACTTTATGCTTGAAGGATGATAAATTTTTAATAGGTCATGCGTAGATTTGACATAAATGTGTCAGTCTAAAAATTACTAGTTAAGGCAAATTACAAGTTGGTAGAAAATAATTGAGGCAGACGATACCCTAAATGCCTTTAAGAATAAAATAAATCAAGAAACAAGCCTTCTATGAAACATCAGAATCTCACCATTATCTTCTTAAGGAAACTGTCTTCTTCCACAATAAAATCCAAACGATGGCAAACAAGAAGACAAGAAGGGGCATCATTATCAACCTTATGAGGATTGGGGGAAAACAAAAGAAAAGGAAAAAAGGAAAGAAAAATAAAAATTAATGAATCATCATGCATTAATGACTTGTTGTTTAGTGAATAAAATATTAATTCTAAACCACTTTCACGATTAACTTTATGTATGAAATGATGACAACCTTGTTTCACTATCCTATCATAAAAGTAGAAAAATATCCAATGATGTCCCCATTTGAGCTTGAAATACTTTTCTTTGGATTTAAACCTAACCAATGATCACTCCCCACACTAGGGGCAAGGTGAAAGAATATATGCTCATATCTATGAAGACAAACAATAAAAAACACCTCAAGGTTGACCATATATGAGATGTTTCAAGATTTAAATCAAATCAAGGATGATAAGAGATGTTTTAAACATGGGAGTAACTTGTGCTCAAATCAAATTAAGGTCCAACATTCTACAAATAAAGAGGAAAAAAGGGGCACATATAAAGATTTTGCATCTTAAACCATAATGTTCGTAAGCTAAAGTTGATTCAAAAGAACAAATTGTCGCAATGAGAATTTCACGAACTCCAAATACATTGGAAAATAAAGTAACCTCTAGGGTGAAAACGTATGAATGGACAATCTTGAGGGATGCAAAAAGAAGAATCGAAAAAACACAATGAAGTAGATTCAAGCAATGAGGATTGAATGCATTGATCCTTGGTTCAATCACCCATAAACACATGTTAGGGCCTATCTATCCCTTTCTTTCATAACCATGAGCCATGGCCTACGTTACGTGCCTAAAAAGTCCTTTTTAATCATACATGAATTTCTAAGTGCAAGAGACTATCTTCATATTTCATTCTGCACATCAGGGTTAATCTTTTATTTCCAATTTTGTTTTTAAAATTTTAATGCATGATTTGAAAAAAAAATGAAAAAAACTAAATGAGACTTCAAGATGAAAACCCACAAAGGGCGTCTTAAAACCAAAGGAAATCTCAAGTTGAAAACCAGAGGAGGCCGCTTGAGTAATGATGCAGGATTTGCACATGAAAAGGTCTTGAGTCAACATGACATTATTAGTCAAGGAATAATATTGAAGTTGAATGCACGACAAACTTGATTGATTTGGGAGGAATTTTACATCCTTCGTGCATTGTCACAACCTTCGAGATCTCTTCGACATAAACTACGCTCGAGTCGTTCTACGAAGTGCCAATTCAAAGGAGTCCACATCATTGATATTTGGGGCACATATTTGCTTTTACACTTCTTTCCAACATTTTCCATGTACTTGCCAAACTCTCCTTTCACGTGTCTAAATAAAAAGGTACATTTTTCTTTGGGAGCCCAATTTTCTTAGCATCTTGCATTTAATTTAAATACGAATTGTTTATTCACTTTGTAAAAAATCATTGTGTATTAATGTAAAAATATTTTCTATAAAGTACATGTACTCAAAGGATGATAGGAAATCTGGCATGAAACTCAGAGGAATGACTCGGATACCATTTCGAAGCCTTTTTTCAAACTTTTGAAAGAAAAAATGCATTGATTGGAATCAGTCACGAGACGTCAAAAGGTCTGAAGATGGGTGAATATCAACATTGGAAAAAGAATATCGAGACTTATCTTTGAGACAAAAAATCCCAAAACAACATATTTCCATATACATTTTATCCATATGTAAGGACATCACATTCATACCACTACATACATGTGTACAATTTTGCAGAATTCTTAGAGTCAATTTTAACTTCTGAATGAAGGATATTGAACTCGAAGATCACTCGATATTGAATTAACACAGCTTATTTGAGTCAAATTTCAACTTCACGAAGAAGGGCATCATGATAAGAGAACATTCAACCTTAACTTAACTTTATGATGAATGAGTCATCCACAACATAGCTCAACTCAACAATGAAGAGATGTTTTAAAACCAAGGTCCTCAAGTCAAATTTCAACTTTATGACAAATGATATTATACTAGAAGAAGACCTAAAATCAATTACGGTTTAGCTTAACTCAACGACAAGGAGCTACTTTCCAGTTAATATTTTGAGCTAGATTTCAACTTCAAGACGAAAGATATCATGCTCAATTCATCCAATATCAACTCAACTTCACAAAGAAGTAGTCATCCATGATTTCAACTTCACGATGAAGGATATCATACTCAAATCATTCGAGATCTACTCAACTTCATGACGAATGAGTCATCCACAATCTAGCTTAACTCATCAACAAGGAGCTATTTTCAACCAAGGTCGTCAATTCGAATTTAAACTTCAGAACGAAGGATATTGGACTAAAAGAGTACTCAAAGTCAACTGCGATTTAGCTTAACTCAACAACGAGGAGCTATTTCCCAGTCTAGATTTTGAGTTAGATTTGAACTTCACAACGAAGGAGATATCATGTTCAAGTCATCCAAGGTTAACTAAACTTCACGATGAAATAGTTAACCATAATTTAGCTTAACTCAACAACGAGGAGCTATTTTTCATCCAAGATTTTGAGTCAGATTTCAACTTCAAGATGAAGAATATCAAGCTCGAGTAATCTGAGATCGACTCAACTTCACGATGAATGAGTCATTCAGAACATAGCTTAACTCAATAGCGAGGAGATATTTTCATCCAACTTAGCCAGCATAGGGTTTGTACATTTTTCTTGAGTCAAATTTTAACTTCATGATGAAGCATATTGGACTTAAAGATCATCCAAGTTCGACTTAACTTCCAATGGAGAAGTCAACCTCAACTTCACTTCCTCGAGAGGAGAGACCAATCATCAAAATTAACTTTAATATTAACAAACATACTAATAAAACATTATGTTGGCTTTTGTAGATTTAATTACTTTGAGATCGAAATGTGCTAGACAAAAAATTTTCATGTATTTGAAAATGTAGAAGATGTAGACAGAACCTCAAATTGGACTCCAAAAAAGGTTAATCATCCATGAAGATTAACAAAAGAAAGAATCATGTCTCCTTGAAGAAAATATAGGATGGATCAAATCATTAACTTTTCTAGATTGATCTTCAAAAAGTGACAATAAAGAAAATAAACCCAGATCATGTCTACCAAAAGAAAAATCAAAGTGGATCGAATAAATTATGGTGAAATCAACTTTCTAAGTTCATACAAATATATAGCTACCTCAACTGAACAAAAATCAGTTATTTTTTATATTTTCTCTACTCTCATTTCATGCCATTGAATAAAGAGGGACCGCTGTAATACCCAATTTTTGTCTGAGCTCTAAACTTATCTAAATGTTAGAGAACCCATTCACACTAACATTGGAGAAAAGGAAAGTAACATCATATCAGAGAATATCTTGAGGGAACAGTTTTAGATCGAGTGTGATATTTTATAAAAGAAGATGAATATGCTAATTGATTTGAGTAAATAAAAGTGGATGTTATTTCCTTAGATAGGGGGATCTTGTGTGATTTGAAAAAATCTTAGTTGTCGATGTAAATAATCTAGACCATTGGATGTTTGGAGGCTCATCTATAAATAGAGGTCTTCTCCATCTCTTTAGGGGACAGAGAGAAGAGATAAAAAGACGGTGAAAAAGAAGGGAAAATAATCATCCATTGTAACTCGAAGAACAAGAGTAATAAAGTGAGTTTTTTCTTTAAAGTTAATTTATTTTTATTATTTTTTTATTTGTTGTTTCAATCGACATCAATCTTTTATTTTATCTTGAACAAGCATTTTTTATCTTTTATTTTATTTATTTATTTATTCATTTTGACCCAATTTTTATTTTTTACTTTTATATTCGATTAAATGACCCAATTACCCTATCGGAATCTCTATGAGATCCATGTTTTAAGTTGGATTTCAATTATGTTTTAATTGATTTTAATTTTTTTCTTAAATTTCTTAGTTTTCATTTTAATTTCTTAAATTACGTAATTTCCTTTTTTTTTCTTAAATTCGATTGATTTCTTTTTTTTTCTTTCTTTGATAAATATTTTATCGTTTTTTAATTTGAGTTTTAATTTTAACAATGTTTATGATATTTTTTTTCTTTATTTTGTCTCATCGTATTTTTTTTGTTTTATTTACTTTATCTTTGGATTTATTTAGAATTGTAATATAAATTGATTTTATTTCACTTTTAATTATACATTCAAAAAATGTTTTTCCTTTAATTTATTTATCTATTTATTTTGCATTAATGATTCATTTGTTAATTTATGGGATATTTTGTATTCATTTATTTTGTATTACCATTAAATTTTGTTCTTCTTATTTATTTAATTTCAATTTCAATTTTAATGTTTTATATGATTCACATTACTATTTCGTTTTGGTACATGTGACCTTTCACTTTACTTTTGTATATTAGGCTAAAATTATTTTTTTCACAGTCTTAATTTATTTTTTCATACAGTAACCAAATCTCAAAGGTAAATAATTTGAATATTTTCTTTAAATTTTGGCTCTAACTTCAAATTTCACTATTAAGACAACGTGTAACTGTATTGGTACCGAAAAGGCAATGTGGGGATGCTCATCCTTCCTCGTATGTAATTGACTCCCGAACACTTCCAAGAGAATCTATGGTAAGATATAGATCTGGTTAAAGGTAAAATTTAGGTAAACGACCTTACCTAATCCATAATGGTTTGTGGCGACTCTAAAAAGGTAAAATTCACTTTAAATCAAAATGTGATCCCGGGACCACCCAGAGGACCGTTGCAACACTAGTCGTACTCTAAATTATTTATAAATCAATTACAAAACCTCTGAAAAAGAGGTGCTAGCTATAGTATTTGCTTTTGATAAGTTTAGGGCATACTTAATAGGAACTAAAGTCATTGTGCATACTGATCATTTTGTTATCAAGTATTTAGTGACTAAGAAAGATGCCAAACGTATAATTGTTAGGTGGATACTTTTACATCAAGAATTTGACCTCGAGGTTAGGGATAGAAAAGGCATTGAAAACCAAGTAGTTGATCACCTTTCTAGGCTGGAAAATAAGGTCAAAATAGAGCATGAACTACTTATTAATGAAGAATTCTCTGATGAGAAAATATTATATGTTGTGGTAATTATGTGGTATGCTCATATTATTAACTTTCTTGTTAGTGGTGTTTTGCCTTTGATTTAACTAGTCAAGGAAGTAAGAGGTTCAAACATGACGTGTGTTTCTATTATTAGGATGAGCCTTATCTCTTCAAGTAATATGCTGACCAGATGATTCAAATATGCGTCCTTGAGGAGGAACAAAAAGAGATCCTCTATCATTGCCACTCCACATCTTGTGAAGGTCACTTTGGAGGTACAAAAGTCCTCCAATTAGGATTCAACTGGCCTACACTTTTCAAAGATGCTCATGACTATTATAAGCCTTGAAATTGGAGCCAAAGAACTGGTAATATCTATAAGAGACAGGAAATGCCATTGGAAAATATTCTAGAAGTGAAACTCTTTGATGTATGGGCATATATTTCATGGGATCATTTCCTTCGTCATTTAGGAATCTATACATCCAGTCGATTATGTCTCTAAATGGGTCTAGGCAATATCTACACAGAAAAATGATTCAAATATAGTCCTCAAGTTCCTGCACAATAATATATTCACGAGATTTGGAGCTCCATGAGTCATTATAAGCGATGACAAAACTCATTTTTACAACTAGCTTATTGCTAAGGTGCTGCAACATTATGAGGTGAGGCACAAAATTATCACAACATATCATCACCAGACTAATAGAAAAACCAAAATCTCTAATAGAGAAATTAAAAAAATATTAGAGAAAATTGTCAATCCGAGGAGAAAAGACTGGTCACCCAGACTTGATGAAGCCCTTTGGGCTTATTAAACTACTTTTAAGACGCCTCTGGGAATCTATCCATTGAAGATGTTTTATGGAAATACATGTAATCTTCCTATAGAGCTCGAGAACAAAGCATATTGGGAAAAAAAGAAGCTCAATCTAGATACCCAATTAGTTGTATAATGAAGGCTGTTAGAGTTGATCGAATTGGAAGAATTTCATATACAAGCCTATGAGAGTGCAAAACTATACAAAGAAAAGACAAAAAGGTGGCATGAGAAATAGCTTTTGCCACAACATTTTTCTGAAGGCCAACAAGTGTTCTTGTACAACTCAAGGCTGAAGTTATTACCAGGGAAACTATTGCGTTTTGTGAGTACTATAAAATTATAAGCAAATAATGTGCAAGTATACACAATCTCTCAAGTAATAAAGTGATGAGTGTGTATCGTCTCCAAATGGATTGGTATAAATTGCAAAGTTTAACCAAAGCAAAGCACTACACTATCTAAGTATAATTAGTGTTGTTATGTACTCATGGATAATGTCATGGCAATGGAAAGTGTATCTATGTGGATATGGATTGAAAGTCTGATGGGGTAGCACATGAAAATGTAGTGGCAAGAGCAGATAATAATAATTAATGTCAAGACAATGAAAAATAGTAAAACAACAAATAAATGAAAGTTTCATAATCCTCACACAACAAGCTTCCACGAGAATGAATGGTAGGGATTGATTTAAGGATGGTAAAACTTGTCTCTCAGGCAGATTTAATCTATCTAAACTTCACTTGTTCGACAGGGTTTGCTGAAAACGCTCCCACTATCTCTAGTCAAAGGAACTTAATAAAATAGAATGTCACGTCATCTCCTCTCGGTCTCAGCTATTACATCATACACTATTGATAAAAACTACCCTTCTTAGTCATTGAAATCCTATATTATTCTCTCTCAAGCACTAAGGAATTAGGATATAGTATTACTAGACCGGTTCAAAGCTTAAGAAAATACTACACCCCATTGCTTATGTGGATCTTATTTGTTTTTCTCTCGAATACTAAAAGTATTATTAGCTAAGTTTCTCTCGAGCACCTAGTCTTTCTCTAAGTAATAGACACCCTCATGACTCCTACAAACTTAGACGATGAAACATTCATAAGAAAATCAAGTAAATACAAAATATAAATATAAATTTACCATTAAAATAATGTTAAACATCCATAAAAATAACCCCACCAAATAAGGTTAGTTCATGGTCGGGTTCAAATCATCCATGAAACAAGACATGAAATTTATCCATTCCAAACAACCCAATATCAAATGGAAAAATAGCAGCAAAGGGGAAGGGAGAAAAAGCCTTCAACGCGAGTAACTGGAGCTCTACTCAACCACCAAGACTCGCCTTAGTTCGCTAGCTCCTCTAGAACGCCTAGCTCGCCACCCCTTAAAGCTCGTCAATGGAGGAACACCACTAGAGAATGAAAAGGAAGATACGAAGAAGAAGGTAAGAAAATTTAGCTGCATGTTCTTCCATTCTCTCTCATGTGAGGTGTATTAAATAATAAAAATATCTAAGGGTATTAATGGGATTTTGCACTCAAAATACCCATCATACGCCTAGAGTCACTCCTTGGGCATGATTCTTATCCTCCTAGGTGGGAGTGGTCCCCAGTAGTCAGTTATAACCATTAGACACATGCCTTGCCAGTTGTCCTTTCACAAAAATATATTTTTGTTCTTTTCTGAGCCATAAATGCTAATGCATTTCAATCTGCTTCAGCAACGTGTGATGTCACGCCATTCATTCCCAGTGCAACCTTTTTCTTGCTATTTCCTACACACCATAAACAAATGCACCTATCTCTCACACAACAGCTTTAAAAGTTAAATAACAATATCATCACTAATGCAACTATATGCAACTACATTATCTTAAAATTACTAAAATGAGCTTTTAAACAAACAATAACTTAAGTGAAAAAGGCCTTAAAAGTAGACTTTTTAGGAAGTTATCACACCCCCAAACCTAAGGTATTTCTTGTCCTCAAGTAATGGATATTAATTAACACAATCGAAATGTCATGGCAATTTTAAACAATAGGACTGCAGGACAAAAAAATGAATTTCAACCCTCAGAAAAAGTGGCTTCAACATGTTAGACATATCAAGAATTCAATTACTTTTCCCTTGGTCAAGAGACTCTATGGTAGTGTGTGTGTGTGTAATTGTATCTAATCTATACTTAACAAATTTAAACAATTTCTAATTAAGTCCCCTAGTTTTTGCCACGACATTTACTCATTCATTAAGTACATTTATACTCCCTTTTTTCTTAATACAATTTTTTAAAATATAATTGCTTCTACGAAGGGAGTCATCTCATCACACCTACCTTCCCACACTCTAATTGAAATGGATCATACCTTCCACCCCCAAGCTAGTTAAGTAGAGTCGTCCCGTGACTACTTTCAGTCACTCATATGCACGTGGCTACCATTTATTAAAGATAGTTACAGGAAATGCCACGGAAAAGAGGAATGTCCCTCTACAACTATGTCGAAGCATTTATTCACAATCTCGGTTATAAGGGAGTTATTTTTTATTTATATTTCAAGTGCAATACCAAATTTCGATGCGAAGACTAACTAGAGTTCCTTCATAAAATTTTTATAAATTTCCTAAGAATAGAGAACATACAAATCGTGTAAGAATAATTCATAAAGCATCAAATCCTAAAGTCAGATCTATCATTCTCAATAGCCATTTATATTCAATTTCTAGCCTAACAAGTTCATCATCATCATGAATCATCAAGACATTTTATCTAACTATCGTACTAATTACTTATACCATGTCATAATGTTATGCTAATACAATCATGCACATGTTCTACAAAGAACACTACCTCCCCCAAACTTAAGGGATGCATTGTCCTCAATGCTTAAAGAGAACTAAAAGAAATAAAACTATATGTCATGCAATGAAATGCAAAATGAATGCAAATGGAAAAACCTCATGTTTTCTGTGGTGGTGTTGTCGTGGATGTGCTGATAGTTCCTCGTCTTGTACACTTGCGTAGTGCTACAGGGCTAGAATTTAAAGATGTAGAATAGTAATATGAGACGTTGATGCATCTAGCCAATGTTTTTGTACGTCGACTACTGTGTCGTGCAGTAGAGGGTTTAGACACAGGAACTGGACTAAGGGTTTTTCAACTAGAACAACAGGTGATTCCAGGGTCTGGGAACGTTGAGGTTATGGAGTCAGTTCATCAACAAGAGGATCAACATCATCTGGTTCTGGAGATGCCTCAAAATTGAAAGTCGGTAGAATTTCATCCAGAAAACTTGGAAAATTATGTTGCACGTGGGGAAGCATTTCTTGAAACATAGTTTCCACAACATCTCTCTGTTTCACATAACCAAAGAAATTTTTGGTATCACCGTGTAAAGCATGTAAATGAGTATGAGTTTGCATAACAACTTCTTCGAGAGCAAGCATTCTTGCCACAACATTTGATTGTGCATCATCTGCAGACATTGTTTTAACAGGGGCCTTAGATTTTGAGTTTTGAAAACCCAACAATAATGGTAATCGGGCCCTAGTAATACCCGAAACTCTAGATAAAATTTCATCAAAAGAATTCTAACATACCTTTTTCTTGCAACACAAAGCAATAATCAAATTTGGAAAAACTAAAGCACTAGCCTTTTTACCTAAGCATTCATGTACTTATTGAACAATAATCCTACCCACATCAATAGAACGAGTTACCATAATATAATGTAAGAGCATTAATTGGGGAAGAGATATCGTCGTATTATGGGCTATGGGTATTAACTTGTGTTTCAGGAAATGGTTCCATAGTTTGGCATGTGGATGGAGGTGTTCACGGTTAACCAAGTAGCCGCTAGTCTGGTGGTCATTCCAGGAGGTATTTGCAAAGAATAAATCCTCCAAAACTCCATCATAAGTGGCACTGTCAGCGTTATTTTTAAACTTTGCATGTTGGTCTTTAACACCTTCCAAATGAAAGTAACGATTAATGGCAGTTTGTATAAATCGAATATACTTTCCTCGCACGAAATTACATGTTGGTTCGGATTGGAAATATTAGCATAAAATTCTTTCACCAATGACGCATTCACTAAACCAGGGTGCCTTGCAAACTTGTGCCACTTGTGTGGAATGATTATATCCATTACGTCTGGTCCAAAACTGGCATTCTCTTCATCTGTAAAGATGAACACTAACTTAAAGAAAGGCTTCATATTTTTAAAGTTTTGAAACCTTACTTTTACTTCATCATTTTTGAACTGCTGAGTAATAGGAGCTTCTACCTCTGTGGGTCTCGTACGCACTATTTTTTCTCAGTGTTTTGAAGAAAGAAAAATGAAAAATGTGTGAGCTTTGTGTTCTTGGAAAACTTGAGGAGTTTCGGCTATGGAGGAAAATGAGGGAATAAGAAGATATGAGTAAAGAAATGAGTGGATGGGTAAATGGGTAGGTGGGAAAAAGAAAAAGTAAATTGTAAAATTAAATGAGATGTAACAAGACAATGGGGAGAGAAAAGTAAAAATAAGGAAATAAAATAAAAGGATGGAATAAATCAAAATGAATATTTTCCCCTTTTTAATTATTTTGTCCTTTCCTCCCTTGATAATCGCTCCATACATGGCTGTAGTACTGTGGGTCCCCAACAAAACAAACCAGAATTATATACAAAATAAAAATAAAAATAAAGGAAACAATAAATTTATTATTTATGCACAGTCAACGAAATTCAATGTCGTGACTTTGAAATTTGGTTTTCAGTTGGGCACACTTCAGCATCGTTCAGGTACAACACTGTCTTGTTATACAGTGGTGGAACTCTATTATAAGCATTCAGACATTGGCCATTAACTTTGAAAATCCTCCCATCATCTATATTCTTAATGTCAACGGATCCATGGAGATAAACATAATGCACCTCAAATGGTCCTGACCATCGAGATTTAAGCTTCCTAGGAAAAAGTTTAAGTCTTGAATTGTAAAGTAATACTTGCTGGTCAACATGAGCATCTATATTTTTGGTCGTGACACTTCTTGGTTTTTTCCTTGTATATTTGTGCATTTTCATATGCTTGTGTTCTAAACTCTTTCATTTCATTAAGTTCTAGTAATCTCTACTCCCCAGCTAACTGAGCATCAAAATTCAATTGCTTAATGACCCAATACGCCTTATGTTCAAGTTCAACCGGGAGATGACAAGCCTTCCCATATACCAGATTGAATGGTGACATGCCCAGAGGAGTTTTGAACGATGTTTTATACACCTAATGTGCTTCATCTAACTTTAGTGACCAATCCTATCGCCTTGGGTTCACTACTTTTTCTAAAATTTGCTTGATCTCACGATTGGATATCTCTGCTTGACCATTTGTCCGAGCGGATGATATGACGTGGCAATTTTATGACAAACTCATATCTCATTAATGCTTGGCAATCAACTTGTTATCAAAATGGGTTCATTCATCACCAATGATAGCTCGAGGAACTCCAACCTGAGTGAAAATATGCTTGTGCAAAAACTTGAGTACAGTTTGAGAGTCATTCCTTGATGTTGTTATTGCTTCTACCCACTTGGATACATAATCCACAGCAAACAAAATATATAGATCTCCTCCGGAATATGATAATGATCCCATGAAATCCATGCTCCAAACATCAAATAGCTTTATTTCCAAAATATTTTACAGTGGCATTTCATGTGGCCTAGATATGTTTCCAGTGCGTTGGCATCGATCACAAGATTTGTAAAATGCCTGAGCATCTCTGAACAGAGTTGGATAGTAACAACCTGACTGCAGAACCATAGCAACAATCCATGCTCCTCCAAAATGGCCTCCACTTAGGGATGAATGGTAATGGTATAGAATGTCGCGTTCTTCTTCTTCAAGTACATATCATCTAATGAGTTGATCAGCACAATGCTTAAACAAATATGGCTTGTCCCAAAAACAATACATTGCATCGTGCTTGAATTTATTTTTACCCTAGTTGTCCAAATCAAAAGGCAGTCTTCCACTAACAAGAAAATTAACAATGTCAGCGTACCTCGTGATTGTTGTGGCATATAAAATTTTCTCATCCGGAAATTCCTCTTGAATGTCTACAGTGTCATGGTATTCAGAATTATTCTCTAGCCTAGATAAATGATCATCAACTTGGTTTTTAGTACCTTTTCTATCTACAACCTCTAAGTCGAATTCTTGCAAAAGTAAAATCCACCTAATAAGTCTAGGATTTGCATCCTTTTTATTCACTAAGTATTTTATAACTGAATGATCAGTGTGAACAATAACTTTAGTGCCTATTAGGTATGGTGTAAATTTATCAAAAGTAAATACCACAAGAAGTAATTCTTTTTCAGTGGTAGTATAGTTTAATTTTTCTTTTCAATGTACGGCTAGAGTAATATATAACATAAAAAAGTTTACCTAGGTGTTGCCCTAAAATAGCTCATACAACATAATCACTTGCATCACACATCAGCTCGAATGGTGATGTCCAATCAGGAGGAACTACAGTAGGTGCCGAGATGAATCGTTGCTTCAGCTCAGTGAAGGCACCAAGGCATAACTCATTAAACATAAAAGGTTGGTTTTGTTAAAGCAATGTGTACAAGGGCTTAGAAATATTGGAGAATGTCCAAGAAAACTCCTTATACCCTTGACCTGAAGTTGGTGATGGCAATTTTTCAATTACTTCAATATTCGCTTTATCTACCTTAATGCCCTTGTGAGATATTTTGTGGCCTAACACAATGCCTTCAGTCACCGTGAAGTGACATTTTTTACAATTCAAAACCAAATCAGCTTCCTCGTATCTCATGAGAACTTTTTCCAAAGAATCATTCAAAATCGTCTCCAGAAATAGAAAAGTCATCCATGAATATCTGAAGGAAATCCTCAACCATGTCTGATAATATAGCTTACATACAACACTGAAATGTTGTCGGGGTATTACAGAGTCCAAAAGGCATCCTCCGAAAGGCAAAAGTGTCATGGGGATAAGTAAATGTAATATTTTCATGATCCTCTCGTGTGATGGTAATTTGATTGTACCATAAGTACGCATCCAAAAAGCAATAGAATGTTTTGCATGCCAATCGATCCAATATTTGGTTGATGAAAGGTATAGGAAAATGGCCATTCTTTGTAGCTTTGTTGATTTTTCGATAATCCATGCATATCCTCCATCCGGTAACAGTGCGAGTGGGTAATATCTCATTATCCTCGTAGGTAACGATATTTGTGCATCTTTTCTTCAAACACACATTGTACAGGGCTCACCCATGAGCTATTTGATATAGGGTAAATTACTCCAGCATCAAGCCATTTCAAAATTTATTTCATTACCACTTTATTTATAACACGGTTGAGTCTTCTTTGTGGTTTTATCGAATTGTCGTGGCAATCTTCGAGCAGAATCTTATGCATGTAAATCGTGGGACTAATTCCTTTCAAGTCAGCCATAGTCCAACCAAGCGTTTTCTTATGCTGCATCAAAACAATTAACAAATTTTTCTCTTGTTTAGCAGTAAGGTTAGTGGAAATAATCACTGGTAAAGTTTTATCGCTACCCAAGTAAAACATATTTAAGATGCCCTGCAAAGTCTTAAGCTCTAGGGTAGGTGCATACAATAATGATGGCTTAGGAGGAATAAATTCATCAAAATTCAAAGGTTCAAAATTCATACCTGATCTAGATAGTAGTAAGCTAGATTGCTCCTCCAAAATTGGGAAATTTTCGTACTCCACTAAGCTTTCATCATCCATCCAATAGTCATTTTCTACTAGCTGAGTAAAGTTGTTATGGCAAAGTTGTTCAGTTTCTTCTTCAATTATTGAGTTCAATTAATAAATTTCTTGGCATTTTTCAATGTCATCGACATAATTGAGAGTTCGAAACAAATTGACAGTCACACACTGATCAACCACTCTCATGTTGAGTTCACCTTTTTCACAATCTATCAAAATACGACCAGTGGCTAAGAAAGGTCTTCTCAGAATGATGGGTGCCTTGGTGTCAACTTCGTAATCTATAATTAAAAAGTCAACTGAAAACACAAACTTATCCACCCTTACGATGACATCCTCAACTCTCCCTTTAGGTTTAACATGAGATATGTCGGCAAATTGTAAAATAATTGATGTTGGTCTTGCATATCCTATGCCAAGCTTCAAGAATACAGATTTTGGCATTAATTTTACACTTGAACCAAATCACATAGTTTCTTTCCAAAATAATTAGCTCATATAGAACAGGGAATAATAAAGTTGCCCATATCATTTTGCTTTGGTGGCAACTTACTCAATGAAGAACAAAATTTTGTTGACGTGGCAACTGTCTCATAAATCTCTACTTTCCTCTTCTTGATTCAAATTTCCTTAAGAAATTTGGCATACGTCGACATCTGTTCAATAACTTCCAAGAGATTTACATTAATATGGAGTTGATCAAGAATGTCCACAAACTTATTGAACTAAACTTCATCATTATACTTCTTCAATCTTTGCGGGAAAGGTGGTGGGGTCTAGTTTTCTTAACTGTAGGAATAGGAATTGATTTTGCCTTGACATCATAATTTTTTTCCTTGGCAGGCTCATTAGTAGAACCCTCCTCATTTTCCTTTTCATAAATGATATCATCATGTATTTCAGCTTCACCCATTTTAGTAGTGGGAGTAGAACCATCATGTTGTGTCCCACTAACCTTGACTTGTTTATTAATTTGTGTTCCACTCCTAAGAGTTAACACGTTACAATGCTATTTTTCATGCATTTTAGTGACTTCAGTGTCATTTGGCAAACATCCTTACTGACGCTCTTACAATGCCGTACAATCAGACAAACTTGACCTTCCAAAGCTCTCAAAGGTGAGCTATGGCTTTGTAGTAAGGCGCCTTGACTATGAAGTAAAGCTCCTTGATTATTAACTCTTAGGAGTGGAACATTGTCTTCGTAGTAGATATGAAATCTTGAATTGTATCTTCCAATGAACTAATGCTTCCTGAAGATGAAGCTCCTTTGTTGGTATTATGCCATGGCATGGCATTTTGGTAACTTTGAGATTCATTGTGATTCTACTGCTGAGTGTATTGACTAGCATTGTGGGCTCCTTGATTACCCCATGAAAAATTGGGATGCTGACGCCATCCTACATTATAAGTGTTAGAATAAAAATTATTATTGCCTCGATTGAAATTACCTACAAAATTGATGGACTCATGGTTGCTCGGGAATTCACACTCGTGATGATTGCCTTGGCAAAACATACATGCCAAGCTAGTTTCTTTCACTTCCTTCACATCAGTGGAACGTTGTAAGTTTTTCAGTATATTAGTGATAGTTGAGAAGACACTGAATCCTTGGTATCTAACTCAAATTTTCCAGGTGCTTTCCTCCTACTCATAAGCCTTGAGAAAGGAAAATTATAGTCATTATTAGCAATTCTATCCAAAATAGAAAATGCTTCAGTAGGTGATTTATCTAGCAATGTTCCATTTACTGAGGCATCCAGCATCATCCTCATGGGTGCATTGACTCCATTACAAAACATAACTCCTTAAGTCCAATCGTGAAACCCATGATTTGAACACTTTCAAAGCAAACTCTTTTAATGATCCCAACACTCATACATAAATTCATCGTCACCCAGACGAAAGGATACTATGTCATTCCTTAGCTGAATATTCATGTTCAGTGAGTTATACCGCAATAAGAAACTCTTGAAAATATCAGCCCATGATTCCATCGAACCAGATGGAACACCACTCAACCAAGACCTTGCTTGGTCACGAAAAGAACACGGAAATAACTTTAATTTCAGTACAACCTCGTGCACTCCTTCTTGGTGGAAAGAATCATAAACATCCAGAAAATTGCAAATATGTTGCATGTCATCTTCAGTTGGCATGCCCCCAAAATGACCTATAGAATTCAACATATTCAACATTATTGATTTAAGCTCAAAATGTGCAGTTTGAATTTTGGGTGCCGCAATTTTAGGATTCAAATCATCATCAGATTTAAATGATCACGAATAATACGAGGCCTATAAACAGGTCCAACATTTTATAATGCCTTGGCATTCGGAATTCTGTCATCTTAACCAATGCCCTGATTTCCAATTTGATACATATTTCCTTGAGCACGTCTCCTTTGTCTAAAGATTCTTTCAATATTAGGTTCTATCAGTTCCAATGGTTCTTCAGAATGTCTTCTAGGCATACAATAAATAAACCTGAAAAAGAATAAAGTAAACATATCAATAAAATTATACACAAAAAATAAAGATGCAAAAAAAATGCTATGGCAAAACAAATTAACTTCACGTTGCCAATCCCCAGCATTGGTGCCAAAAACTTGTTTACGTTTTGTGAGTAATATAAAATTGTGCGCAAATAATGTGCAAGTATACACAATCGTTCAAGTAATAAAGTGATGAGTGGGTATCGTCTCCACATGGATTGGTGGAAATTACAAATTTTAACACAAGGAAAGCACAACTCTATCTAAGTATAGTTAGTGTTGATATGTACTAATGGATAATGTTACGATAATGGAAAGTGCATGTTGGTGGATATGGATTGAAAGTCTGATGGGGTAACAAATGAAAATGTAGTGGCAAGAGCAGATTATAATAATGAAAATTATGGAAATGTCAAGGAAATGAAAAACAGTAAAACAACAAATAAATTATAGTTTGATAATCCTCACACAACAAGCTTTCACGAGAATGAATGGTAGGGAATGATTCAAGGATACTAAAACTTATATCTTAGGCATATTTAATCTATCTAAACTTCACTTGTTCGACAACGTTTGCTGAAAATGCTCTCGCTATCTCTAGTCAAAGGAACCTAATAGAATAAAATACTACGACATCTCTTCTCAGTCTCAACTATTGCAGCCTACATTATTGATAAAAATTACCCCTCTTAGTCATTGAAATCTTATCTTAGTCTCTCTCAAGCACTAAGGGATTAGGATATAATATTACTAGTCCAGTTCAAAGCTTAAGAAAATACTACACCCCATTGCTTATGTGGATCTTACTTATGTTTTTCTCGAATACTACATGTATTATTAGCTAAGTTTCTGTCGAACACCTAGTCATCATCTAAGTAATGGACACTCTCATGCCTCCTACAAACTTAGGCGATGAATTATTCATAAGCAAAACAAGTAAATACAAAAGATATATATAAATCTACCATTAAAATAATGTTAAATATCCATAAAATAACCCTATAAAATATGGTTAGTTCATGATGGGGTTTGAATCATCCATGAAACAAGACATGAAATTTATCCATTCCAAATAACACAATATCAAATGGAAAATAGTAGCAAAGGAAAAGGGACAAGAAGCCTTTGACGTGCGTAGCTGGAGCTCTCCTCAACCACCCAGACTCACCTTAGCTCGCTAGCTCCTATCGAACGCCTAGCGCACTACTCCTTTGAGCTTGTCAATAGAGGAACACCATTAGAGAATGAAAAGAAGGATACGGAGAAGAAGGTAAGAAAATTTAGCTGTAGGTTCTTCCTTTATCTATAATGTGAGGTGTATTAAATAATAAAAAATATATATGGGTATTAAAGGGATTTTTCACTCAAAATACCCATCATACCCCTAGAGTCACTCCTTGGGGGTGAGTTTTATCCTCCCAGGTGGGAGTGGTTCCCAACAGGCGGTTATAACCATCAGACACGTGCCTTGCCAGCTGTTATTTCACAAAAATATATTTATGTCCTTTTCTGGGCCAGAAATGCTAAGGAATTTCAATCTTCTTCAGCAACGTGTGATGTCACGGCATTCCTTCCCAATGCAACCTTTTTCTTGCTATTTCCTGTACACCATAAACAACTGCACATTTCTCTCACACGGCATCTTTAAAATATAAAATAGCAATACCACCACTAATGCAACTGTATGCAACTACATGATCCTAAAATGACTAAAATGAGCTTTTAAACAAACAATAACTTAAGTGAAAAAGGCCTTAAAAGTAGCTTTTTTAGGAAGTTATCATAAACTTAAATCAAAATGGTTTGGCCCATTCGTGGGACACCACGTCTATCCTTATGGAGTTGTAGACATCAAAAAACCTTTATGATGGAACTATGTTCAAGGTTAATGGCCAAAGACTGAATGCTTACAATGGTGCTCCAATCTTGCAAGACAAGTCAGCCACACTTCTTCGAGACATATGAGAGTTTGCATTTATTTACTCTTTAGTTTTTGCTATAACATATTTTATGCATGTGTAGATAAATAAATATTTTTCTTTCGTATATATGAGTGTGTGTGTGTGTGTTTATGTGTATATGTGTATATGTGTATATGTATGCATGTATGCATGTATGCATGTATGTATATAATATTTTGCCTTTTAGTTCATTAATTAATTCCACTTTTATTTTTCCTTTATTGATTTATTCCTTAATTAATTTTTGTTCTTTGGGTGCAGAAGATGGCGTGAGAAAGCTTGTTTAAAGAATGAATTTTTTTGTCCTTTTTTTCTTAGGGTTCTTTGGCTATATTTAATTTTGGGGAAGTTAAAAAAGCTATAATATATCCCAAATCTTTTGGGCGGCACTATCAAGACATAAAGGGGCTTACTTTTCCTTTTTAAATTTTGAAACCCTACATCTAATCATGACTCATTAAAATCCTCTCTCAACATTTTTCACTTTTGCATTAACTTCCATCAAATCACCCCACTCCCAAAGCCTTTGATCGTCAGCCGCCTTCACATCCCTATCTACCTTTTCAATTAATTTTTCTTCATTTCTTATTCAAAACTCCACAATTCCCATTTTCTTCATCTTTTTTACCGCACTTCCAATAACCCCGCCCATTTTTTTCTTTCCCTTACCACACATTAGCCACTGAAAACCTTACCCAACTAAAGCTTGTTGTCCCTTATCACACAAACATCATATCAAGATACAAGAACACTATAGAAAAACCGAGCAGTTCAAGGACCCCACCACCGATAAGGATTGAAATTTTTCTCAATGAGGCGGTGAAGGTAAAGTTCCAAAAAATGAAAGAGATGAAGGTATACTTTGAACAAGTACTCATCTTTCTTGAGCAAGTATAGGAAAGCTTCAATAAAGAAGTAATGTAGGTAATGATGAAGCAGAGCTAGAGGAAGTTTGTCGAGTGTCCTGGCCTTGTCTTGGTAACCTTAGTGAGGGAATTCTATACTCAGCTCACGAGCTCCACACAATCCAATATCTGTGTGAGAGGTGAAAATATCAAGTTCACTGTCGCAACCTACAAGTTCTTTGGGCTAAATGATGTTGTTGATCAACATACTCCCTTCATTGAGAGTGAAGACACACAAACCTATCAAGAGGTTCTCCAGTACCTTTGCCTTAAAAGCTCCAAGTGGGATGAATCTTTCAAGGCAAGATGATCGTTGAGAGAAAAGAACTCAAACCCCATGCAAAGGTTTGGAATCATTTTCTGAAAACTCATCTAATGCCTACCTCTCACCACACCACACCACTGTCTCATTGAATAGGATGTTGCTATTACATTTGGTTGTAATGGGGAGACCTATTGATATTGGAAAAATCATTGCGGAAGAAATATATGCTTGTGTGAAAAGGAAGTCAAACCCACTAAAGTTTCCAAATATTATTATTGCTTTCTGTCGGATGAAAAAAGTCTTTGAAGACTCCTTTGATGAAGTTGTCCCCAGGAAACAAGGCCTCACACCAAAAAAATCCCTGTGTTAAAGGGATTTGATGAAGATGATCCAGAGGAAACTATTGATGGAGGAGCCAAAACAATTGTTGTGGCAAGGTTGCCATCGATATTCAACTACACCAAGTTCATCAACGGGGAACTCGAAGAATGGAAGCACAAGCTGGATACCTTATTCACCTATGTGAAGTAGGTGATGAAGTAATCTCCTCCCATTTTAATGAGATGTTACCGTAGAATTCAGTCGACTTCCTACCATTCTCAAATTCATTGATCACAGCACCTAGAAAGGCCAAACCTAGTACGCTACTGCCACTGAGTAGCCTACTCGTACTGAACCAGCCCATGCTAAGGCAAGTGTCAGCGATCTGACCTCTCAAGCTAATAAGGGTAAGGCTCTAATGGATGACTTCCATGCTGCAACCCAAGAAGATGACCCTGTCACTATTGAAAGTGATGTTGATGAATTTGCTGATGATGATGATAAGCCCACTCTTGCACCATTGCCTCTCCCAGTTTCCACGCCACCTATAAGAAGTCACCTTAAGCACACGGCTGGGCGGATTTGGAATCCCCAATCGAGAAGACTGGGGATGATGCACTAACGCCCACTGCCGATATTGACCAGCCTATTGTAACCCTTCGCAAGAAGCATTTGAAACACATCACCACCAAGTCCACCCCACCATGCAAATATACCCCAACCAAGGTACCTTTCATTGTATTTGGAATAGTTTCATTTACTTTAGATTAGTTTAGTCTCTATCTTCATGCATTAA
The DNA here is from genome assembly GCF_006381635.1 of Hibiscus syriacus. Classification (NCBI taxonomy): domain Eukaryota; kingdom Viridiplantae; phylum Streptophyta; class Magnoliopsida; order Malvales; family Malvaceae; genus Hibiscus; species Hibiscus syriacus. Next base: position 537,504 of record NW_024063062.1, on the reverse strand, counting down.
GGACAATGCTTCTCTCAAGTTTGGGGAGGTATTGTGCATAGTTTAGTTTGTATTTGCATTTGTGGTATTGAAAATAATTTTTCTATGGAATAGTTTTGCTTGATTGAAGATTATTTTTTTTGGAATAAGTTGATGATGTTTGATGATGATAATTTTTAAGGCTATTTAGAATTGAATTTAAATGACAAGTTGAGATTGGTAGAATTTAATCAAGGATGTGATTCTCTATGCTTGAATGTTTACACGATTGTATGTTTTCTAAGCTTAAGGGCCTTTGATTTTTTATGAAGAACTCTTGTCTTCCTTAGTATAAATAGGAAATGAAATGAATGTAATGCTCAATGTTAGCATTTAAGAAAAACTCTCTTGCGCATATTGAAAATTCTTGAATGTGAATAAATACCAAAGGAATAAAACTGTTTGGAACACTCCTCTTTTCATTTCATTACCTAGAAACACTCTTAAATAAATGGTAGCAAATGCATATGAGTGAATGAAAGTCTTCACATGATGACTTTACTCAAATGGCTAGGGGATGAGGTGTTTACTCCACTATATCTTCAAGTATGTGAGAGATATTGTGATGAGTTCAAGACACTCTAAAAACAATGTATTTTGTTAAAGAAATGGGAGTAGTCATGTGCTTAATGTGTGAAACAAATACTAAGGTAGAATAGGGAACTTACTTAAATTTTTTCTAGTTTTGTTAAGCATATATTGGATGCAATTATGAACACACTGAGAGGGAACTAATCTTAGAGAAAAATGCATGATGTCTTGATTTTTCCTAACATATTGCAGCCTATATATATTATAATGACTGAAATTTTTTCCATAACACTGATTTGAGCTTTGCTATAGCATTTCTTTTGTTGATTACCACTCATTGCATAGGGACAAGTAATGGCTCAAGTTTGGGGGTGTTATAACCCTGTAAAAAGGATACATTTTAGGCCATTTAGTTGCATATTAGTAGCATATAGATGCATATTTCATGTATGTGGTGGATTGGGCTGAATGGTCTTTATTTTATTGATTAATGGTGATTTTAATGCGTGGAAGGTAGTGTTCCAGTGTTCCGCGTGTGCAAGTTTAGAAACTGGGTGAAGATTAACTTTTGCTGCAACATTTCCTGCATTATTCATGGACGCACTAAAGGATAAAAGTTTAAGATAATTTCCACACTTGCACGTGAATCCCATGACAGATGTTCCCTACACGTGAAGGAATTTTTCCCTAAGGTACAAGAAATTAAAGGGAACAAAACCCTAGGATCCCCCACTATATGAAGCTAAGGATTCCCCACATTAAATGGAAGCTGGAATTTATGTGCTAAGAGAAAGAGAAAATACGGCTACTCTACCTTTCTCTTCTCATTCTTCATGGGTGTTCTCTATTGTTGAAGGCTCCAAGGAAACAACAAGTTTGACCTTGCGAGAGGTAGCTTTGCTCAGGTAGTTCCTGGCAACTCATAAGTTTTCTTCATCTTTAGTTTACTTGTACATTTTTTAGCATTTCTATTGGGTTGTTTATTATAATGATTTACAATGGATGTTATTAACCCAACCATGAACTAACTTAGCTTGGTTTGGGTTTATTATGGATGATTATATTTTTTAATGGATATTGAAACATTTATAGATTTATTCTTGTTGCGTTCATTGTTTTTAATATTTAGATTCGTAAGAGCTTTCGAGAGATAGCCTTAATCTTATTTGATAGCTAATTATTCGAGAGTTAAGCTTAGATCCACGTCTACAATGGGGTTGTGCTGAGAGGTAGACTTTAACTCACCTTAGATATAAGGATAGAGTTTTAACGACTAAAAAGAGTAGAGCTTCGTGGATGGTAAACTGCCAGGGTTCACGCTGAGAGGTATTATAGCATTTTCATTGTCAAATTCTTGATATAGATAGTGTAGAACACCTTCAAATACTCTATCAAGCATGTTATTTAGGGAAGATGTTAGACATCCATGAAGACAATATATGAGATTCCATTGTAGACCCAACCATTTGTCTTACTTGAGTTTTTTCGCACGTGTGACATTCATTTCGTCATCTTATCTCATAAACCAGTTCTCAACAATCTTTTTTCATGGCATTTATTTACTTTTTTCATATCACACTTCACATACAATACCTTTTTTTATATTTTGTGTGCTTAATCTATACTCGAAATACCTCCAATCCCTGTAGAGATGATACTCACTCATCACTTTATTTCTTGTTCGATGTGTTTACCTGCACCGTTTGTGTATCAATTTATAGTACATCAATACACGCAACAAAACATCACTAATGTTATCATTTTGTAGTGTTTGTATTTAAAAACACCACTAATGCACTGATCTATTGTGGCATTTGTTTAAAAATGCCGCTACAAACCTGTTTTGTTGTAGTGGAACCTATACAATTCAATAATTTAGGAATTCCACTAAGGATTTAGGGTTTGAATGAAATTGAAGTATTTAAGTTGTTTTTCACCACCTCCGCTACATTTTGATGGTAAAATTATTATATTTGGAGTTGATGTGTGAAACCCCTAATTTAGCCCATAAAACTCTATGAGATACAAATTAGGATTTTAGTGGAATCATGAAATTGAAGGTTAATTTGAAATGTATGAAGCTTGTATACTTCAAATTAACACTCATTAAATTTTCAATATATATATATATATATATATATATATATATATATATATATACATATATGGTTCATGGAGATGGTTAGTAGTATTCTAACTTGAGAATTTTGTTGTATTTATTATGTCATTGATGAATGTGAAGCATTCAAGCAATCTCAAGTTGAAGGAAGCTCCGGAAAAAAAGGAAAGAATCAAGGTTGAAGCTAGAACTCATACTACAATTCGGTTGGTAAGGTGTAGTCAAGGTGAGTGGTTACATGCATTCTTGATATATGTGTCTTTGATTATGAAAGATTGTTATAAGTCTACCTTAATGTCATTACTAAATTGAAGTATGATAAGTTACGATTTATTTTTTCTTAGATGCATATGAATTGTTGATGTTTATAATTAGGTATGATTACTGATGATATGTGAATGAATGGATATTTATGATATTTTCATAGGTACTAAATAATATATATGTAATGTTTAAGTATTTTTTTAGAGTCACAACTATAATTGGCATGTCATGAGTCTAAAAGCTACAATATTAACACTTCGATGCATATGACTTTTATGCTCATAGGGTAATTATGCTCTTAGGGTCATTTGACTTGTAATACAATATATGTTGGTTAAGGTTTTGTTCTCTCTATAGTTTTAAGTTCATTGACTCACGTACCGTGTTCTTTTATTATGATACTTGGGTTATACTAAATTTAAGGCATAAATATTAAAAAAATCCCAAAAGTTTGACAAAATAGTCATTTTGGCTAATATTCTCTTTCTTTGGAGCACAATAACCCCCTAAAGTTTCATTTTGGGTCAAAAGAACCCCTATGTAGATGGAAATCGTTAATTGACTAAAGGTCTATGCATATTGATGACTAAGTAGAGTTATGTGGATAAAGATGCTGATGTGACATGTCTATGTAATTTAAAAGTGTTGATGTGACAAGTTGCCACGTCATTAAAAAATAAAAAATATATTAATCATAACCAATCAAATGGTGACACATCTTCTTTTGAGGAAGAAAATTAAGCAAAGATAAATAATGGCCAATTTTGTTCAATCACACTGTAATCCTTCTTCAACCCTTCATTGATACATTCCTCCATCACTCTGTATTTTCAGAGAGATAAGACTGAAGTTCTTCTCACTTAGCCTGTCCTGACCCCTATCAATTGGACCTAAAAACTCATGATTACCATTGGTTAGCACATTTGAGGATTTATTTTTTCATTTTTCTATGTGATTGAATCTATCTTTTAAGGAAACCAAATATGAAAATGACACTATTTTTCATGATGAGGGCATCTAACTGTATTTCAATGATTCTCTCCTTATTTTGAGGATGTCAAGTTTGTTAACGATATTGTTCCTTCATATTAACTATGTCATTCATGTTTGGATGATTTTTTTTGTTTACTATAGAGAACGTCAAATTTAACGAAAATATTTCTCCTTCATGTTGAAGATATCTAGTTGTCTTTTTTCGTTTTAAGATCATACCCTAAAGTCTTAATCATCATACTCGAAAGACTTACTAATGACCAGAAGGTCTTGGCATCATACTTGAAAGACATGCTAATAGCCTGCATGACTTACCAAACGAGAAATTGTTTGAAAATTAATTTCTCTTTTCTCTGTAAATGTTTGAGAAATCCTCAAAAATTAATTTCTCTTTTCATTTGATAAAATCTTTTAAAAATCCTAAAAAATCATTTTTTATATTTTCTAAAATTATTGAAGACATCATGTCCAAAGGTCTTATAGATAATCCAGAAATCTTAATCATCATGCTCGAAGAATTAGTAATGGCCTAATGGACTTATCAATCGAGAAATCTTCTAAAATTATTTTCTCATTCTTGTTGGATATCATGGCCCTTCATCAAAAATATGACTCATCTATCGATTGGGCTCCATCATCTTTGAAGTTCATCTCCATCTGAATATGATTTCCTGCCTTTTGAGGTTTAACTTTTGGCTCTCTTCTCAGATCTCGCCATCACAATTTTTTTTTCTTTTAAAGATCTATAAAAAAATGTGCATCTATGTATGAATACAATGTTCTTGCTATCAATAAAATGCACTTGTTTCATGAAACTGATGTTTTCATGTATGTAAAAGTGTCGATCTTCAATCTTCTTCGATATTTGAAGAGGAGACCTCAGTCTTCCTCTATTAATTATTTAGGAACCTGCCCTAGTTTCAACGTGGTAGCTAGTCAATTCAAGCTTGTATTTTTCAAAGAACAATCTTGTCATCTTGCATACAATCATGTATTTTCCATCTTCTATTCTTGTATCTTTATTCAAAGCTCCAAAAGAAGTGTTTGCCTTTTTGATGAATACTTGCCTTGTATTCTCGTTGCATTCAGGTCTATGGTCTTGATGCCACATCTATTTTTAAGTTCGATTTCTTTATCGATGTAGTTGCTTTGAGTTTGTTACAAAAACATGTGAAGTTTTTTTCTCAAATCTTTCGTACTCTCAGACTTCATTATTTATAAAACTAGAGGATGTTTTCTTGCTTTTGCGTCGCTTCTTCTTCTTGCTCTTGCCTTTTTCTCCTTGACTCACTTCTTTATTCTAGGCTTTTAAGATAGAGTAGGTATTGTCAATTTCAAGGACCTTATTTTCTTCTCGAAAGATTGTCATGTGTGAAAATATTTTCCTTTTTCTTTTGCTGTTTAAAATTCAAAAAAACTAAAGAGATTTAAGAAAATGGTTCCCCTTATTTTAGACTCACAATTAAAACAAAATAATCGATTCAATGAATATCAAAAAAATAAATCACTTTTTCGTTTTCAAAAATTATAGTCCTTTGACAAATATCGAGATCGATGAGTAAGTTTTGGGTTTGCTTAAGGTTTCATAATCATTAAGATGTCATTCATTGTGACATGCCCTTTATCTCGACCAAACCTTCAAATAGGTTGCAAACAAAATGATGCAACTAGCATATTCAATTGCTAGACCTTTTAGAGTGTTTCTATTTTGGTTTTCTTAAATCTTCCATTTGTTCAAGTTTCATAGACTCTTTTAGCAGAGGTAGTGCATATATATCGATCTAAAAAATAGAATTCTCGAGTACTTATGTGCAATCGATTATAATAAGCTTCATAGACCTTTTAGGTGTTGTTCTCTCTAGAGATTTTGAGTTCGAGCAACTACATCTGCAAGGTGTGTGCATTGTCAATTAGTTAAAAAAATTCTAAATATATACTACCTTATAATCACTGCATTATTCAAAAAATTAAAATAATTAATAATCTAGCAACAAATTAAAATTTTGAAAAATTAAAACTTGCCTCTAAAAGCTATAGGAGTAGCGTAGGTGACTAGCGTTTTGCAGAAAACTTAGAGCTGAATTAAGTATTGGGATTAAAATGATTTTATGTTAAGATTTCAATAAAATGACGTAAAAAACATGGCTCAAAATGAATGCAATGTATCACGTATTTTCATAAAGGGTAAAGTGCACAAATGGTCCTCTTATTATAAAGAGTTGCTTTGTATAGTCTCCCGAATATTAAAAGTTATAAAATGATCATTCGATTATTCATATGTTCTAAACTCGTCATTTTCTGTTAAAAAATTGGCGGTCGTCTAAGCTGGACATTAACCTGCTAACTATGATATGATAAAATCTGATCCCATAACTGTTTGAGTTGTATTTTGTGGATCGAATTTTCGTTTACATTATGTCATCGAGCCAGTGCTTGAAAGAAACGACGGTGCCAATAGAAATTATTAAAATATAATTTTATCTTATCTTAGTAAACATATTAACATCCAACTTAGACGACTGTCGATTTTTTAATGAACAATGACGAGTTTGAAACATATGAATAGTCAGGTGACTATTTTGTAAGTTTAAATAGTTTGAGGACTTAACAAAGCAACGTCTTAGAATCAGAGACTTATTTTGTAACTTTCAATAGTCATATGACTTAACAAAATAACATTATATGGTCGGAGAACCATTTGTATATTTTATTCTTCATTTAAACATGTTTAATTTAAAAAATTAAAATGTAAACGAAAAAGGGAAACATGATTTCTTGAAATAGTGAGGTGTTCAACGTTTTTGTTTGTTCCCCAAATAAAACTGAAAACTAGGTAAACCAAATGGTTGATTTCCCATAAATTTCTCTTGTTCACCTATCTATTTAACCCTACGCTTGATGCTTCTTTCAAATCATTCATCAGCATTGCAGTTCTTTTCTCTATTATATCTCTAGAGAATCTGCTGCGATTCTCTTGAATCAAAATTAAATAAAGCAAAAGCAGACAAAACACCATCAAAATGGCTCGCCAAGTTATTGTGGTTGCCCTTATTTTCATGGCTGTTGTCGGAGCATTCGCTGCTGATGCAAACTCCCCGGCTTCTTCACCTTCCTTGTCCCCATCTTCGTCCCCTGCCGGCACCCCTTCCAATGCCCCCGATTCTTCCATTGGTATCGAGGTCCCAAATGAGGACCCAACCGAGGAACCGGTGGCCGAAGGACCATCCGATGAAGTAACCGCTGACTCTGGTGCTGGGCATGCCCCTGCTCCTGGCCCAGGGCCACCAGAAGGCTTAGCACCTCCAGCCGACACCGCTACATAAACTGCTATTTATTTGTTTAAATTTTATGTAATCCGAAAAAATAATGTTTCGTACTACAATTGATTATGGATTTGAGCTATTTCTAAACAACCTATGTTTTGCTATTTATTACGTTATCAATGAGATTAATGTTGGTTTTTGGATCCAAACATGTTTTTTCTGTTTTCTATTATTTGGGTAACTAACTTTAGATACTAGTAATTTTAGTCTTCATATCAAATTTATCACTAAACTTTAATTTTATATTCGATTATACTATTAAATTGTTAAGCGATAAACGGTCTGTTGACGTGGACTCCATTTTCCATCACGAAGATGACGTAGACAACAGTTTAACTAAATAGAAAGAAAAAAAATCAAATTTGGTGTTTTAATTTATTTGGTAATGTTGATGGACAATGTGAGATGAAGGTTGAAAGAATTAACTGGTTGAGTGGAGTGGAGATATTGAGACCATGCAGCCCACCGAAGCTAAAGATATAGGACGGCGATCAGTGATATCTCTATTCGTGGATAACTTACCGATAGAAGAGGTTATGTAAGATATTCGAAAGACATGGAGAAGTTAGTAATGTGTTTTATCGCAAGCAAACGAAATAGAGGTGAGACAAGATTTGCTTTTGTACGAGTTAGTAACAGGTCGGATGCGTCCAGAGTGATTGAAAGTCTGAATGGGTTGAAGATTTATGGTAATAAGTGATGGTAAAATAGAAACTTCAAAATAAAAATCATTAGCATTGATAGGAAATTTATAAAAATAAATAAATATTAGAATAAATAATTGTGTTGTGGTATTAATCAATGTCTTAGAAAAGAATTTATCTCGATGTGTAAAATTACTGCAATAGGCAGTTGTTTCCCGAAATTAACATGATCTCTCCACGAATTCGTATATCGAAGACCAGAGTGGACTATCATTGGTACTGCCCTTCTCTTAGCATCGAAAAACAACGAAATGTATTTGGAAGACTTTGTTTAGAGGAAAGAGAGGAAATATAAGAAAAGAAGAATACTTGGATGGATTTAACGCTGAGAATGATCTACTATTTATAGGCTTGACATCAGGTTAAAATCATCCATAAAAAACATTATAAATACTTATTTTAATTTCCGAAATAACAACTGATAAATTACTATAGCTGGCTAAGCCTGGCCTGAAACTTATCCAGATTCTTTCCAAAATATAGCTGTTATAACAGTAGGACAACGGTTGTAATTAAGTCATGCATAATCTCAGATATAATTCTAGGTTTTAAGCTGTTGTTTATTTCTATAAACAATCCCTAGAAATGTCTAGATACAATCTGTAGAATACCATCAGTCAACCTTCAGAAATAAACAGCTACAAAGCTGCAACAACTATTATGTTGCAGCAAATAAATGCAGAGAATTCACAGCGGAAAATTATCTGTATTAGAACCATTTGAAAAATTAATTAGCCTATAAATACCATTCAAAGGTTTTATTCTAATTTTCCAAAAAAACAATTCTAAAGAAAATCATCTAGATTTTCTCTAAAAAGAAAAAACGCACGCAGATATATATCGAAGACATGTATTATCACGAGCAAGAGCATGAGCCGAGTTAATTCGGCCGGACGGACAACGTTAATAGTGGTGCACTTGTGCAAGGGTCTTGTCATCTATCACTCAACAAGTAAAGGATAAATACCCTTCCGAAAGGCTTTCCTTCCCAATGTGGGACTTACATGCTCTTACACCCTTGACCAGTACCAATATTCTCCCACTAATGTGAAAGAATTCTGTCGACACTCATTTTCGTCCCATCACTATTATTATTATTATTATTATTATTATTATGTTATTATTATTATTATTATTATTATTATTTATTTATTTATTTATTTATTTATTTATTTATTGTGCAGGCCAATACAACCAGCCCAAAATCGGGTCCCAAATTACAACAGGCCCAATTGGACGAAAAAAGGATATATAACAGAACCCATTACACCCAAGGCCCAGAAGCAACCCGGGCCCAGCTACCAAGTCACCCAATCGGCCCAACAGACCCCAAGCCTAACTAGGGTTTGAAACCCTAGTGTTTCAATCATCTGCAGCCATCGCCGCTCGCACTAATCCCTTGTCGTCGTTCTTGTTGTCCACTGCCAGCACTCCACGTCACCACTAATTTCTTCTACAGTAACGCTCCACGCCACCTTCATTGTGCCACCGAATCACATCTCAGCCAATAGGGACGAAAAAAGGATATAAGAACCATTCACCCAAGGCCCAGAAGCAACCGGGCCCAGCTACCAAGTCACCCAATCGGCCCAACAGACCCCAAGCCTAACTAGGGTTTGAAAACCTAGTGTTTCAATCATCTGCAGCCATCGCCGCTCGCACTAATCCCTTGTCGTCGTTCTTGTTGTCCACTGCCAGCACTCCACGTCACCACTAATTTCTTCTACAGTAACGCTCCACGCCACCTTCATTGTGCCACCGAATCACATCTCAGCCAATAGAGCCACAACAACAAGCAAGAATCAAATCAGTGATTTTATTTTTTACTTTATATATGTAATGGGTGTAAACACACATTTTCGTCCAATTTTTATTTTATTTTATTTTATATATACACATATATATATATATGTATATACATATATAGTTTGAAAAAATTTTTAATATATATATATATAATATATAATTTGAAAACATGTTTGAAAAACATTATATATATAGTTTTTAAAACATTTGAAATATATATAGTTTTTAAAAACATTTTGAAAACATATATATATTATATAGTTTAGAAATCATTTTGAAAGCATATATAATATATAGTTTTAAAAACATTTTTGAAAACTATATAATTTTGAAAACATTTTTTATAAAAATACATAATATATAAATTTAAAATACTTTTGAAAATATAAATTATAGGTTTTGGAAAATATTTATATATAATAATAATATAATATATTATTATCGTTGTTATTTATTTTATTATTTTTATCTTTATTAATTTTATTTTCATTTTATTGTCTAGGTACATTTGAGTCCAATAAGTCCCGGTTTGGAGATAGTTGGGCCTGACCCAGCCCATAATCGAAATCCAAACAATTTAGGGTTTCACATTAGCACTGGCGCTGTAAAGAAGGTTTTCAAGGGGCACGTGAGAATCACGCACCAACAACCAACAGAATCAGTCCTCGAAACGACTGGTCGAGATCCCAGGACTGAACTACCCCGGGATTTCCAGCCCAACGACGACCTCAATGTGAGCAAATCGGGGTAACCCCGAGAACATCGGAGTCTAAAAACAGCTGATTCGAAGGCTATAAAAGGAATGATAAAACATCACCAGACCACAATAGAGTATCAATGACAACAAGCCAACACCAACAGTACACAAAAATCAGCCAACTTCGCACACAATAGGCGGAGAACAACACAGTAAACAGGAGCACGAGAAGCCGAAAACCTCAACCGAGCCGAAACCCAAGAGCCAACACAAAAAACCATATACACGACACACACAAGTAAAAACACAAAAAGGCCAAAGGCAACGTACGAAGCCATAAGCCTCGCGCCGTGAGAACCCACTGGGAAACCAAACGTCACCAACAAAAGGGGTAAAGGTCGAAGCTTTAAGGGTAGATCTAATATGTTTGGAGTTTCTTTAGCTGATTTGGGGTTTAGTTTTGGGTTTACGAGCTCGAGGGGAGTGTTTCGGGCTAAGTGATTTTTTTCGGCCACCGTCAACGGTGGCCGGCACGGAGGAGTGGCCACCGGGAGGTGGCCAACGTTTGACAAGAGGATGGGCTAGTTGAGAGATTCTCTCATGTGGGGGGAGGAAGTTTTAGAATGAATGGTGAAAATGAGTTGAGAGTGATATTTTTGGGTTTATATCGAGGACTAATGTGCAAATAAAGGATTTTTAAATCCTTTCCATCGTCCCTGTAAGTTTGAATCACAATTCAATTTTGTTACCATTAGCAAATTTGCCTCAAGATTTCCAATTTAATCAATCTAGTCATGTTTATTTTTATATTTTGTGAATTGGCCCTAACTTTTATTTTACTTTTGCAGTTCATTTCTTAATTCGATTTAAGCCATTAATTTCAATTGATCTCAATTTGATCCTTTAAGTTGTTACGTTTTTTTTAATTATATTTTTTATATTTTTCTTTTTTTTTGTTTTCTTTGATATATATTTTTTATTTTTATTTATTCTATTTTTATTTATTTTTCTTTCCTTTGACATTTCTTTCTTTCATTTTTCTTATTTTTCGATTATTAATTTATTAATTTTTTTGATTTTTTGTTTTATATTTATATATATATATATATATATATATTCTCTTAATATCATTTATTTATTTTATTCTTTATTTATTTTTTTATGTTTTTTATTAACATTTTGACTTTTTTTTATAGAAGAATTCCAATCTATCAAATGTAATTAATTCGAATAGAATGTTTAAAATTTTAATTTAAATTCTTAATTTTTGCAATTAAAGACAACCGATAAATTAATTGGTACCGAAAGGGCGTTTCAAGGGTGCTAATCCTTCCTTGACCGTAACCGACTCCTGAACCCGACACGTTTCTGGTACAACGCAGATCAGGTAAGATGGTGCCCGACCCACCTGAAAGGGCGACTCTAACACATTTTACAAGTCAAAGCCCAATTTTCGGGCCCACCCAAAAGACGGCCGCGACAGCTTAGTGACTCCACTGGGGATCAGGTAAGTGAGTCAGGCGGAAATTAATTGTCGGTTATCTTTTTAAGCGAAAATGGTAAATTTAAATTTAAATTTATTTATTCGATTCCAATTATTTACTTTTGATCATTTTTCAAATAAATAGTTGTACTGACGTTTTTTTTCAATGATTTCAAAATTTTCAAAATTTTCATCTCAGGCTATATACCCGAGCTTCGAACCCAGTTTAAGTGTGGGTGAAAGCGACGCCTCTCGAGTTTAACTTAGTCCACATGAGCTTGTAATGGGCTTAGGACTAAGGGTCTGGCAAGCCCAAGGGGGCACCGACAAGGAGAACTCGGTGTCGTAACCGTCTTTCGGTTGGGCCCCAGAATTGAGCTTCGACTTGAAAAATGTGGATTGGAGTTGCCACCGATCATTATTTAAAAATAAATGGGTTGATCGGATACCATTTCTTACCTGATCTGCGTCTTACCATAAATATGTCGGGCTCAGGAGGGTTACGGTCAAAGAAGGATTAGCACCCTTGAGCCGCCCATTCGGTACTACGTAATTTTCATTGTCTTAATTAAGAAAATGTAATTTTAAATTAAAATGTAAAATTTGATCATGAATTACTTACCTCTGATTAATTGACGAAAATACCCTTAAAACATAAGATGTGTTAGAGGGAAAAAATGAATAAATGAAAAAAATGAAGAATAAAAATAAGTAAAAATAAATAAAAATAAAAGGTAATATAAATAAATAAATAAATGAAATATTAAATATATATATATATATATTATATATATATATATATGAGTAAAATAGAAAAATAATAATCTAACAATAATGATAGTAATATGAAAATAATATAATATAACAAATAAAAAAACCAAAACAAAAATAAATAAATATATAAATCAAATATAAAAGTATACATATAATGATAATTGGCTTATAAATAAACTATTAAAACATACATATACGTATAATGATAAAGTAAAAAAACTAAATAAAGTAATTACATATATATATATATGGTAATATACGCTTATAAGTAAAATTAAAAAGATATATATATATATATATATATATAATATATAATAATATTAAAAAATAACCAAATGAATATAAATAAATAAAAAATATATGTATATAATAATAATATATAGTGTAAAAAATCAATTGAAAATCATTTAAAAAAACATACGTATATATATTTATATAATGACAATAATGTAAATAATAAATAAATAAAATATCCATACATAAATAAAAGGACTAATATAAAGAAAAATAAAGATTGGGGCCAAATTTGAAAGACAATTAACGTTGATATTGCGAATTAGGTGGACAAAAAATGAACACGCTCCAGGGTAGATCTAGGTTCGAAACTTTGAAACCCCGCGCAACCCACGTTTTGGGTTATTCGAACCAAATCTCAAGAAAAAAAATGCACATGCGAGAAATGAACGAATCAAAAAATGCTACATTTATTTCCTTTTCGAATCGTTTACAATAGCTTTGCCTTTGTATTTTCCGTACTTTCCTCTGTATTTTGTCTGTAAGTGTGTTACATAGTGAGTTACAATGACTATTTATAGTGTTTGTGGATCCTATCTTAGGAGTTTAAATCATAGTAGAACTCTATCCTATTTTTAGGAGTTTGAATCCTAGCAAAATTCTATCCTATTTTTAGGAGTTTGAATCCTAGTAGGACGAAAAGGTGTGTTGACACTCGGGTACCCTCTTTGCCCATAGTCGTGTAACGGGGATAGGGAAAAGATTAAAAGACACACTTTTCTTTCGGTGGAGTTGAAAATTGACTCTGATGTTTCAATAACTCCCTGTCGAATTGAGTTACGGATGACTCCTCCGTCGTGAAGCCGAGTTCATCTTGAAATGATATGAAATTAAATCCGTAGTTCAGAATAATCAGCACGTGGCTTCTCGTTGCCCTTCGGTCTTCTTCTCGATTTAAAGACCTTGGATCGGAATCGAACTCAGAAATCTTCATTGATAGATAGCTTTTGCTTGAAAATGGTTGCTTGTCACTAAAGCACGGTTAACACATGTCATTTTCTCGACTTGAAAACCTCGACTGCAACCGAAAAGTAGTGCGATTGATGTGTCATCAAGCTGAATGGAATCGAACTCGAAAATTTTGATGGCAGATAACCCTTTTAGCCTTGATTTATGCTATAATGATGTGCCTTGGAGCTGAGCGTAGTCGAACTCGAAGGTCTTTGTTGACAGATACTCCTTCTTTGAGTTGGATATCCTTCGTCATGAAGTTGAAATCCAATCTAAAGATGGATGATGCTTGTGTGCACGATTCTCTTCGTCGTGAAGTTGAAACCGCGGGTGCCCTTCGTCGTGAAGTTGAGCCTGAAATTGGATATCCTTCATCGTGAAGTTGAAATCTAAGTAAGTAGCATTGTTCTGAGTCCAATATCCTCCGTCGTGAAGTTGAAATTGGCTCTGGAACCGGGAAATTATTTGTTGACAACCAGCCGTCCCTTCGTTGTGAAGTTGAACTTGTGTTGTCTCGAGTCCAATATCCTTTGCTGTGAAGTTGAAATTGACTCTGAATAAAATTTTGTTGACAATCTACCGCACCTTCGTCGTGAAGTTGAGCTTGTGTTGTCTTGGGTCCAAGATCCTTCGCTGAGAAGTTGAAATTGGCTCTGAAATTGGGAAGTTGTTTATTGACAACCATCGGTCCCTTCGTCGTGAAGTTGAACTTGCGTTGTCTTGAGTCTAATATCCTACGCTGTGAAGTTGAAATTGCTCTGAAATTTGGAAATTGTTTATTGACAACCAACGGTCCCTTCGTCGTGAAGTTGAACTTGCGTTGTCTGGAGTCCAATATCCTTCGTTGTGAAGTTGAAATTGGATCTAAAATTGAGAAGTTGTTTGTTGACAACCAGCGGTCCCTTTGTCATGAAGTTGAACTTGCGTTGTCTGGAGTCCAATATCCTTCGCTGTGAAGTTGAAATTGAGAAGTTGTTTATTGACAACCAGCGGTCCCTTCGTCGTGAAGTTGAACTTGCGTTGTCTTGAGTCCAATATCCTTCGATGTGAAGTTGAAATTGGCTCTGAAATTGGGAATTGTTTGTTGACAACCAGCGGTCCCTTGTCGTGAAGTTGAACTTGCGTTGTCTGAGTCTAATCCTTCGTTGTAATTGAAATTGGCTCTGAAATTGAGAAGTTGTTTGTTGACAACCAGCGGTCCCTTCGTCGTTAAGTTGAACTTGCGTTGTCTGGAGTCCAATATCCTTCGCTGTGAAGTTGAAATTGGCTCTGAAATTGGGAAGTTGTTTATTGACAACCAGCGGTCCCTTCGTCGTGAAGTTGAACTTGCGTTGTCTTGAGTCCAATATCCTTCACTGTGAAGTTGAAATTGGCTCTAAATTGGGAAATTTTTATTGACAACCAGTGGTCCCTTCATCGTGAAGTTGAACTTGCGTTGTCTGGAGTCCAATATCTTCCGTTGTGAAGTTAAAATTGGTTTTGAAATTGAGAAGTTGTTTGTTGACAACCAGCGGTCCCTTCGTTGTGAAGTTGAACTTGCGTTGTCTGGAGTCCAATATCCTTCGCTGTGAAGTTGAAATTGGCTCTAAAATTGGGAAATTGATTATGGACAACCAACGGTCCCTTCATCGTGAAGTTGAACTTGCATTGTCTGGAGTCCAATATCATTTGTTGTGAAGTTGAAATTGGCTCTGAAATTGAGAAGTTGTTTGTTGACAACCAGCGGTCCCTTCATTGTGAAGTTGAACTTGTGTTGTCTTGAGTGGCACGATATCCTCCGTCGTGGATTTGAAATCATGGATGTTTGGCTTCGAGCTAGATATCCTTCGTTGTGAAGTTGAAATCTACTCTCGAGCAAATTGTGAGTTCGAGAGAAACTTTCAATCTGTCGAGTTGGTCAAAGTGTAGCTTCTACTGATTTAAGCAACCAACATGAATCTTTAAAGGTGCTTTGAATCGAGTATCCTTCGTCTTGAAGTTGAAACTTGACTCAAAAAGCTGCAAAAAATTATGTATGTGGAAATGATAAATATGATGCTCTAAAATGTATAAGATGTATGTAACATGAATTGGTTATATTTATTCCTGAAAAAGGTCTGATAATTTG
Organism: Hibiscus syriacus; assembly: GCF_006381635.1. Lineage (NCBI taxonomy): Eukaryota > Viridiplantae > Streptophyta > Magnoliopsida > Malvales > Malvaceae > Hibiscus > Hibiscus syriacus. The sequence goes on along the minus strand of NW_024063062.1, from coordinate 521,440 downwards.
CATTAGGATGTTGAATCCCTAAATGATGCCCCAATATCCAAAAATACCCAATATTTGAGTTGAATCTTCAAAGATGCCCCAAATGTTCCTCATTTCTTGCTTCAGCATTGATTCTGAGCATAGGTTTTGTGTCTAAGAGTCACATGTCATTTACCAAGATCCATCTAGAGAGCTATTGTTTAAAAAAATGTTTTCTTTCTCTTTATTTTCAAAGTTATCAATTAAAAGAGTTTTGAAAGATGTTTGATCCAAATTTTGAAAATATTGTCACTTTCAGTTTTACATTGAGACGAATCATAAAACTAGAGTTCATCGGATATCAGAGAATTAATTACAATGTTAATCTTTCAATAAATTATAGCTATTTGACAAGTGCCAAGATCAAAGCTACACTCGGATTGTGCGATGCCTTATCAAGGAATTTGCGTGATCGCCTCAATTTGCACAATTTTTATATTCGAGCCACCTTTTTAGGTTTTCAACTCGAACCCTTATTTGGTTTCAAGACGTTATTCAGGATTTACGTCTTGAACCCCCCTTTGTTATTTTTCTATACCATTCATTAATTACATTTTTTTTGCAAATAAAGATTAATCCTGATGGGCGGGATGAAATCTGCAGATAGTCTCTTCTGTTTAGAAATTCATGTATGATTAGAAGAGACTTTTAAGGTACGTAATGTAGGCCAGGGTTCATGGTTATGAAAGAAAAAGGATAAATAGGCTCAAACAAGTGTTTCAGGGTGTTGAACCAATGATCAATTCATTCTGATGTCTTCAATCCTGCTCAAAATGTTTCTCTCTCTTGATGCTCTATGATCTTCGAGTGAAGTGATTCAGTGATTTGGGAATGATTGTGCTTGATCAATCTCATAGTTTGAAGCTTGAAGTGCCATTTCAAACAAGTGTTTCAGGGTGTTGAACCAAGGATCAATTCATTATGATGTCTTCAATCCTGCTCAAAAATGTTTCTCTCTCTTGATGCTCTATGATCTTCGAGTGAAGTGATTCAGTGATTCGGGAATGATTGTACTTGATCAATCTCATAGTTTGAAGCTTGATGTGCCATTTTTCTTTAGGGAATCTTTGCATGTGTTTTCTGTCCCTTTTACTTTTTTCTTTTTGTTCTTGTTTCTCTTTTTTCTTTGTTTTTTTTGTTTTTTTGCTTCTTTTCTTTTTTGTTCTTGATTGGATCTTCGCACTTGCCATTTGGTCCACCTTTTGGTATCTCATCTGAATCAATGTCTTCGCTCATGTGAGCATATTTCTTCCACCTTGCCCCCCAGTGTGGAGGGTGATCCTTTGTTAGGGTTGAATCAGAAGAAAAATACTACAGGCTCAAAAGGGGACACAAGGGATATATTTTTTTCTCCAGTTGTGAATGGATAAATAAAGAAAGCCGTTCATCATTTCATACATGTAAATCTTCATAGAATAGGTATCCCCAGGGTGATAGATTTTCAAGATTAATTCTATTCACATGAAAACAATATAATTAATGCATGATAGAATTATTTCGAATGAATTTTTCTTTTTTTCCCCAGATGTCTCAATGTTCAGGCTCCCCGCGAGATGCCCCAAGTTGGTTCTTTAGAAGAATGCTCATGTTAAAATGAACAACTCAATGCCTTGGGTTTTATTGGTAAGAAAGGTTATTTTTGAGTCTAAAAAAAGACAGTGGTGTGATCTTATTGACTCAAAGAAAGGAGTGGGTGTATCAAAAAGATAAAGGTAATGTTCAAGAATTTCAAAGGGAGGTAATGTCAAAATTTGGTCTTTTTGGTAATGACCATGAGTTATTTTGGGTAAAGATTCAATGTATTTTATTTTGGGGTTTGAGACAGGATAAGAAAGGTCTAACCTTGTCATATGTCAAAAATCTATAATTCTTAAAGAATTAAAAGAATCCTTAATTCATTTAATATTCGAAGAACTAAAGATTAGAATTTGTTCAATTGCTCCACCTTAGAAAGTAACATAAATTAAATCCTTTAAAAGATTAAGAAAATGATGAAATATTAGAGACGTGTTTAAATAAAACAATCCTCTAAGTGCAAATGGTATATGCCATGCCCCCTTCTTCGGCCGTTTATGCCCCTGAATCCATCAGGTTTTGGATCTTGTGCTTCAGCGCCTTATAGTTCTCAGAGGAATGTTTGGGTGTTCTTATGTGGTAACACCTAACAACTTCAACATCGTAGTCCTTAGGATATGGGGATTCTTTTCTTAGATCATCCTGGTCAGCTTTGTCCTATCATCAGCTGATCAGGCTCTTTAATGTTACAATCAGGCAAAAATGCAAGAATGCATGAAATGTTTGAGGCATTGATCCAGAAAGTGTCCATTATTATAAATAATCTTTACTTAGACAAAAATGTTTTATCTTGTAAGAGACATAAAATCGATCAAAGGTACATTCGGACTAAATCCTCTAGACCCCGAACAGCTTCTAGTAGATTGACAAGTCTTCTGTCTTTATCTGTCACTGGTTGTTTGCATTGTCGGACCATTCCTCCCTTGCCAGGCCGTGTAGATGACGAGCTGCCTTTTGTACTTGATCCAGGAAGTCTCGGATGACTGCATCTCTGGCCTTCACCCTTTGTTATGTTTGCTCCCAACGGAAACACCACTGTAAAATTCTGTCGAAGAGCACTATATGAAGCTCGCTCACTTTCTTCTTGAACCCATCTACAATAGCTTCTAACTCAGCTATTGTTTTTCCATATCTCTCATGTTGTTTCTCCAGATCAGCCATCTGGATTCTCAAGCATTGGTTTTGATACTGACTGTCTGCTAAGCTCCTCTGAGCAGTCTTCATCTGTTCCTTCCAAGCTCTCTCATCAGGCCCTTCCAACTTTCTTTTCAGGCTATGAGCTTCGTCTTTCCAGTATTCAGAAGCCACTTTTAACTTGGAGTTATCCTTGACTTTATCTTGATACCCATTTCTCAAGTCTTCGAGCTCAAAACAAACTTTTTTCTGTTCTTTTTCAAGTTTATCTGCTCGATCTTTCTGAGAGTCGACATCTAGCTTCCACTGATAGCGCTCAGCTTCAAGCTCCTTTACCCTCTGCTTCAGCTCATTATTCACAGCTTCAAACTCTGTCTTGGCTATCTCAAGTTCAGAAAAAACGGGCCAGAGATGTTCTTCCAGGGTTCGGGTGTCCTCATAGTCTGGCACCGGGATATTGTCATTTTTTCTCAATCTTCACCACTCCACATAGTCTGGAGTAAGCATGTTTCTGGCAGCTACAACATCCATCAGGAATACTTTCTTCCATGAATCGACTGCTTCCTTGATCATCTTCTTATAGTTGTCACCGTGATACTCAAACTCTAATCTGGCTAGTCCGCATGTTGTTGGGACAAACTGACGTGCCCCATACTGTCTAAGTGCTAACAACGGAGCATACCCAACTGCACCCCAAAGTCCAAGTAAGGTCATAGTGTCGGAGTCCCCACATCAAAAAAGAACGTCACTGAGGTACAACCAGGGGGCTCTCCAGGTAATATCCTGATCTTGGAGATGAGTGAAGACTTTCATCCACTTCTCTTTTGAAGCGCCTTCATGCCATTTCATGGTGATGAACTCTCTCAAAGGTGAATACGTAGTGCTCAATCAGCGGTAGGTAACCCCATTAGTCTTCTAGAAGTTGTTGTGAATCAAGACTTGAAGGAGCTGAACACACCCAATGAATCTACCTCCGCCAGTTCTTCGACAATGGTTGAGAGACCGAAAGGTCTCGGCTAAAATGGTCGGTGCTGGGTTGACTCGTTTCGAAAGTTGCTCAAATAGTTCCACCACGGCTGAGTCAATGTACCCCAAAGTCTTCGGGAATATAATCAGGCCATGCAGACCCAGTGCAAACATGTCTATTGCCTTCCACTCATCGGGATGGTCCTTCATCAGTTGCTTGATATGAAGCCAGGCAATTCTTTCCCCACTGCCTTTACATCGAGCTCTTTCTGTTACCCATCTTTCGTGAACCCCAGCAACCTTGGCTAGTGCACTCTTGAAAGGCTGACTTTTGATGTGTTTAATATAAGCTCGCTTCAGTCTGATATTTTCACAGTGCAACAGTGTAGTGTACTCTTCAATGGTGGGTACCATGTCCTTCTGATTAAAAGTGAAGCAATTGTATCCCGGGTTCCATATCTGAACCAAGGCTCTGATCAAGGGCTCATCAGTCTTGATTTGAAGCAACAATGCAATGTCACCGTACCGTTGGCTGAACTTCTGTTTTCTGATCATTCTTCTAACTGCCCCAGATGTCCCAAAGTTCTTGAACGTCATTCTACTTTAGGCTGATAGAGGCATAGCTAACCAACTCTGACACATAGCTTCCTTGAAGACTATCTTCATTTTCCTTCTGAGTCTTCTCGGACCATAGTCGTACCTGAGGTTTTTAATCTCTTGTATTACAACACCTTTATCCATTAATTCAGATTATTTTGTGTAACAAACACCTTTTTAGGGATCAGTGACCTCTTGTTATGATGCAAATGCTTTAAAAACAAACACAAAGGCAAACAGTTAGTAAATAAAAATAAATAGAAATAAAAAAAAATGGCAAGAAAAAAAACATAAGAGGAAAAAAACATGGTTAGGAAAGAAATGTCATAGGTTTTGGAATGTGGTTTTGGGGTAGGCTCTATTTCTTCAAATTCTCCCGGTTTAGGTTCTAAAAAATGGTACCCGAGTTCTCCTTGCTGGTGCCCCCTTGGGCTTACTAGACCCTTAGTCTTAAACCCATCACAGGCTTGTGTGGACTAAGTTAAACTCGAGAGGACACATTCGCTTATGTCTATGCGGAGAATAAATTCACACGAAGACATAAGGATATGAATCCCGAAGGCTACTTGCTAGGCATATGCGGTGAATAAATTCACACGAATGCGTCGCTTTCACCCCCACTTAAAACGGGTTCGGAGCTCTGGTTTAGAGCCTTAGATGAAAAAAGACTTTAAGGGTTGAAATCATTGAGAAAACGGTTAGTACAACTATTTACTCGAAAAAATATAATCAAAAGTAAGCAAATAAGGATCGAAATGTTACCTTAAAATTTAAACTTACCCTTTTCGTTAAAAAGACAACTGAAAATTACCTTAGCCTGACTTACTTGAAAGTCCCCAGTGGAGTCACCAAGCTGTCGCAACCGTCTTTCAGTTGGGCCCCGGAATTGGGCTTCGACTTGAAAATTGTGGATTGGAGTCACCACCGATCATTTATTTAAAAATAAATGGGTTGATCGGATACCCTATTTCTTACCTGATCTGCATCTTACCAGAAATATGTCGGGCTCGGGAGTCGGTTACGGTCAAGGAAGGATTAGCACCCTTAAACCGCCCTTTCGGTACTACGTAATTTCCAGTTGTTTTAATTAAGAAAATTGTAATTTTAAATTAAAAGGTAAAATTTGATCATGAATTACTTACCTCTGATTAATTGACGAAAATACCCTTAAATAGTTATAAGATGTGTTAGAGGGAAAAAAATGAATAAATGAAAAAAATGAAGAATAAAAATAAGTAAAAAAAATAAAAAATAAAAGGAAATATAAATAAATAAATAAATAAATGAAATATTAAAATATATATATATATAAATGAGTAAAATAGAAAAATAATAATCATAACAATAATGATAGTAATATGAAAATATAATATAATATAAACAAATAAAAAAAACCAAAAACAAAAATAAATAAATATATAAATCAAATATAAAAGTATACATATAATGATAATTGGCTTATAAATAAACTATTAAAACATACATATATACGTATAATGATAAAGTAAAAAAATTTAAATAAAGATAATTACAATATATATATATATGGTAATAATACGCTTATAAGTAAAATATTTAAAAAAAGTATATATATATAAAAATAATAATATTAAAAAATAACCAAATGAATATAAATAAATAAAAAATATATGTATATATAATAATAATATATAGTGTAAAAAAATCAATTGAAAATCATTTAAAAAAACATACGTATATATATTTATATAATGACAATAATGTAAATAATAAATAAATAAAAATATCCATACAATAAATAAAAAGACTAATATTAAGAAAAATAAAGATTGGGGCCAAATTTGAAAGATAATTAATGTTGATATTGCGCATTAGGGGGATAAAAAATGAACACGCCTCGGGGTAGATCTAGGTTAGAAACTTCGAAACCCCACCCATTTTTAGTCATCGACGCAACCCACGTTTTGGGTTATTCGAATCAAATCTTAATAAAAATAACGTGCACATGCGAGAAATGAACGAATAAAAAAAATGCTACCTTTTATTTCCTTTTTTGAATCGTTTACAATAGCTTTGCCTATGTATTTTCCGTGCTTTCCTCTGTATTTTGTCTGTAAATCGTGTGTTACAATAGTGAGTTACAATGGCTATTTATAGTGTTTGTGGATCCTATCTTTAGGAGTTTAAATCATAGTAGAACTCTATCCTATTTTTAGGAGTTTGAATCCTAGCAAAATTCGATCCTATTTTTAGGAGTTTGAATCCTAGTAGGACGAAAAGGTGTGTTGACACTCGGGTACCCTCTTTAGAACCTAAATCGAGAGAGTACAGGGAATTAGAGGCCACCCCAAAACCTCATTTCAATCCCTAGGATGTCTGAATTATTTCATGCTTTACTTTCTCTTCAAAGCATGCGAACTAGACAAATATGCGGTTAGGATTTGTTTGAAATTAGCATGCGTGATAAAGATCATGTCTGATAGATATCATGCGGGGTAGGATTTTTTCATTTTTTGTTTTGATTTACCTCACTAACTCTTTTTATTTTTGTTCTTTCTTATTTTGTTATCATCATTCGCATCATTTAAAAGAGGTGTTGATCCACTAAAAACGTGTTTGTTAAACATGAATAATCTGCATTAATGGACAAAGGAGTTATAATACAAAAAGATGAGAAGCTCAGAAGTCCAACCATGGTTAAATAATACTCAGTAGAAAAGGTTGCAAGGGCAAGACGAGGAAAAGGTTACTGACCCATACGGTTCTTTCAAAAACTACGAGAACAAGATGGCGAAACCCTACCTAAGTTGGAGATCATTATTAACGAGTTCAAGAAACAAGCCGATAAACTTCGGATGGAGGGCTCCAATGGAACTTTCGTTAGAAACAAGCTCGACAGAGAGTGAAAGTTAGAGATGCAGTCCTTTGAGACACTTTTTTAGGCAAGCAGCTCGTCACTGGCACAAGTTTAGCCAAAGGAGCTGGAACAGTTCGACATGATATTCAATCAGTGAGAAAAAATGGAAGACAAATCAACCTGTCAGGGGTTGTCTGGAATCTATACCATCAAAATGTTTTTTATCTCTAAAGACGTAACACTTTTGTCCCCAATAAGGATTATTCATAATAACAGGCACATTTTTAAATCAATACCTCAGAAATTTCATGCATCATGCATTTAGACATATTTTGAATTTTTTTATTTTCTTTGCATTCGCATTGACTAACGTAAGAATGTCTCAATAAAAGGAATAAATGCCCGATACAGCGCCTCAAGCGTTAGACACATCCCATCCACATAACACCCACTTGAAAAAGAAGAAGATGAAAGCAAGGATCACTAAGATCGAGGAAAAAATGTCGATGCTCCAGAGAAAGTTGGAGGACAAGATAAACCAAAGCAGTCGAAATACTCTGGATACAATCACAAAGAACCAAGAGGCCTTAGTTGATCAGATCGTTACCAGGTTAGTTGGCCTATAATAGACCAGTGCACATGGGACAGGTTCACCGAAAGGGGTAACCATACCATCTACCCCGCAGGTGGTTGTCTAACCTGGAATCTTACCGAAACTTCAAAGGGACTTATCTGCTGCAAAAGCAAAGACCCATCTACTACTGAGATACAGACTGTTGTATTTAACCCTAAGAACAATCTGGGTTATTACCATGTACTAGATTTTGACGAAGAGGACAAAGCGAAGAAGATGGAGGAAAAAATTAAACAATTGGAGGACCAAATGAAGGTAGTTAAAGAAAACCATGACTACCATGGAGTCGATGCCGCATAGCTCATTCTAGTCCCAGACTTAGTTCTTCCTCCGAAACTCAAATCCCTAAAATTCAAAAAGTTTGACGGAAGTAGCTGCCCATACGTTCACATCACTATGTTCTGCCGAAAGATGATAAGATATGGAGGAAACGACCAACTCCTGATTCACTACTTCTAGGAGAGTCTGTCAGGCTCAGCCGTCCGGTGGTACAACCAGTTAAGTCAATCCCCTATCTAGACTTGGAAGAACATGGCCAAGTCATTTCTGGAACAATACAAGCATTTCAATAACATAAGGCCATATCGAGTTATGCTACAAAGTATGAAAAAAAAAGCAAAACAAGAGTTTCAGTCAATACACACAAAAATAGAGGGATTTGGCTGTACAAGTTCACCCGCCCTTAGATGAGAAAGAAACTAGGAAGTTGTTTGTATAAACCCTGAAGGCACCTTACTTCGGGCACCTGGTGGCAATCACATCGGGAAGCTTCTCAGACTTAGTTATGGCCGGAGAAATGATCGAGTCGGCCATAAATCAAGGCAAAATCAAGGATGGAGAGGCCAGTAAGAAACTTCCTGTAAAGGAAAGGGATGGGGTTATTAACAATGTTAACACCTACCACACTAATAAAGGTGTTAAAATCTCCAAACCAAAGTCAAATGCAGCTCTACCGTCAGGTACTTCTAAACAAGATTCCAGAGAACCTAGGAGGAAAAGGGAACATTTTGACCCTATTCCCATGACCTACAAAGAACTTTACCAGTAACTTCTTGACACCCACGTAGTGTCACCATATCCGGTGGAACCCATGAAGCGCCCATACCCCAAGTGGTATGATGAGAATGCCTATTGTGAATATCACAGCGGTGTCTCAGGGCACACTATTGAGAACTATTACGCATTCAAGAGAGTCGTACAGAAGATTCGTAACCAGAACTGGATCGACTTCAATAACTTGGGGGCATCCAAGTGAGGAAGATCATTTCATCATTTGAGGCATTCTGTTAGAATTTGTTTTTTCATTTTTTCTCAAGTTTTTGTAAGGACTTTTAAATAAATTTATGTTACTTTAAAGATGCTGAGCAATGAATCACATTTGCAAACTTACAATTCTTTGAATATCAACTGAATTAAAAACTCTATAAATGATTCAGAGTTACAGATCTTTGACAAGTTAAAGGATCAAAAACTGATAAAATAATGACTTTTGACCTTACCCAGAATATGAGCTCAAACACCATACCCTGTTCTTGCAATTAACCAATATAACCTTTTCATTTCATAAGGTGCGGACAACAAGGGGCATCCTTTTGCACATGACATTACTATGCTTTTTGTTTAAGACGTTCAGTGATGATAATGATTTTCACAGATGGAATAGTCAAGTAAGCAAATCTAGTTTAGGTCAGTTTCTTGGAAATTGAATTCTAAGGATAAGATTTCTTTACTTTCAAAAACACCTATACTAAAACAGGTTCTTCTTGAAAAACTTAAGAAATTGGCCCCGTATACCCAGATTATAATATTATATATATACAATAAAGCTTGCGATGTCCCTTTAAAGCAATTGGTTAAACGACCCAACTTTATGGATAAGATTCAGCTAGCCTGATAAAGGTGATTTTAATATACAATAAAGCTTGATTTCTCCCTCTAGAGCAATTGGTTAAGCGCCTCGGCTTTATGGATAATATTCAACTAGCCTGATAAAGTTGATTATAATATCTCTACAATGATATTAAGCTGTCCCTCTAGAGCAATTGGTCAAACGCCCCAGCTTTATGGATTCAACTAGCCAGACAATGGCAAATTAAATAAGGAGTTTCGGTAAAAATGGAATAAGGGAGTTAAGGAACACATGTTATAGTCAAATTCACACGAGCACTCAAAAATTTCATTTTTAGACCGATATCTCTGCACTACCTTTATTAAAGGAGCTTACAAAACTTGAACAAATGGAAGATTTCAGAGGACTGAAATAGAAGGTCTAGTAATTGATAATGCTAGTTGCGTCATTTTGTCCACATCTAATTTAAATACCAAGCCAAAGAAAAGCTTGTTGCAATAACCCAAAAAATTACCTTTTTATGGCTGAAACCTTAGGTCAACCTAAAATCAACTCATCCATTTGAACATTTTTCAAAGAGTCATAACTCTGAAAGCATTAAAAGAGCTACAGATTCCTTTGATATACTTTGAACTCATGTTTATAATTTGATTCAATTACGAACAATATTTTACAGAATTTTTATCCTTTTCCCTCCTAAAACAAGAAAAATGAGGAAAATATTTTCAAACAGGACAGTCTCAAATATGAAAGGTTTGTAAAGCCAAAGCTCGAGAAGAAAATGGGGCACAATCGATTCCAAGGACCTAATTGGCAGACAAAACACGAGACTCTAATCCAAGAGATAAAACATAACTCATTCATGTTGCATACATCTTAAGCATACTTAAGAGCATCATATTTATTATTTTTCGCATACATGATTTTTTACAGCTTTTAGAGTCAAGTTTTGACTTCAAGACGAAGGACACTCGATTCAAAAGAACCTTTAAAGATCGATGGTGGTTGCTTAACTCAACAGCAAAAAGCTACACCTCAACCAACTCGACAGATTGAAAGATTGGCAATCAACTTTAGATGTGTTCGAGAACTAATTTAGAACGAATCCATTTCAGCTTAACTCGACAAAGAGTAGCATTTTCAAGCTAGATTTCAATTCCACGTTGGAAGATATCCGGCTAGTAGAGTTTATCAGTAGGCTTTCCCGTGAAGGGGAGTCATATCACTTGGTTCAGACCCACTTAGAGGAACCACCTGAATAATTATGACCGGCTTAGAATGAGAGTCATTTCTTCATTTATTTACAGCATAACTCAAGGCTAGAAGGGTTAGCTGCCAACAAAAGACCTTCGAGTTCGATTACACTCAGCTTCGAGGGCACATCATTTGCAGCATAACTCAAGGCAAGAAGAGTTATCTACCAACAAAGACCTATGAGTTTGACTACGCTCAGCTCAAAGGCACATCATTTGCAATATAGCTTAAGTTGAGAAGGGTTATCTGCCAACCAAATACCTTCGAGTTTAATTATACTCAGCTTTGAGGGCCCATCATTTGCAGCATAACTCAAGGCTAGAAGAGTTTGACTACGCTCAGCTCAAAGGCACATCATTTGCAACATAGCTTAAATCGAGAAAGGCTATCTGCAAACCAAAGACCTTCGAGTTCGATTACACTCAGCTTTGAGGGCACATCATTTACAACATAACTTAAGGTTAGAAGGGTTATCTGCCAATAAAGACCTTCAAGTTCGACTACGCTCAGCTCAAAGCCACATCATTTGCAGTATAACTTAAGTCGAAAAGGTCTATCTGCCAACCAAAGACCTTCGAGTTCGAATACACTCAACTTCGAGGTCATATCATTTGCAGCATAACTCAAGGCTAGAAGGGTTATCTGCCAATAAAAACCTTTGAGTTCGACTACGCTCAGCTCAAAGGAACATCATTTGCAGCATAACTTAAGTCGAGAAGGGTTATCTGCCAACCAAAGACCTTCGAGTTCGATTACACTCAGCTTCGAGGGTACATCATTTGTAGCATAACTCAAGGCTAGAAGGGTTATCTGCCAACAAAGACCTACGAGTTCGTCTACGCTCAGCTCAAAGGCACATCATTTGCAACATAGCTTAAGTCGAGAAGGGTTATCTGCCAACTAAAGACCTTCGAGTTCGATTACACTTAGCTTCAAGGTTACATCATTTGCAGTATAACTCAAGTCTAGAAGGGTTAATTTCCAACAAAGACCTTCGAGTTCGACTACGCTCAGCTCAAAGGCACATTTTTTGCAGCATAGTTTAAGTCGAGAAGGGTTATCTACCAACCATAGACCTTCGAGTTTGATTACACTCAGCTTCGAGGGCACATCATTTGTAGAATAATTCAAAGCTAGAAGGGTTATCTGCCAACAAAGACCTTCGAGTTCGTCTAGCTCAACTCAAAGGCACATCATTTGCAGTATAGCTTAAGTCGAGAAAGGTTATATGCGAACCAAAGACCTTTGAGTTCGATTACACTCAGCTTCGTGGGCACATCATTTCAGCATAACTCAAGGCTAGAAGGGTTATTTGCCAATCAAAGACCTAAGAGTTCGACTACGCTCAGCTCCAAGGCACCTCATTTACTGTATAGCTCAAGGCAAGAAAGGTTATTTGTCAATAAAATTATCGAGATTGATTCCATTCAGCTCGATGACACCTCAATCACACTACTGTCTGGCTATAAGCGAGGTTTTCAAGTCGAGAAGAAGACTTGGGTTAGCTGTGCCTTAGTGACAAGAAACTATTTTCCGGCGACATAGCTTAAGTCGAGAAAGGCTATCCATCAACGAATACCTTTCGAGTTTGATTTCACTCAGCTTGAGGGCATATCGACCACATGGTTGATTCAAGGAAATACTTTCTAGTCGAACTTTTAACCGAGGTCTTTAAACTGAGAAGAATACCGAAGTTAACTACAATTGGGCAACGAGAAGCCACATTCCAATTCAAATTCCGAACTACGACTTCAATTCCATACCATTTCAAGATGGACTCGACTTCGCGACGGAGGAGCTATCCGGTACCTAATTCGACAGGGAGTTATTCTTTTAGAGTCAATTTTTCAACTCCACCGGACGAAAATTTGTGTCCTTTTATCTTTGTCCTATTTTTCATTCCACGAAAAATGACAAAGAGGGGCAGCTGTAGACACTCATTTTTTGTCTTATTTTTATTTATTTATTTATTATATATATATATATATATATGTGTGTGTGTGTGTGTGTGTATTGAAAACATTTTAAAATATATATATATATATATATATATATATATATATATATATATATATAATATAATTTGAAAACATTTTGAAAACATTTATATATTATATAGTTTTTAAAACATTTTGAAAATAAATATAATATATAGTTTTTAAAACATTTTTGGATATATATATATATATATTATATAGTTTTTAAAACATTTTGAAAATAAATATAATATATAGTTTTTAAAACATTTTTGAAAATATATATATTATATAGTTTTCAAAACATTTTGAAAATATATATAGTTTTAAAAAAAATGAAAACATATATATATTATATATTTTTGAAATCATTTTGAAAGCTTATATAATATATAGTTTTAAAAATATTTTTGAAAACATTTTTGAAAACTATATAATTTTGAAAACATTTTTTTAAAAATATATAATATATAATTTTAAAATACTTTTGAAAATATATATTATATAGGTTTTTGGAAAATATTTATATATATAATAATATTATTATTATTATTATCGTTGTTATTTATTTTTATTTATTTTTTATCTTTATTAATTTTATTTTCATTTTATTGTCCAGGTCCATTTTGAGTCCAATAAGTCCCGGTTTGGAGATAGTTGGGCCTGACCCAGCCTATAATTGAAATCCAAACAAGTTAGGGTTTCACATTAGCACTGTGTTGCAAAGAAGGTTTTCGAGGGGCAAGTGAGAACCACACACCAACAACCAATAGAACCAGTCCTCGAAACGGCCGACCAAGATCTCGGGATAGAACCACCCCGAGATTTTCGGCCCAACGACGACCTCAACGTGAGCAAATCGGGGTAACCCCAAGATCATCGGAGTAAAAACAACCATTCGAAGGCTATAAAAGGAACGTAAAACATCACCAGACCATAACAGAGTATCAACGACAACAAGCCAACACCCACAGTACAAAAAAATTCAGCCAACTTCGCACACAATAGGCAAGAACAACACAGTAAACAGAGGAGCACGAGAAGCCAAAAACACAACCAGGTCGAAACCCAAGAGCCAACACAAAAAACCATATTCACGACACACACAAGTAAAAACACAAAAGGACCAAAGGCAACGTACGAAGCCATAAGCCTCGCGTCGTGAGAACCCACCGGGAAACGAAGCGTCACCAACAAAAAGGGTAAAGGTCGAAGCTTTAAAGGTAGATCTATGACGTTTGGAGTATCTTTAGCGGATTTGGGGTTTAGTTTTGGGTTTACAGGTTCAAGGGGAGTGTTTCGGGCTAAGTGGTTTATTACGACCACCGCCAGCGACAGCCGGCGAGATGGTCGGCACGGAGGAGTGGCCACCGAGTGGAGGCCGGCGTTTGAGCAGAGGATGGGCTAGTTGAGAGATTCTCTCGTGTGGGGGGAGTCTTAGAAGGAATTGTGAAAATGAGTTGAGAGTTGATATTTTTGGGTATTTATATACTGAGGACTAATGTGCAAAAAAAGGATTTTTAAATCATTTCCGCCGTCCCTGTAAGTTTGATTCGTAATTCAATTTAGTCAACATTAGCAAATTTGCCACCAGATTTCTAATTTAATCAATCTAGTCCCTCTTTATATTTTTTATATTTTGTGAATTGGCCCCTAACTTTTTATTTTTACTTTTACAGTTCATTTCTTAATTCTGATTTAAGCCATTAATTTCAATTGATCTCAATTTGATCATCTAAGTTGTTACTTTTTTTATTTAATTATTTAATTATTTTTTTCTTCTTTTTTTGTTTTCTTTGATATATATTTTTATTCTATTTTTTATTTTATTCTTTTCCTTTGACTTTTTCTTTCTTTCATTTTTCTTATTTTTTGATTTATTTAATTTTATTTTGATTTATATATATATATATATATATTTCTCTTAATTTATCATTTATTTATTTTATTCCTTATTTATTTATTTAAGTTTTTTTATTAGCATTTTTGACACTTTTTTATAGAAGAATTCCAATCGATCAAAGGTAATTAATTCGAATCGAATGTTTAAAATTTTAATTTAAATTCTTAATTTTCACAGTTAAAGACAACCGATAAATTAATTGGTATCGAAAGGGCGGTTCAAGGGTGCTAATCCTTCCTTGACTGTAACCGACTCCCGAACCCGACACATTTTTGGTACAATACAGATCAGGTAAGATGGTGTCCTACCCACCTAAATTCATTTTAAAATGGTCGGTGGGTACTCTAACACATTTTCCAAGTCGAAGCCCAATTTTTGGGCCCACCCGAAAGACGGCCGCGATAATGGGCATGAGAGAAAAAGGGGAGAACAATGTAAAAGGGGGAGAACTCCCCATTTTTGAAAAATAAAAAAAAGAAACATTTTAGAGAAATTTGTTTTTGTTCTTTTCTTTTCATTCGAATCACATTACTATTTTTAGCAATAATAGGGTAAAAAAAGGTAAGAAGAAAAGAGAGGTTACCTTTAGCCGGAGGCTTCGTCGACATTCGAAGCCTCCATCGTCAAATCCAAACGGTTGAGAGAAGCATCGGGAGGAGGGAAACAACATACCTCGAGATCGGCTCGATCCAGCGGTCGACGACGGAGATGGGGGCAGTGGTAGCCGAAGGATTTCGGTTCTATTTAACGCTATTGGGGGCTTTTTTCACAAAATCGAGCCCATATCTGAGACGAGGAGGTCAAGGCAAATCTCCTGGTGAAATATGGTGGCCAACGACCACCGATGACGGCAGTTGGGATACCCACCGACGAGTCTTTCTCTAGAAATCAAAGAAAAAACATTAAAGAAAATGGAATAAACTGTATTTATACCCCAAAGAAAAACGATGCCATTTTGCCCTTATACCATGCATTTTGGCTCTCGTGGTATAATCACACGTGTGGTCCTCAATAGTCAGGTTCATTTTGGTCATCATGTTGTTTTCGTTTCGTTTTTATTTTAAATTTATTGTCTTTATTTAGCTATTTTCCAATTTTATTTTTAAGTATTAACTTTTTGGTTTAATTCTTTTTCAGGTCCCTACATGTTTGCCATGTTTTCGCATTTTGGCCACTGGACCTCCCTTTTCTAATTTATTGCACTTTTACCACCTTTTTTATTATATTTTAATTTAGTCACTCCTTTGTTTTGACATTTGATGGAAATTGGTCACTAATTTTTGTTTTGTTTTGTTTTAGTCACTTGATGTATTCTGTTTTATTATTTAATTATGAATTTTGTGATGTATTTTTAATTTATGCATTTTAGTCACTTTTTATTTATGATTTAGCTATTTTTCCTTTATTTTCTGCATTTTAGTTACTGTCTATTTCGGATTTGGCTATTTCTTTTTATCTAATTACATTTTGGTCTCTGTATCCTTTTTTTAGCATTTAATATTAAAAATGTTCATTTTAGTAACTTTTGCATTTTATTTAGTTTTAATTTTTGACATGATGATTTGTGTGCATTTTTTAGTCCTATTTCCATGTTGCTTAATTTTAAAGTTTGCATGTCCCTTTTATGTCATTTCATTTTAGTCCCTTATTAGTTTTGTTCTCTATTGATTTGCACGATACCCTCATAAGCGTCTCTAGATTCAAATCGAAATAATTTAATTAAGGGTAATATTCATTCATTTTAATATTGTCGTAGAGTGTCTTTTTTAACGTATAAGAAATTTACTTTCAATAATTTTAAAATGAAAGTATATATTGTTAAGTGAAATGAATTAAATCGGATCCATTATAAATTTGGGCGTTGGGAAAAAGATCATGTTCTTTTAATTAAATTCATCAAGAAAAGACTTTTAGATCGAATCTTAGGTCTCTTCTTGATTTATTTACATAATTGAATATCCTTATTCTCATTAAACATTGGTAATATAAACAATTAATTATACTTGCTTGATGTATGTTTTTAATTTGTTTTATTTTTGCATGTGTTTTTCAATGGGATTTCAAAATATATAACACTCGAATTAATATTGAAAATAGTAATATCTTTTCATTTCGGTTGGAGTAATAAATGACTGCTTAAAGGCATGAGAGGTCATTTATTCTCTATTGGAAATAATTAGATATTATGATTTTCGTTTGAATCAATATTGAATTTTAAGATTAAATAGTAATATCTTATTGCTTCCGTTGGAGTAATAAATGACTGCTTCAACGCATGAGAGGTCATTTATTCTCGATTGGAAATAATTAGATATTATTGTTTTCTTTCGAATCAATATTGAATTTTAAGACGAAGTAGTGATATCCCCTCATTTTGATCGGAGTAATAAATGGCTGTTTTAAGGCATGAGATGTCATTTATTCTCAATTGAAAATAATTAGATATTGTCGTTTTCTTTCTTAAAAATATTTTGTGCTGTTATTTTGAATTAATGATGAACTCTAGGATGGAATTGTAATATTTTTTTTATTTTGATTGGAGTAAGAATTGATTGCTTTAAGGTATGAGAGGTCTACCCTTCTTGATAATAAATAATTAAATATTATTGTATTTCGGCCTGAAATTCAAAGATGATTACTTGTAAGGGATCTTAAATTAAAGTAGACTCGAATTCTTAAGTTTCATTGCAAATAGAACTAATTAATAGACTAGGTACCGATTTAGGGAACTATGGGGTGCTAATCCTTCCCCACACGTAACTGACTCCCAAACTCAAACATTGGTAACGCAGGCCGTAAATTTGTTGTTTTAATTAAAATAAATATTTTTTTAAAATGATAAATACTTTTTGGGTGCCCAATCACACCCTAATCAAGATTGGTGGTGACTTCTCAAACCATGTTTTATTATCAACCTGTTATTAAATTGTTCAAAAACGAGATCATTTCAAAAACCGTTTCGACAAATTCTTTTGAAAAAAAAATAATTTTGAGTTTAAAATATGAGGAGCAATAGTGTGATTAGTTTCTTAAGCACTAGTGGCCTACAAATTTTTGAAACATGTCTTCCTATGCTTTCTATCGGAACAGTCCTTAAGCCTTAAAGTGAATGGGGTAGGATCAATCTCGACTCAAAAGTTTTTAGGGGAAGTTCAATATTAGAAAAAAAATTGGTTTGGAGTCGCCATTAACCTTTGGGTTAGGCAGGTCAAAAATCTAAAAATGTCTTTCAAAAGAATTTTAGGAAAATCATTTAAAAGACAAAAGTTGTCTGCGTTTTACCAAAATCTCATTTTGAAAATGGTTCGAAAGTCGATTATACGTGGGGAAGGATGAGCAACCCTACGACACCCAAAATTAGTACCTAATTGACTAACTCGTTGTCTTTGCAATGGAAAATTGTTACGAATATGAAATTAATTTAATTAAAGATCTTTTTCAGAAACAAATATTTTATTAATCAAAGAATTCTACAAAGAAAAAGATGACGTTTCATCGTTTCCAATCAAAGAGAAGGAACCTCCCAGCGTGAGTTGAAACGACTATTTCTCTCACCAACTGAAAATTATTTTTCTTCTCAAGAATTTCATTAATGCAAAAAAGGGAAAATAGGAATTTAACCAAATTATTTTAATTACCTACACATTTAGAAAATATAAAGAATGTTCGTTATTTAAAAATGTCGATTCAAAGTCATTAATTTCAATTAAACAATTTTTTCTTGGCAAGTTTAAATAAAAGAATATTTTCTTTTCTTTTCTTTATCTTGATTAATTTTAAGCACGATTGTTATTATTATGGCTCCATTGGATAGGATATCAAATTATTTTAAAATACCGAAATATGATATCTAGTTATATTAAGGCCACCATTCTCTCAATATTTAAAAATAATAAAATACTACCTTTAAATTAATTATGTTGCCAATTAAAGTAATGCTTAAAAGGATCATGCATGTTAATTAAAAGATGTCATGCCTAAACAAACATGTTTACCTATATAGTATATTCGAAAAAACAATAAATAATTGGGACATAAAAGTATTAACCCAAAGATTAAACAGATTTAATATGTATAATAATCCAGCGAAATATATTTAATTTAGTAAATGCATTAAGTACATAACATGCACATAATATTTAAACCAAAACCATAGAGCATACACCAACATGCCTGGCAGTACGCGCATATATCACATAAGCTAAAGATATGGTAGTGGACTTAAATGTAATAAATGCATATATGGCAGTCCAGAATATAAACAATATAAACTTAAACATGCTTAGCAATTAAGGGACTAAATAATAAAAATCACAATTTTAGAGGCACAACAGTAACAAGGGCAAATATCATGGCACTAAATGAAAATACCATATAATACAAGTACTGAAATTGTAATAAAATCATAAATATTATTAAGGACTAAAGTGAAATTTTTTAAAAATAGAATGTTGTAATACCTTATTTTTGTCCGGTCTACTTTTTTTCCAATACCAAAATATTTTTATTAAAGCTAATCTTGAAGTCCAATACAGCAGCCAACTTGCAAGGTCCTGATATTTTTAAGGTGTTATATCTTTCTAAAACTGAATAGACTTTCAGTTAGCTTTCCAACGCATTTTGAAACACCTCAATCCAACATCGAAAACTTAAGATATGCTTATTTTAGTGAAGACAAAGAGTGTAGAAATTTAGATACGGGTCCAATACGAGAATTTTTATTTACTAAGAATTTTCAATTATTTTTTTGATTATTTGTAATTGAATTTAGTTTATAATTTCTATTATTTATTTAGGGTAATTTAGGATTTTTTTAATATTTTAAGATTTTTTAATTAGTGTATCTAGTATGAATGAGAAGATGCAAGGATTTTCTCTTATAGAATTTTTGGGAGCCTATAAATAGACACTCTTATCATGTAAAGAGAGAATAAATTTTGAGGACTTTTTGTTTTAAAAGAGATAAAAGAGAGAAAATGGAGAGCCGCCGAAAACTTATAATATGAGAATTGAAGCAATAAAAGAGAACTTTCGTTTTAAGGTAATTTTTTTTATTCTTGCCTTTCATCCTTGTCTTCTTGATCGATACGATTTTTTTCTTCAAAATTCTATCGAAAGAGAGAAATCAAGGAACAAGGAAAATGCTTCGGAATAGATTTTCTTAAATCTAACACTCGTTGAGGTTTCTAGTGAAATGCAACAATTTTTTTTTTTTTTATCTTTATTTTATTTTTGTGTTTTCTTGTTTTGGTTGATTTTGACCTTGTTTCCCCCCCAAAAAACTATATTCTCATAGAGAAAACCGAGGAACAAATAAAAATGCTTTCGAATCGATTTTCTTAAATATATCATTCCTTGAGGTTTTTCATGAAAACGAAGTATTTTTTTCTTTAAATTCTTATCCATCTTATTGTAATTTTTATATGTTATATATATGTCATTAACATTATCTATATTATATATACACACAATTTTTACGCAACTAATCTTTTTATACACTTTTATTTATATTTGGTAATCATTTATTAATAAAATATAAGTATATATTTTTATATTATAATATTTATTATTGTATCATATCATATCATATCATATCATATCATATCATATCATATCATATCATATCATATCATATCATATCATATCATATCATATCATATCATATCATATCATATCATATCATATCATATCATATCATATCATATCATATATTATATATGTATTTATATTTATATATATTATTTTTATTCAATATATATTTACTTTTTATTTATCATCATTCACTATTTATTATTTTTCTTTTATATTTTTTATATTTTTCTTTTTTATTTATTATTTTATTTTTATATTTAATATTTTATTATTTTTTGTAATTATGGTATTTATATGCTTTTACATTCACTTTTCATATCTTTTAGATTTATCATTTATATTTTTAATTACTTGTCTATTTCATTTATGCCTTAATGTTGATTCATTGTACTATAATCCTATATTTTAATTAAATTTATTCTCTGTAGATATTTTTTTATTGAAGCATGTTGATTGATTTCATGACATTTTTTAATTTTGTAAGCATGATAGCCTCACGTGCATAACTCAGTCTTTTCATAATTTATTAAAAGGTAATATTTAGTTATTTTAAATTATTGAAAAGGATTGTCCTGGTCCAAATGTTAATCCGATCGAAGTGATTTAAAAGTAAATAAATATCCTCGATCATCACCCATTATAACCTCATATAATCAAGTTCAATTTGAGATGATGCATTTCCCTATGTTCATGCGAGGAAAATCAATTTTTCACTCGTAACCATAAGGCATATGCACCCTAGAGGTTACTTGCTAAATCTCATGTGGAGAAAATCATTTTTTCTCACATTTGTTGGAATGGACCTTAAGCTTTTTTTGTAAGCAGGGATACAATCCAACTTAATTTTGGAAAAGATCAAGTTTAGAAAAATAAATTTGGAGTCGCCATCGACCTTTGGGTTAGATAGGCTGAATACCTAAAAATATATTTTAAAGAATTTGAGAAAAATATTTTTAAAAGATAAAAGATAGTCTGTATTTAACTAGAAACTCATTTTGAAAAGGGTTAGGAAGTCGATTACACGTGAGGAAGAATAAGAATCCCCACAACACCCAAAATTTGTACCTACGCGATTATACATCATCTAAACTACGAAACTTGCAAATTCAAACATGTACTTAAATTATGATATTTTCTTAGAAAATTTTCAAAAGGGTATTCTTTTGTACGAATAATCCTCAAAAACACACTCCTTGTTAGCCAAGGAGTGTTTCCATAGATTCCCATCACCAAATAATATTGTCTTAATTTTTTAAAACATATATATATATATATATATAATATACATATAAAAATAATCGAATATATACAAAAGGGTTCTATTTCGTACGAATATTCCTCAGAAACACACTTCTTTTGAATTAAGAGGTGTTTCCATGATTTCTCCTCAAAAAAATATTACTTTAAATTTTAATAAATAATAATATATTTATAATCGAAATTTAGAAAGCAAATAAAACATTGATAAATGAATGATATAAGCACATATTAGGTAAATTAGGTACGAAATGCATTTATTACAAAAACACACATACATAAATTAAAACATCTACTCATAAGTAGTACGCATACACGCACATATAAATTATAATGGTCTAGAATGAAGTGGCAAGTCAAAATACAATTAACTAAGACTAAACATACTTAGTAAATATTAGACTAAATAATAAAAATGAAAACTTTAGTGATACAACAACCAGCAAAACAAATTTCATGGCATCAAACAGAAATATCATACAATACATGCACCGGAAATACAATTAATCCATAAATATTAAACATGACTAAAATATGAGTATTTAAAAATAACATGCCAAATGTAAAAAAGTAGTAGAAATTATGACAAATAAACAAAAAGGACTAAATTGAAATAAATATAGAACCTAAAGGCTGAAAAATAAGTAATGGAAGTTGAAGACACTAGTTTTTATTTCATTTATTTTATTTATTATTATTATTTTGTTTTATTATTATATTATATTGTATTATTATTAAATAATTAATTAATTTTAATACATTGCAGGCCCAAAACCCGGAGCCCAATTATAAATCAACTCGGCCCAGTTTACATGCCCAGGCCCAATCAGATACAAGCCCAACCCGGATCTAGCTAAACCCTAAACTAAATTTAGGGTTTGTATCATCTCAGTCAGCCGCCAGTTTTTTTCAGCCGTTGGATCTGGCCTTGATCCAACGGCCCAGATGACTCCAGCAAAGAAAACCCTAGGGTATCATAACCCTAGGGCCATGTTCAGCCGCCGCCTCTGCCATGTGCCTCGTCCAGCCTCCACGTTGACGATTCAGCTTCCAATCGCCTCGCCAGAAACCTCCACGACGCTTCGTCGTTGCCACGACACCAAACGAGGATTCCAGAAGCCAACTACCCCCCACACGTTCATGCCCTAGGGTGAGTCACCATATAGTTCGGTGACTCACCGAAGTCCACTCTTGGGACCGGTCCGAGACAAGATCCGACGAGGCTATAAAAAGCCATCACCTGCAAGATAAAGGAGGGATGAGACACCACGAGAGCAAGAACTACACCAATGATCCCAGACAACTACGTATCTAAAGAAAAGAGAAGAAGACGAGAAAACTTACCACCGAGGAAGCTACGCCGTCGTCAGAATCTCCACACACACCGTCAAAGAAATCGAAATACTGTGGGTATTTATGTAGATCTAGGTAATTTCGGGGCTGTTTAAGGGAAAAAGAGGTCGGATTCGACCAAGGGAGGTTTAGAGCTTCATTTTGAGTATATTTTTAATTTTCCGGCCACCATGGGTGGTGGCCGACGGCGGTGACTGGTGCCGGAACGCGGAGGCAGACAGCTGCCGAAATTCCCTCCGGTGAGGGAAAACAAGAGAGAAGCGAGAGAGTTTCTAAACTCTCTCAGTTAGAGAGAGAAAATAAAAAGAGAAGAATAGAGACGATTTCCATCAGGGGTGTCCGCAGTCACTATAGTTTGTAATCCTTACAATTTAGTCACTAAAAAGTAATTCTTGATCATTTTAATTTAGTCTTCGAACTTTATTTTATTATGTTTTAGTCCATGCCAGTATTTATATATTTTATGACAAATACTAGATTTAGTCCCTCATTCTTTAATAAATTTTATTTTAACCCCGAAATAATTATATAAGGATAAATTACAATATAGACCTCCAGATCTGGTAATATGTCGAATTAGAGTATTAACTTTAAATATTTTACATTTTAATCACTAATTTCAATATTTTCATTACAAGTTTTATTGTTTTTTTATATATTATAATTTTAATTTCATTTATTTTAGTTATTGCTTAAATATATTTTAATATGTTTATTTTTAATATATTTATTATTATTAGTATTATTATTTAATCATAAAAATATTTATATAATAAGTGATATTTATTTTATTTTTATCCTATTTATAAATTTGATTTTATATAAATTATTTTTAGGAAAAATAATCATATTTTAATATTTATTTATTTTTTAATATTAAAGAAAAGAGCTATCTTAAAGCACCTAGAAGCCCTTTTCTGATATTTCTAAGTAAATAAATAATTTAAATATATATATATATATATATATATATATATATATATATTAATATCTTTTCTTAAAATTATATTAATGAATTTGAAATAACAGGATTATAAATTAAATATATCTTTGAATTTTGAGTTTTTTAATAATAGAGACAATTTATAATTAATAAGTACCAATTTTGGGCGTTGTAGGGGTGCTAATCCTTCCCTAAACGTAACCGACCACGAATCCTTTTTTATTTCTAAAAAGAACGAATTTTTGGTTAAACGCAGATCAGTTTATTTTTTAACTGATGTTTTCTTAAAAAAAAACTCTTTTAAAAGGTAATTTTTATGTATTCGACCTACCTGACCCAAAAGGCCGATGGCGACTCCCAAACCATTTTTTTAATTAATTTTTATCCACATTATTTTTCCCGCCAAGTAAAAATTTCGTGCCCGGGCGAAAACCGGTTACGAAAGCTTGGCGACTCCGCTGGGGATTATGGTCAAGCTTTTAAAATCAAATATAAATTGTCTCTATTATTAGAAATTTTAAAATTTCAAAAATATATTTAATTTATAATTCTTTCTTTTCAAAATTTTTATATACTTTTTATTTTCATAATATTTATATGTATATTATTTTATTAATGTTTCATTTTATTTTTCAAGTATTTTATTTCATTATTTATCTGTTAGAGGTTTGAACATTTATCCTCACACACAACACATGCATTGCATAAACATATTCTCTATAACTGAGATTTGTCCCTTTTATGTGAGAGTGAAAGCGACGTCTTCATGAGAATTTATTCTCCGTGTCAGACCTAGCAAGTAACTTTCGGGGTTCATATGCTCTATGTCTTCGTGAGAATTTATTCTCCGTGTCAGACATAGAGAAATGTGTCCCCTCGAATTGAACTCGATCCGCTTAAGTCTGTAATGGATTAGGATTGAGGGTTTAGCAGCCCAATGGGGCACTAACAAGGACAATTCGGGTACCTTTACTCCTAGAACTAAAACCCTGCATATAATAAACCCTAGCACTTCACCTAATCTAAGAAGTATTAAAACCCTATCCATAGGTGTACACAAAGAAGAAATAAGCTCTAGCTTTTAATTTATTTAATTTATTATTTTTCTCTCTGAATAAATGCCTGCGAACTAGTAAACATATTGTTAGGTTAATTTTTCTAAACAAAGCATGGAACTAGAAAGCATGAGGTTAGGATTTATACCTTGATAAATAGAATTTTTCTTTCCATTAATTGGTACTAATTATTATATTTTTGTTTTCTTATTGTTTCCATGAATGTTACATTGCTCTAATTTGTTTATATTCTTTTGTCTGCATTACATGATCATGGCATAACCAAAAGGTGTTGACTTAAAAGACTGTTCATCAAATTGGAAAGAAATCGTAAATGGACAAAAAGTTTTATGATCAAACAAAATATGATACGGTCAATGAAAGACATCCTGAAGAAACTCCGAGGATCGAGAGAAGTTTTGTATATAGAGAACCAGTTATATTAATACCAAAAGTATTACACAAAGATCCTGTCAGATTGATACCAAAAGCAGTCTATAGTAAGAACAACAGTCAGGGCATTTAGAGTAGTGGAGGTTTTTATAAAGCTCAAGCATGTTATTTGAAGGACTTGAACGACCAAAACAAGAAATTAAGCACAGAAATGAAAACCATGCATGAAGATTTTCAGAAGATCAGTCAAGCCTTTCAAAATGCTGGCCTAGGAAGCACCCCAGAAGAGTGGATCATTGGGGTCACCAAGCTGAAAAAGAGCTGCAACATATATGAAGATCTTGTTTAAGAACTTCTTGGACAGAAAGGATCTATTACAAGGGAAAATGAGCAATTCCGAGAAATGACACAGAAGATGAAAGAGAATGTCATGGAAGAAATTGCAGTCCAGACAAGCAATATGGTTCTTAAATAATAGATTTAGCTGACTTTACAAGGAGATGAAACAGACTGAAGACTCAACTTTTGAGCATGAATGGAAGCTAACTGGGCTTTGGAGAAGTTAGAAGTGAAAGATATCCCTATATGTAAAGTTTTGTTTGATGTATCGAAACTTTTGTGTTCAATGAAATCTGTTCTAAGATGATCACTCTTGAGTAAACACCTTTTCATACATGCATTTTCATTTTGCATCTTTGCATTTTTCATTGTGCATTTATACTCTTATATTTGCTTTTGTACTATACAATTTGTATTTTTATTGTTACATTCATATATTTACATTTGCATTTACATTTGCATTTGCATTTTTTCGTTTGTATTTACATTTGCATATTTCCATAATTACTTATTTCAAACTATTTTACATGCATTTAATCATGACAACGTGGAATAATTCGTGGAGAATTCCATGACAGAATCAAAGTGGAGTTAACTTGGTCTTCCTAAAGAAGGATAATAGCCATGAATGAGATTTTATCAAGGGTTGGTAGAATTGAGAAATTGCAAGAGCAACTTATCAAGACTCAACAAGAAATGACTGATCATGCAAAAAAGTTTCAGGATGATTCAAAAGAGCAAATGACCAAGCTGATGAACCTGATGAATGTTGTGATACATGGAGAGAAACCCTTAGAGGATCATGTTGTGAAAGATTTGAATAGGATTATGAATAATGTAGATGATACAATGGAAACAAATGACCAGAACTTTGCCAAGGAATGTGGAAATTTGATAAATCTCCAAAAATTGGGTATGACCCCAGAAGATGAGACAAAGATCAAGTTGAAGATAAACATAGAAGAAATTTCAGTACCATTGAAGAAAGCTAAGCAAAACAAACATCTAGATCGTAAGTCACAAGGTCTTCAAGAAAGCAAAGAAAATAATTGTAATGTGACAGTGATGTCAGGGGAAATTCTACCCAAGTTTCCTTCAGTTTTATGCAGCAAGTTATATCCTGAGTTACTCAAAGCCCATCTTATTGGCCCATGTCAGGCTAAGCCTTTGTTGCCTCCTTACCCGAGATGGTATGATGAGAAAGTCTTTTGTGAATATCATGCTGGAATCTGAGGACACTCCATCGAGAATTGCGGTAACTTCAAAAGACAAGTTCAAGACCTTTTGGTTCATAAAATTATAAGAGTGGATGTTAACAGTCAATCCATTTTTATCAAACAACCGGGATTCAAACCCTAAAATGAAATTAACATGGTCAAGGCAAATGAAGATCATACAGCAGAAGATATTGAAAAGAAAAAAGGCAAAATTAAGGAATATGAAGTATGTATGACAGATTCAACTCCTGATACTTCTCTGATACTAAAGAATGAAAAAGAAATGAAAAGAGAGGTAATTCGAGATTGGCCCACTAGTTTAAGAATGAATGGGAAAATGTAACTATGAAAAAACCTCAAACATTTATATCAGATGTTCCGAGGACAAGTGAAGCAATGGGAAATATAAAGAGTCTAGTGAATACTACTCCAATCACAGCTGTAAGATGATTTCAGAATCAGAACAAAACTTTCATCACCAAAGGAAGCTATTCTGAATATAAAATTGAGCCCAATTTCCACTCGGGGAAGAAGAAGATGATGATAGAGACTGATTAGGAAGAAGCAAAGATTTGTGCATTTGACAGTTTATCCAAAGAATTTGACACAAAAGATGATCAAGAAATGGGGGCAAATGAGGACAAAAACCTTAGTCCTATTACACACCTAACATTATAATGAGACATGATAGATAAACAAGTGGAAGTTGATATCTACCACTGTAGTACCTTTCTACTTTCAACATCTTGTTTGAACTTGTTTTTTTTGTTCCCTTTCTCCGCCCTTTGTGTAATAAATAAATTTGTGTTGCTTTTATGGTTATGAGCAATGAATCAAGTTTTAACCTTGAGATTCTTGAGTATCAAGTAGATTAAATATTCTTTTAATTTTTCAAGAGTTATAGATCTTTGGCAAGTGGAAAAATTATATCTTCCATATCCCATCCAACGCCAATTATTTGATCCTTACTAATACCAAATTTTGACCGTACATTTATCTGATATTCTGAAGAAATATCTCTACCTGTTTTTGAGACATCAACTCTAGATGTTTACCTTCTCGGATAGAGTTGGTTGGTTTATGATATTACCCCTTCCACCATATACATGACTTTAAAAGTCACACATTTGTCCTTCCAAACACAAAACCATCATAAACCAAAAGACCTCAAAAGAGCCAAACTTTCAGTTATCCATGAATTTTCCTGCAAGAAGAGATGAGATGAGGCATCATGGACCAGCTTATCGAACATAATTTCAAGTGTTTGGAGCATACTCAGAGAAGAAAAAATGATTGATTGAAATAAATATATCATGCATTAATTACATTTTTCATGTAAGTAAAGTTAATCTTGAATATTCATCCCCCTGGTGATACCTTTTTTTACAAGGACTTCTATGTATGAGATGACTAAACTTCGCGCACAGATCAAGCACGCCAGCTCAGTGTCATATCACCCAAAGATGAATGGGGCATTTGCAGGAGCAAATAAGTACCTTAAGAGGATCATTACAAAGACCACTGAAGCTTACAAGAATTAGCACGAGAAGTTACCTTTTGCCTTATATGCATATTGAATTACTGTGCGAACATTTACTGGGGCAACACCTTATTGTTTAGTCTATGGGATGAAAGCAGTATTACCAATTGAAGTTGAGATCCCATCATTTTGTATCCTAAAGGAGGACAAATTGAAGAAGACTGAATGTATCTAAGCTCGATTTGATCAATTAAGCTTTATTGATGAGAATGTATTGAAAGCTATTTGCCATAGGCAGATGTATCAGAAGTGGATGATGAAAGATCACAACAAGAAAGTACATCTGAGAGAGTTCCAAGAGAGCGATCTAGTGGTTAAAAGAATATTGCCTATACATAAAGATTTCTATGGGAAATGAATACCAAATTGGGAAGGGTCATATGTTGTAAAAAAAAAAAAAGAGGGGCCTTTTCCGGAGAAGCATTGATTTTGGCAGAAATGGAAAAGAAAGTTCTGAGAAATCAAAAGATCCTGTCAAGAAGTATTATGCTTGAAAAAAAAAGAAGAAAAAAAGAAGGAAAAAGGAAAAAAAGAAAAAAGGAAAAAAATTTGAACCAAGATGTGTGATCCATAGAGCCTCAAGTTACAAAATTGATCAAGTACAATTAGTTCAAAGATTCATATTCAGCAAGAAGAGCAAGAAATATTGAAGATATGAGAAAATATGAATGGATAAAAAATTTGGCAGTCTAGAGGGATCCAGATGATAGAAAAATCCCCAACAAAGCAGATCCAAGTCAAGCAAAGCAAGATTGAAGGCATCCAATTAAGAGAGAATATCTTCAAAATTCATTCCGCCTCTCAAGATTGATTTTTATTTGCAAAAATTGGTTTTTAAAATCTTTAATGCATGATATGAAAAATGATAAAGGGGGTTCATGATGTAAATTTTTAAATAACATCTTGAAACCAAAGGAGGATTCGAGTTGA
Source organism: Hibiscus syriacus (assembly GCF_006381635.1). Lineage (NCBI taxonomy): Eukaryota > Viridiplantae > Streptophyta > Magnoliopsida > Malvales > Malvaceae > Hibiscus > Hibiscus syriacus. The sequence continues at coordinate 492,079 of NW_024063062.1, read as the reverse complement.
AAACCTAAAAAGGCGGCTCGAATATTGAATGGTGCAACAAACGACATAAGAGAGGATCTTAAGCTCTTAAATGAAGCACCGCACATCCCAAAAGACGTTCCTAAGATTCTGGAATCAATAAGTATCTCTACATGATGAGCATAACAACCATTTCTTCAAGTTAGTGGAAGCCCGAAGCGACATACTGAACCAACTTGAAAGAACCTACTTTACCAAAATCAACCTACACCTCAAATTAGTTAATAATTTTGACACTTGCCATAGGACTATGATTTTTGAATGATTTAAAAGTGTAGTTGATTTATTTGATATTTATTAAATTCATTGTTTATGATTTGATTATATTGTGAACCTGAAAGGGGTATTACTTTACAAAATTCTTTCATTCTTCAATAAAGAAAGGAGAAAAACATTTTCAAACAGGACAGTCTCAAATGAGGAAGGTCCTTGAAGCAATTGTTGCTTATTCTACCTATGTTGTAGAAAAAGAATGAACGAGGCCAGAATAATGAAGCACTTCACATTTTTGAAGGCAAGTGATCCAAGAAGCCAGAAAGTCTGAAGAATTGAACTTGTGACACTCTCCTATGACATTATTAACAGCTCATCAAGAAAGATTATCGTTTATCTCATGTTGAGGGCGATAAGCATCACCAGACAAATTATTTTCCCCAACCATCAATTCATGTTCTCTAGAAGATTACATCATAGAACCATGAACAAGTCACTACCTGCACTCTGGTTATACCGTGATACTGGCTCAAGTCTTGATACATCATTGCTACTTCTTCTATGCCGATCATTTTCTTTGTCAAGATGATATCCATTATGTCCTTCAGAATATTGCTGAATTTGAATTTGAGGACTTATGACACAGAATAAGACATTGGAACAGAATCTAACCTTATAGGCCTTTTATATAGGGTAACATTGGTTACAGGATTCCAAAAGTTAAAGATGACCAGTTTTGCTGTCAATTAAACCGTTCCATGATTCGAAAAGAGTGGGATATATTCGAGCAGCAGAAGAGACAGTTGTCGTAGCAATCATTGCAAGAAAATGCACCAACAAAAATCTTCAAGCCTATCACAATGATGTTTATTTCTTCCAGTAAGGTTGTTACACTGGATGCTACCGGCAACAAGGTCGAAATTTCCAAATCTACTCATCAATTGCTCCAACCGATCATAATTCAGTTCTTACACATTTCTTTTCAAAAGTATGCCAAGACAGTAGAAGGTAATCTCTGCATCACTGATTCCAGAGAAAAGAGACAGGACATTGATATCACTGTAGAACATGTCTCTAGCAGATCCTCCTCCTCGTGTATGGTTTTTAGGAAAATATAGAAACATTTCCACCTCATCAGGTTCAAGTGGAGCAACTTTATTCCTTCCAACCCATACCAGATTTCATTTTTAGCACTCATCAAGAACATACTTTTGGACACTCGAAGGAAGGCACCATTTCTTTGTCAATGGAAAAATATCATGTATAGTGCAATGAGAAAGCAGAATAAGAGGAAATCTATTCTCAATTGGCAGATTATGAATATAGCCCCTTTTCAGTGTAACAGCATGAAAATGCTTCGAATCTACAAATTCTGGCTCTACATCGAATAAGTACTGTGATATTTTAGTCCAAACATTAACTGGAGCAAGTGCCACGTTCTCGTAGTAGAAATAAAAAGACCCAATAGCATCTTCTGGAAGTGTTCTTTGAGTTATCTGATCTGATTTAGTATGAACCCCAAAACCAATCATTGGATTTGAAAGATGAATTTTCTCATAGTAGAAATAAGGAGACCCAATAGCATCTTTTGGAAGTGTTCTTTGAGTTATCTGATCTGGTTCGGTAGGAACCCCAGAACCAATCATTGGATTAGGAAGATGCATTGCATGATCGTATTCATTAAGAAGCTTCTTTTCAAGCTTCCTTTATTTCTTCCTTTTCCAAAAATCATAGCCAGAGTTTCGTCTTTGCTTGTTATTAGGGTCATTGCATAATTGCTTTCTTTCTTCTATTGAAAGAAGTGCGTCAACAACCTTAGCCATTTGAGCAGCATATATAAAATATGTCAACTCTGTAATTGATGAATTCAGACAACAAATCTCCATGGTTATTGAAGCCTTAGCCTCTGAGTATCCCATTTTTGTTAAGTATAACAATTTATTCTCCTCATCAGAATCAGAATTCATGATTTCCTCAATATCTGAAGAACTATCAATATCTGTGAAATCATCCTGAAAGATCACTTAATAATCAGATGGTTAGTTATAAGAATCAACATGTTGCATGGGTGCAGACTTTCCAAGAACCTATACCACTGTAAATGGTCACCTCACTCGGAAGAGGCACATATCTCAGACATTTCTGTCAGAATGATTGAGCACTTCATAAGTTTGTGACAACATGAAGAGAATTCTTTCAGTTACTTGACAACACTATTGTTTAGTGACACCAAAACGAGAGTATTCAAGATATACAGATTCGGGGCATGAATAAAGCTACAAGTACCTACAACAGTGCATTGTCAAAATTGGACCTCGTTGGGATCATGACATTTCAGTCAAACAGACATTGAGAGTGAATCAGACAGATCTAGAGGGACATCTTGAGGGCCAATTTCAACCAGAAATAGAATATTGGGGCATTTTGAAGGCTCACAACAATATGAATATTTAGGCATTCTTGGAGGCTCATCTCAACAAGAAATAATGTTGAGCACACTTTTAACATCTGTATCAGTAAATGTTGGGGCATTTTAAAGGTTCTTTTAGACAGATCCATGTGGGGAATTTTGAAGGTTCAGATTAATAAGAAACAAATATCAGGGCATGCTGAAAGCCCATTTCAATCAGAATTAGGACTGTTGATGCATTTTTGAACGTTCGTATCAGCAATGCTAGGACATACTGAAGGCCCATATCATCTTGTGTCAAGATCATTGACTTGAACAAATATTTCCAATGAGATATAAAGATATGAAGAATGAAAATGGTGAAACAGTAACAGTCGAGCTGACTATATATTATTGCTTTGTTCATCAGGCAGTTGCATTAGGGTCCTGTTGTTGAACAAATATATACTCAACAAGTATAGTTTCAAATACCCAATCTTCTTAACCATGTGTCACATGACAGTGTGTTCTTTATTAAGCTACACCATGGTTGCATGGATAAAGATGGTCCCTATGTAGACCATTCGATCCAAGGTTCAGTTCTTCAAAATCCCGGCTTTGAATTTTGCATTCTCTGTATCAGTGATGATTGGAAATATTTTTTTTAGATTCCTGGCAGTTAGTTTCAACCATAATATTGAGGTTATGCAGCTGTTTTTCACATCAGTTTTTGTTTACTTGATGACATTGAATAAAGAGGCTCAGCTTATGTATATTGCTCTTTCCCGATGTTACTGGGTTATCATTGCCAGCCAGGCTGAACTGAAGTTTTCATCTATTTTGGTTTTATCATGTGCGATTCATCCCCAACAGCAAGAATTCCATGAACTCCTTTCCGTACATGGCTCCTATAGTTGATGAGTTTTTACTTCCTACAACGCTCAGTTATAAAAGAAAACGTGATCGGAAACACACCAGCATCTCACTTGTATTCCCATTGAGTTTTGTTCTCAAATGGTCTTGTAACGTCATACAATAAAAGCTTTGAACAATGTGCAAAGAGCTTCCTTGACCAGAAATCTGTGCATAAGTCACATGAAATAATGAATGTGTTGTCAAATAGCATCTGTGCAGAAGCCACATGAAAGGATGAATGTGTTGTCAAATGTTTTACTAGCATCTGAGCATAAACCACATGAGAGGATGAATGTATTGACAAATGTTTTATGAACCAGTCATTCTGATGTTGAACCAATGTTGTGATCAGATGGTTTCCATTTATTGGTCCAAGATGAAGCTTGTCTTCTTCAACCTCAAGGGTAGAAGTGAGATATGATGAAGATTTCTTTCCACAGAAAGGAGAGCTGAAATTTTTAACAACAAGAAACTGGTGGAGCTAATTAAGATTGAATGACAAGTTATTGTTAAGCATCTCGACATGATATGGTCCAAGTTGCCTTATTCGAGATCTGATTATATGTGGAGACATGAAAGGAATTAGAATAAATCTTCCTTGTGATGTGTTTCAAAGAGTCAAATTAGAACATACTCTACTCTCCTAATTAATCTCTGCTGAGTCAGACATATATACATCTACATTCTTCAAAGATGATAGATTCTCTTTTCAAAGATGATAGATTCTCCCTTCAAAGATGATAGATTCTCTTTTTAAAGATGATAGATTCTCTTTTCAAAGATGAAAGCTTTATCGGATTTCTGCACAAGTCCAAACAAAGAAAGTTGGTTTTATCCAAGACAAAATGGGGCATCAAGGTCATAGCTCTGACTACGGCAAGAGTTCCATAAATAAAACATTTCTTCTGAGATTTAAATGAAATCAAGAAGACACAAAGATACAAGTTGACCAGATGATTCTGCATAAATGCAAGCTTGATAGCATAAGTTTCTACACTGATATCTAGAGGTAACCCTGGCAATAAATGATGAAGTGAAGGAAGACCAAGTTCACCACTTTGAAGTCAAATGAAGATTGCATCAACATTCACGCATTCATAAGAACATCATTTGCACAATAGATAATGCATTACATTGATACATCTGAGTGCATTCAAACATGAAGTTTTACAGATCTTCGTAATAACAAGAAGATTCACGATGAAAATACTTTACAAGAAGAATGTAGAATTCAAAACCGCAAATACAAGAATCATGCAAACATCTGAAGAATAGATGGACGTAATCAACGAAAATGAGCATTATCTTGAGATTGCGTCATGTTACCCAATCAACATGAGATTTTGAAAAATAATGAGAAAACGATTTCCATAGTTTCTCATTTTATCTTTTCTAAAATGAAATTGTTGAAAAGTAAGAAAACGATTTTCTTAGTTTTTTACTTAGTAAACTATTTCCAACAGCATTATCTTGAGATTGGGGCATGTTACCCAATCAACATGTTATTTTGAAAAAAATGAGAAAACGGTTTTCATAGTTTCTCATTCAATCTTTTCTAAAAATAAAATTGTTGAATAGTAAGAAGACGATTTTCATAGTAAACTATTTCTCACATCTGTAAGTCCTACAATGCATGATGTTTCCAAAAAGCCTTCGGGAGCTTTTTGATGTTTTCAAAGCCTTAGGGTCGTATGTAAGTCCTACAGCGGATGAAGTTTCCAAAAAGCCTTCGGGAGTTTTTTGATGTTTTCAAAACCTTCGGGTCAGCTGTAAGCCCTACAGTGCAGAATTTTTTTTCTTAAAACATTTCCAGGTAGAGTTCATAATGAGAAGAACTCACCTGAAGAAGGAAGAAGAAGTTCATAATGAGAAGAACTTATTCAACTTTTTGCTTGAATTCATCATTCGATGGATTAGCATTTCCAGAAGAGTTCATAATGAGAAGAACTCATCTGAAGAAGGAAGAAGAAGTTCATAATGAGAAGAACTTGTTCAATATTTTTCTTGAATTCATCATTCGATGGATTAGAATTTCCAGAAGAGTTCATAATGAGAAGAACTCATCTGAAGAAGGAAGAAGAAGTTCATAATGAGAAGAACTTGTTCAATCTTTTGCTTGAATTCATCATTCGATGGATCAGCATTTCCAGAAGAGTTCATAAAGAGAAGAACTCATCTGAAGAAGGAAGAAGAAGTTCATAATGAGAAGAACTTGTTCAATATTTTGCTTGAATTCATCATTCGATGGATCAACATTTCCAGAAGAGTTCATAATGAGAAGAACTCATCTGAAGAAGGAAGAATAAGTTCATAATGAGAAGAACTCATCTGAAGAAGGAAGAATAAGTTCATAATGAGAAGAACTTGTTCAATATTTTGCTTGAATTCATCACACGATGGATCAACATTGCCAGGTAGAGTTCATAATGAGAAGAACTCATCTGAAGAATGAAGAAGAAATTCATAATGAGAAGAATTTGTTCAACCTTTTGTTTGAATTCATCACTCGATGGATCAATTTTTCCAGAGAAAGTTCATAATGAGAAGAACTCATCTGAAGAAGGAAGAAGAAGTTCATAATGAGAAGAGCTTGTTCAACCTTTTGCATGACTCTATCACAGAAGGAGATAGATCATCATCAATTTTTCCAGAGAAAGTTCATAATGAGAAGAACTCATCTGAAGAAGGAAGAAGAAGTTCATAATGAGAAGAGCTTGTTCAACTTTTTGCATGACTCTATCACAGAAGGAGATAGATCAACATCAATTTTTCCAGAGAAAGTTCATAATGAGAAGAACTCATCTGAAGAAGGAAGAAGAAGTTCATAATGAGAAGAACTTGTTCAACGTTTTGCATGATTCTATCGCAAAATGAGATAGATCAGCATCAACATTGCCATAAGTGTTCATAATGAGAAGAACTCATCTGAAAGAGAAGAATTTGGTCAACTCTTTGCTAGATTGCATCATAGAAGGAGATAAATTGTCATCCCTAGTGGAAAAGTTCATAATGAAAATAACTAATCCAAAAAAAAAAAAAGAACTTGTTCAAACATTTCCATCATAATCAAGTGAAGTCAAATGAAAAAAAACTTATTATCTTTTCGTCTTTGTCCTATTCTCGTTAACACAAGAATGAACAAAGAGGGGCAGCTGAAGACACTAGTTTTTATTTCATTTATTTTATTTATTATTATTATTTTATTATTATATTATATTATATTATATTATCTTATTATTAATTAATTAATTAATTTTAATACATTGCAAGCCCAAAACTCGGAGCCCAATTATAAATCAACTTGGCCCAGTTTACATGCCCAGGCCAAATCAGATACAAGCCCAACCCGGATCTAGCTAAACCCTAAACTAAATTTAAGGTTTGTATCATCTCAGTCAGCCGCCAGCTCTTTTCAGCCGTTGGATCTGGCCTTGATCCAACGGCCCAGATGACTTCAGTAAAGAAAACCCTAGGGTATCATAACCCTAGGGCCATGTTCAGCCGCCGCCTCTACCATGTCCCTCGTCCAGCCTCTACGTTGACGATTCAGCTTCCAGCCGCATCGCTAGAAACCTCCACGCCACTTCGTCGTTGCCACGACACCAAACGAGGATTCCAGAAGCCAGCTACCCCCCCACACGTTCATGCCCTAGGGTGGGTCACCACATAGTTCGGTGACTCACCGAAGTCCACTCTTGGGATCGGTCCGAGACAAGATCCGACGAGGCTATAAAAAGTCATCACCTGCAAGATAAAGGAGGGAGGAGACACCACGAGAGCAAGAACTACACCAATGATCCCAGACAATTACGTATCTAAAGAAAAGAGAAGAAGACGAGAAAACTTACCACCGAGGAAGCTACGCCGTCGTCAGAATCTCCACACACACCGCCAAAGAAACCGAAATATCGTGGGTATTTCTGTAGATCTAGGTAATTTCGGGGCTGTTTAAGGGAAAAAGTGGTCGGATTCGACCAGGGGAGGTTTAGAGCTTTATTTTGAGTATATTTTTAATTTTTTGGTCACCATGGGTGGTGGCCGGCGGCGGTGACTGGCGCCGGAACGCGGAGGCAGACTGCTGCCAGAATTCCCTCCGGTGAGGGAAAACAAGAGAGAAACGAGAGAGTTACTAAACTCTCTCAGTTAGAGAGATAAAAAAAAAAAATGAGAGACTGGCCCTTCGGGCCAGTCGTTTGGGTTCAAATACCCTCCACCAAACGACGTCGTTTTGGTGGAGGGGTGTGCGTGTAATTTCCATCAGGGGTAAACCCTGTCCGCAGTCCCTATAGTTTGTAATCCTTACAATTTAGTCACAAAAAAGCAATTCTTGATCATTTTAATTTAGTCTTCGAACTTTATTTTATTATGTTTTAGTCCATGCCAGTATTTATATATTTTATGACAAATACTAGTTGCATATAGGTTATATTAGCTTGGGGTGGATAAGTTTTGCTTAGGGAAGTTTTATTTGGTTTGACTGATGCTGCTGCGGAGAAAGGGTTGTGTGTATTGTATTTGTGCAGGAAAATTATAGAGGAAGAACATTTCAGTCGCAACAATAAAATTTGCTAGGGCCAACGGAACAAATAAGAACATGAGGAGAAGATTTATTTCACCAAGGCAAGGTTTATCTGAGGAGTATGAAGTGGGTATGACGAAACTGGCTATGTCACACGCTAGCTAGATGATCTACTTCACGTGCAAGCAAGCCTTAATAATTATGACAACCACCAGTCACCTTTCCTTTTTAAGCCTGGGAATATAACAACGGTTATTTATGGAATCTCCAAATTATGCAAAGCCCTAGGAGATCATTCCTTATAAATAACCAGCCGTAGCCTCCAAAAAGGGGAACAAGGAATAAGAGAGAAAATCTTTACCCAAGCCGTGAGCGAGCAACTGCAGTGCTTTCTCACCATTTACCAACCAACCTTCCTTGGTATCCTCCATATCCAGGTTGTAGCAAAGCGGTGATCAGGTCTCGAGAGAGGCTGATCACCAAGGCAGGCACGATACTAATCAGAATTGTGGCGACAGAGCCCCCGATTTTTCGAAGTTGTTCTTTCTTTGTTCTTAATCTCTTTATATGTTTGGGGTTGTATTAAACGTTGAAACTTGGATGATTTTTATAGCACCATGATTGTCCTACTTGGTGTTAAAATTTGTTTGTCCTAAACAATTGCTTTATGTTTTATTAATGATGAATTATGCTTTTGCTCATGACTGTTTTGTTCATTGTTTGAATATTTTGCCTTAACACTGTAAGAGCATCGAGAGATTGCTTGGGGTTTTGGTAAAACATGTCTTGGCAATGTAAGAGCATCGAGAGATTGTCTTTTGTCTAGATAGTGATTCTTAGATTCGAGAGAATTAAGATAGATCCACATGAGCAATGGAATGAATCTGGGATGGTGAAGTTCTAACTTGTTTACCTTATAGATAAGGAGCGAGTTATAATTGATTAAAAGGGAAGATGCTAGACTAGGACAGACAACACCTATAGTTCACGCGGAGAGGTATTGCTACAACAACAGTCTGACAAACCAAGAGTTGTAGTTAATGCTGAGGAGTATTGCCAGAGCAACCGTCTAACGTCTAAGAATACCTAGTAATCCTGTCGAGCAGCTTAAGCAAGTCATAATAATTCATTCTAGACTTAGAATAATTGTTGTCAATACAAAAGTTTAGCATAAGTGCTCTGTTATAAGTCTAAATATGTGAGGTTGTTTGCATTATATTTAAATCAACACTTGTTTTAATTTATTCCAGCATCCTGCATATTTATTTTGCCTCAACAAATTTTTTTGCAATTATTATAACACTTCTTTGTTTTATTACTAGTAGTTTTTAAGTTGACAATCTAGTAGGAATTAGTTCGTGACCACTAGTTCTAGTTGTGGTGAAATTAAATTTCTAAACCAATCCCTGAGGAGACGATACTCACTTACCCTATATTACTTGAATCGATTGTGTATACATGCACAAAATTGCTTTCCTTAGCATATACATTTACAAGCGATCAAGATTTTGGCGTCGTTGCCGGGGATTGACAACTAACGAAATTTTTATTCGCCATAACAAGTTTTTCTTGTCACCTTATATCTAGTCTAATATAGTTTATTATTTTCTTTCGTAGGTTTTTATTATTGCATGACCTTGAGATCTGCTTGTAAGCCTTTGGAACCATTCGAACCTGAAGTTGAGCAATCATTCAGACAAAGGTTGCGTGCCCAAAAAACTAGAGAACATTTAAACCAACTTCAAATGCAAGACAACATGGGAGATCTAAGACCTGATGTAGCTATTAATCTTCAAGTTGCAAGGCCAAGAGCGATACGAGTTCATTTGAACCCAATTCTCGATGACATCAATCCAGGCATAGTGGCACCTGAAATACAAGCAACTCAATTCGAACTTAAACTGGTGATGTTTAATATGCTAAACTCTATTGGCTAATTTGGTGGTTCACCCAATGAGGATGCTAAGCAGTATGTTCGTGCTTTCCTTGAAGTATGCGACTCGTTTCGGCAACAAGGAGTACATGAAGATGTGCTTAAATTAAAACTTTTCCCTTACTCCATACGCGATAGAGAAAGAGCTTGGCTCAGTGGAGTTCCTTCCGGCTCATTGGAGTCATGGGCAGATTTATGCAAGAGTTTTTTACTACGATATAATCCGCCCAATATGAATACACAACTTCGCAATGATATTGCAAGTTTTTGCAAAGGAGATGATGAATCAATGTACAAATATTGGGATAGGTACAAAAGTCTACTTCACAAATTTGTTAACCATGGATTTCATGACTAGACACAAGTGGTGATGTTTTACAATAGAGTCAATGCACCAACTAGAATGATGCTAGATACCTTAGCAAATGGCACCTTACTGGACAAATCACCCGTGGAAGCCTTTGATATCCTGGACAGGATAACAAATAATGACTATCAATTCCCAAATACAAGATTGGGGACAGGAAGAAAAACATCTGGAGCATATGAATTAGAGGGTAAGGATTCGGTAGCTGCTCAACTTTCTTCCATAACCAATATGTTGAAAAATTTGCAACATCCTAATGAGGTAAGAGAAGTCAAGGTGACCAATAACGTATGCATATTTTGTCATGGTAACCATAATGAGAGTGAATGTCCAGAAAACCATGAGTCAACCAATTTTGTGGGCAACTATAATCGGAGCAATAATAACCCCTATTCAAACACGTACAATCTTGGTTAGAGAAAACACCCAAATTTCTCATGGATTAATCAAGAGAACAACAACAATCAAGAAGCAAATTATAGGCCACAACAAAATAATTTTGACCATCAACATTTTCAAAATTAACATCATCAGCAGTTCTGGCAAAAGAATAAAGGTATAGCTTTTTCATCTAATACTAATTCCAGTACTAATTCCTTAGAGTTATTATTGGAGGAATTTATGGCCTCGACAAAAGATTTCATGGCATCCAAAAAGACCTTGATGCACGAACATTCTGTAACAATTAAAAATCAAGGAAATTTGTTACAAAGCCAAGCAACACTTTTAGAAAGCCATAGTTCATCTCTAAGAGCATTGGAGAATCAAGTGGGACAATTTATACGACATTACATTCTCACCCACAAGGAAATCTCCCTAGTGATACGGAGAGCACTAAACATCATGGGAAGGGGCAATGCAGTGTACTTACACTAAAGAGTGGAAAACAGGTCAACCAAAATTACAAGTTTGGGGGAGAACACCTAAGCAATCCTCGCCATGGCATAATACAACCAAAGGATCGAGCTCAAAATATTGAACAAAATGAAGAGCCTGAAGATAAGGAAAGGAATCAAGGCTCAGAAAAACATCGCTCAAACAATGAGAAATTCATGGCTAAGGCCAAATATTCTTCAACACCAACAACAGACAATGTAAGACCTCCACCACCGTTCCCTCAACGGTTGAAGAAACATGATGATGATATCCAATTCAAGAAATTCATTGATGTTTTGGATCAGTTCTGTACCAATGTGCCCTTACTTGAATCCATCGAGCAAATACCTTTCTATGCCAAGTTTCTTAAGGACATTGTTACAAATAAACAGAAGGTAGAACTTGTTGCCACGGTAATAGAAATCTATTCGGTAGTAAGCAAACTCCCACCAAAATAAAAAGCCCCTAGCAGCTTTATAATACCATGTTCAATTGGCAATGACTTCATAGGATGAGCTCTTGTTGATTTGGGATCAAGTGTAAACTTGATACCAAAGTCCATATTTATGAAACTAGAAGGGTATCACGTCTGTCCAACCTTAGTCATCCTACAGCTGGCCGATCAGTCATATCTGCGGCCTGAGGGCATAATAGAAGACATCATAGTAAAGGTGGAAAAATTCCTATTTCCAGTTGATTTTCTCATCTTGGATTGGAAAGCCGATGAACATGCCTCGATCATTATGGGATTAACTTTCTTAGCCACTGAGAGAATCCTAATAGATTGTGAAAAAGGAGAGTTCACAATGCGAGTAGAAGAGCAAAGCGTCACCATCAATGTATTCAACTCCATGAAATATGTGGATTATTCAGAGGCGTGCCAAAGCATTAGAGAAGTAGAGGAAAAACAATCCTTGGACGAGGTGAATCTCTAAGGCTTGACGAATACAGCACTCTGTATCATGACCCTACAACCGAGATGCATGAATAAGATAATTTTGGCCCCGACGAATTATTTTCAGAAGACGATTCTGAGAATCATGGCCCCGGCAACGGAAATCTGAATAATGAGCTCCCTGAAAACAACACTAATGTAGGATACGAAAGAAAGACAAAGGATCAGTTGAGGCTTCTTCAGAATAAATCAGGTATGAAATTCGAACCCTTAGATTATTATGAAGTTAAGACTCAAGAGTCATCCTTACAACATGCACCAAACATGGAACTTAAAACTTTGCCATCACATTTAAAGTATGCATATCTAGGAGATGTTGAAACTTTACCAGTAATAATTTATGACAACCTAACCTCCAAATAGGAGAATAGTTTGTTGAATGTTTTATCACATCACAAAAAGGCTCTCGGATGGACAATAACAGACTTGAAGGGAATCAGTCCGACCATATGCATACACAAAATCAATCTAGAAGATAGCCAGAGCACTTCGGTGGAACCCCAAGAAGGCTCAACCAAGTCATAAAGAAGGTAGTCATTAAGGAAATTATAAAATGGTTGGATGCGGGAGTAATTGATCTTATATCCGATAGTTCATGGGTCAGCCCGATGCAGTGTGTACCAAAGAAGGGTGGTGTAAACTTGATTAAAAGCGAACATGACGAACTCCTCACCACGAGAACAGTCACGGGTTGGTGCATATGCATGGATTATAGGAAGCTCAACAAATCCACAAAGAAAGACCATTTTCCCCACCCTTTTATCGACCAAATGCTTGATAGGTTAGCGGGAAAAGCATTTTATTACTTCCTTGATGGATACTCAGGATACAATCAAATAGCCATAGCATTGGAGGATCAAGAGAAAACCACTTTCACATGCCCTTATGGTACCTATGCATTTAGACGAATACCGTTTGGGCTGTGTAATGCTCCAACTACCTTCCAAAGATGCATGATGGCAATCTTTTCAGATATGGTGGAAGAATGTATGGAAATATTCATGGATGACTACTTCGTCTCGGGTGATGATTTTGACCGATGGGTTGACAATCTATCCAAGGCACTAAAACGTTGTGAAGAATCCAACCTAGTGTTGAATTGGGAGAAATGCCATTTTATGGTTACCGAGGGAATAGTGTTGGGTTAAAAATTTCATACCGAGGCATTGAAGTCGATAAAACCAAGCTGGACATAATTACAAACCTTCCCCCACCCACCAACGTGAGAGGCGGTTCATAAAAGACTTTTCTCAAATCTCTAAACCCTTGTGTCTTTTTCTTTAACAAAATCATCCATTTGAATTTACTAATGATTGTTTGAATGCCTTCGCAGATTTGAAGAAGAAGCTTTCGACAACACCAATTGTTATCCCACCAGACTGGAACGAATCTTTTGAGCTCATGTGCGACGCTAGTGATTATGCAGTCGGAGAAGTGTTAGGGAATGAAAAAGTAAAATCTTTCATGTTATCTACTATGCGAGTCGTACTCTTAATGATGCACAATTAAACTATACCACCATTGAAAAAGAACTCTTAGCAGTAGTATTTGCATTCGATAAGTTTAGGCCATATCTAATAGGCACTAAGGTAATTATGCATACAGATCACTCTGCCATTAAATATCTGATCAATAAAAAAGATGCAAAGCCTAGGCTAATTCGATGGATATTATTACTACAAGTGTTTGATTTAGAGATCAATGATAGAAAGGGTACAAAAAATCAAGCGGCAGACTATTTATCTAGGCTAGATAACAAATATGATTGTCCTGGCATAACAAATATTCAAGAGGATTTCATTGATGAGAAAATTATATTTTTCTCGGCTGCACCATGGTATACTGACATAGTTAACTTTCTTGTTAGTGGTATTGTTCCTCCTGATTTGTCTAGCTAGGGTCGAAAGACGTTTTGACATGATGTGCGACATTTCTACTGGGATGAACCATTTCTATTCAAACAATGTGGAGACCAAATAATCCTAAGATGCGTCCCAAGAGAAGAGCAGAAAGATATTCTACACCAATGTCACTTGTCACCGTATGGAGGACATTTCAGTGGAATGAGAACAGCGGCGAAAGTGCTTCAGTCTGGATTCTATTGCCAACTTTATTCAAAGATGCACATGAATTCTATAAATCATGTGATAAATGCCAACGAATAGGGAACATAACAAAATGGTATGAGATGCCAAGGAAATATATTCTGGAGATTGAACTCTTCGACGTATGAGGAATAGACGTCATGGGACCCTTTCCCACATCATTTGGAGATTTGTACATTCTCTTGGCAGTGGACTATGTATCCAAATAGGTTGAAGCCATCACAACACCTAAAAATGATTCCAAGATGGTGCTAAAGGTTTTTCACAAAAATATATTCACACGCTTTGGAACACCACGAGCTTTCATTAGCGATGAAGGCACATATTTTGACAATAAATTGATTTCCAAGGCACTAAAACAATATGGAGTGCGACATAGGATCGCTATGGCGTATCAACCTTAAACTAATAGACAAGCCAAATTATCTAACCGGGAAATTAAATAGACACTTGAGCCGGTAGTCAACCCAAGTCGGAAGGACTGGTTGCCAAAGCTAGATGAAGCTCTATGGGCTTATCGCACAACATTCAAGACACCGCTAGGAATGTCCCGTTCAAACTGGTTTACGGAAAGGAAATGTCATCTGCCTGTTGAACTTGAACATAAAGCCTCCTAGGCCATCAAAAAGTTAAACATGGATGCTCAACTTGCTGGAGAAAAAAGACTCTTGGAACTGAACGAGATGGATGTATTCAGAGCACACGCATACGAGAATGCCTGCTTATACAAGGAGAAAACAAAATGATGGCATGACAAAAAAATATTGCTGAGGCAATTTTATTCTGGACAACAAGTACTGCTCTATAATTCACGTCTTAAGTTATTCCCAGGCAAACTAAAATCACGATGGTCATGATTGTTCATCGTACACCAAGTCCATGAAAATGGACCAATTGAAATCCAGAACCAAAACGATGGTTCCATCTTCAAGGTGAATGGGTAGAGGCTAAAGGAGTACAAAAGAGCCCCAGTCATGCGCGACAAATCGGCATCGTTGGCACCTGAAGCCCATGAGTTTGCCTTAGTTTAACAAAAGTCATTGCCTAGGCAACAAAAATTTAAAATTTGTACATAAATAAATTAAGTTATTTTCTTCTTTCATTATTCGTTTTATTTTATTTCTTTTTTTATTATAGGCATACAAAGCACATGTGGCAGTATAGGGAGATGGAGCATGCATGAAAAGAAAGGAAACCCTAGGGTGACAAGGTTTAGGCAGCAGAATTAAAGAGGAAAGGAAATCTTTTCCCCCACTTTACGTCCAATCACATATCCAACATTCAATGCAAAATATTTTTCCCTCGTGTAAGGATAAAATTACCCCGAAACCACTCATTACTTTCCAAAGAAAAAACTTCTAACTTATTCTTCTTCTTTATCGTGCCTCACACTCTCTCTACCAAGTAAGAAACTTTATCTTTTTCTCAAAAAAAATCTTCCCCAGCACCGCCACTGATTTCACCACACCAACCAAGTACCATGGTAAGATGAAGGAAAGCCCCAGCCTCAACACCCAGTTTTGAACGTTTCCAAATAGCTGAAGCATGCTTCAAAATTCTCAAAAAACTTCAAGTGTATTTGGAAGATGGATTCATCTTTCCATCCGAGTATAAAGAGTCGTTTGGACCAGAGGTGATGGACGTGATAAAGAAGCATAAATGGGAGAAGTTTTCTTGCAATCCCAAAGCCGTAGCACCATCGATAGTGAGGGAGTTCTACGCCCACGTCGAAGACCTATCCAACCACACGGTGTATGTCCGAGGGAAACTCCTTCAATTTTCCCCTTCAGCACTCAATAGATACTTTAAGTTGGGGAAAGTAGAGGAGCAACACAAGAGATTCGTGGCTAAGGTAGACCAGGAAACATACAGCGGAGTTCTTGAAGATCTTTGTGTCGAGTGGGCCAAGTTTGAAAGGATACCCCAATGAGGAAGAGAGTCGATCGTCGAGCCTTAAAACCGATCGTGAAGTTATGGAACCATTTTCTCAAGGGAAAGCTTATGCTTCCTTCTCACAACACAATTGTTCTCATGAAAAGATTGATGCTCTTGCACTCAATAATATACGGGAGGAAGATTGATGTTGGCGAACTCATCTTCGAGCAAATCCACAAGTGCGCCAAAAGAAACCGGGGCAATCTATTATTTCCCAACTTGATAACCGTGTTGTACAGGAAAAAGAAAGTTCCCGAGGAGCCCTTTGAGGACTTCATTAAATCCAAGGAATGTATACCAAGAAAAAGGTACCCGAGCTGATGAGTTTCGATGATAACGCCCTGCATAATGGTTTGGAGAGAGGAGCAAAATATGTTCTTGTGGCCATAATGGCTGCAGTGGTTATGCACACGTGAGAAATGTATAAGAAGATAGTGCGCCTAGAGGATCACATGGAAATCTATTTCGAGTATGTCAAGGCAAGGGACACACAACTCAACACATTCTTCAAGGAGTTACTCCCGAACACAAACGCTAATCTCCTGCCCTTCCCCAGTGTCATCCTCAAATACAATATAGGTAGCAGCACATTCCATGCCTCGACATTAAATGTCCCTCTAGAGGTTTCCCTAGGAGTACCCACAGACGTGCCACCACTGGCAACCCATGTCTTGCCTATACCAGAGGAAGGCCAAGGCGACATAAAAGAGTTCCTCAGCTCCTCATCCTTCTTGACCTCCTAGAGCAGTCAAGATAGCCCACCCAACTTCTTATTCGATGAAGCTTTTACACCAGCCCCGAACCAACCCGAGCATGATCCTATTCAGTCCCCTTTACGTTAAGCAACGCCAGTACCAGCAGCAGCTCAAAGTCCAGCACCAGTTCCAGCACAACCGACTCCTACTACCGAGCAACCAACTCCAGCACGAGCCTCAACAAGTAAGAAGCGCTAAAAGAGAATGGCAGGCCGTATACTTCAGTCGTCTCCCTCGACGATAATAATAGTAGACTCAAGATTAGAGAGTATCTCTCCTCCCAAACGACGTCGAACGGGGGAATTCAGTCAAGCCACCCCACCACAGTAAGTTTCTATTTTAGTTTTTTTATTTTCTTATATGCATACAACATCATGTAGTTTGAGTTTTCATGCATTGAGGATAATGCATCTCTCAAGTTTGGGGGAGGTATTGTGCCATATTTTTCCATACTTTGTTAAAAAGCAATTGATGATAATTGGTTGAAAATTTTGGTTGTCATGACATAAGTAGGTTAAGACTATTGTTAGGAATGAATTAGGAATGCCCAATGATGAATGCATAAATTTCTTGCCTATGCCAGAATTTTTGTAAGATTGTCTAAGAAAGAGAACCAACCCTAGGCCTGATTCTTTGAAATCTACAAACATGATTGTAGGTTGTACCTGCTTAAGGTAATCTGTAAAATTTTTAGGAAAGAACTTTCTATTTGCCGAGTCTTCAAAAATATTTTAAGGGTAAAGTGAAGCTCCCTACTGTTTAAAACTTGAAAAATTAAAAAGGGACACTCCTCTATGCAAAGGCATAAACAGAAAAACTCCATAAGAAATTAAGAGTTGACAATGCATATGAGTGAATGAAAGTATTCACAGGATGACTCTTCCCGATTAGATTAGGGTGGAAGGTATGCTCCATTTCACCTAGAGTGTGGAACGGTAGGTGTGATGAGCTGACTCCCCTATTAAAAAAAGAGAAAAAAATTGATAAATAACTAGGAGTATAAACTAAGCCTGATAAATAATTTGATGCCTTGACAATCCAGAAGTGTTTACTTTAAGTTTTCTAATTACCTTTATGCATAGACTAGTTACAATCACGCACACACAATAACAAGGAATCCTGACTGAGGAAGGGACTTGACTGATATGACTATCGAACATGTTGAGGCCAAATATTTTTTCTGAGGGCTGAAATCTCAAACCATATGATTTTCTTTACAGTACTTTGCCATGATAATTTTAATTTTCTTCTAGTTATTATACATTGCTTGAGGATAAGTAATAGCTTAAGTTTGAGGTGTGATAACTCCGTAAAAAGACTCAATTTCTAGTATTTTCACTTAAGTTATTGCTCATTTAAACAAAGTATGCACAACATTTTAGTTGCATGTAGGTTATATTTACTTGTGGTGGATAAGTTTTGCTTAGGAAAGATTTATTTGGTTTGACTGATGCTGCTGAGGAGAAAGGGTTGTGTGGATTGTGTTTGTGCAGGAAACTTACAGACGAAGAACATTTCAGTCGCAACAATGAAATTTGCAAGGGCCAATGGAACATTTCAGTCCTTTATGTACTTGGCATCACATGATTGTTTTCAACGAGCTATTTCATTTCTTTTGTAGAAGTCTCTTTTCCTTTGCCCAAAGAAGTTATTTTATCCATCATCTTGGACATTTTCTCTCTTATCTCTCTCATCTCCTTTTGCTCTTCGTCAGACACACGATCCTTGGGCGCATAGCTCTCCACTATTCTCAGAGTTTCCTTAAGATGACATTCCCTAGTGATGTTATAGTTTACTTGATCATGAAAACCTTTGTCCATCCTGAAAACCTCTTACTCTAATGACCACTCACAAATCAACACCTTGATTATGTCATTATCATGTGATGCAATTAAAAAGAAAAACAACATAAAAACAAGTTAGTACAAATAAGATAACAAAATGAAAAGAATTATTATAGAAGAAAATATATAAATAAACAAATTAATAAGCTAATGCAAAACGAGAATGCAAATGCAAATACAATTGCTAATTCCCAAAAGCGACCACCATAGAACAACCTTCATTTAGATAACAAGATTTCATTACACCAGGTAATCAAAATAAAATTAGGATTCTTTATTTTCTTGAGTCGTACTCTTCATGGAATCTAGCATTGCACCTAAAGTTGTCGGGGTACTTTATCACATTTGACAACACCTGATGTGCTTAAATTATTTATGGTTGAATCGTGAGATCTTCATTTTGTGAAGTGGTATTCATTCCTTTGTGAAGGGTCTTCTCGTCCTTGATTTGACTGTATCTATCTCTTGAGGAAACATCTTGGCTTTGGTGCTTTCAAATGAAGTCTTCAACCAACTTCAAATTTCTTCATTCACTGGATGTCTTTCTTCAATGATCATTTGAACATCCTAGGATTTCCTGGTTTTGACTATATGGATAATAATTTCTTGTTTCATTATGAACAATCTATTTACTTAGTTAATCACTTGCAAATCAACACCATGTTTGGTTACGATGTGAAAATACAAATACAAACATAAGACCAAAAAAATAAGATAAAACAAAAAAAAATTGTTAGTACCACTTAACCAAAAAAGAAAAAAAAATATTTACGAAAAGAAAAGATCCTACCCAACATGGTATCTACCCTGACATGCTTTTATAATTATTCTACCGAGACATGTTTTCTACCCCCGTGCTTTGTTTAACATAAAAATCCTAACCTCATGCCATCTAGTTCGCTGCTTCTTCAAGAATAAAAAATGAACCTAATCGCATGATCTCTATCTAGATTCTAAGTTCACTATATGCTCGTTTGGTTCTAAAGTAAGAGGTTCTCGAATTATCCTTTTTGGTGCCCTTTTGGTTGTCAAACCCTCAATTCTGACCCATCACAGGCTTTCAGATCGAGTTCAATTCGAGGGGACACACCTCCTTATATCCATACGGAGGTGAAAACCATCACGAGAACCATAAGGCGTTAGCACTAGGAGTGATCCACTATCCCATACGGAGGTAAAAACCACACGAGGGAGTAGTTTCTCACTCATACTTAAATAGGATGGAGCAGGGTTTAAGTTCATGTTATGCAAATGCAGTTGTGCAGCGTGTGAGAAAAATCGAAAACAAAGAAAAACAGAAATCTCAAAATCCTACACATTTATTTAATCTAAAAACATTAGTAAACAAATCAATACAACAATTTAGATGTTGACCAAATTATAAACATAAAATTTATTTACACTAAACAAGGGATCAAAAACCAAGTTAGAAGGAACTTGTAATTTCCATTTGCAAAGACAATTAATTAATCGACTAATGGCCTGACTCTCTAAAAAAGTCCCTAGAGAAGTCGCCAAGCTGTCGAAACGATTTTTTCTTTTTTTAAAAAATACAAGTTTGATTTTTAAAATCTGATTTTTAAAAGATCTCATCTCGAATAATTGTGTGACCTTTTAATAAAACCGTAGTTCTAGGAGTCGCCACCAATCTTTGATTAGGGTGTGATTGGACACCCAAAAATTATTTGTCATTTAAAAAAACATTCATTTAATTAAAACAACAAATTTGCAGTCTGTGTTACCAAAATTTGAGTTCGGGAGTCAGTTACGTGTGAGGAAGGATTTGCACCCTCACATCGCCCTAAATCGGTACCTAGTCGATTAATTAGTTGTTTTTGCAATAAAATTTACAAATTCAAGTTTATTTTAATTTAAGATCCCATACAAATAATATTCTTTGAATTTTAGGATAAAACACAATAATATTTAATTATTTCCTATTAAGATGCCTTAAAGGAGTCGATTCTTACTCCAATCAAAATAAATAAATATTATAATTTCATTCCTAGAGTTCAATAATTTTAAATTCAAATGCATAATCAACAATAAAATAAAACAAACTAAATTTAAGATTTTCTTTTTAAAAATACTATTTGAATTTTAAGAGAGAAACAATAATATTTAATTATATCCAATCAAGAAGAAACTATATCTCACGCCTTAAAGCAGTCATTTCTTACTCTAATCAAAATAAAAAAAAGATTACTATTTTGTTCTAAAATTCAATATTAATTCGAATGCGATTTATTTTTTAAACCATATTATAACATACACAAAAATAAAACGAAAGTTAAACACATATCAGTCAAGTACGATTAATTATTTAATTTACCAACCTTTAATGAGAATAAGGATTTTCAATAATTTAAATATATCGAGATGGGACTTTAGATTCGATCTAACACTCTCTTCTCGACAAATTTAATTAAAAGAACATGATCTTTTCCTCAATCTCAAATTTTAAATGTAATAAATTTTATTCTTGTCACTTAATGGGATACACATTCATTCTAAAATTATCAAAAGTAACTTTCTTATACTTTAAGACAATTACTTCACAACAATCCTAAAATGAATAAATATTACCCTTAATCCAGTTGTTTGAATCGAATAAAGTTATAGATATGCGAGCACTGAACATATTATATTTAAAAATAAATAAATAACTTCTCAACCTATACAATACAAATAAATATACTTATATAAACTTATATAAAAAATTAAATTAAATAGCATACTACCTTGTTTTGATTAAAATAAATAAGATTTAAAGGGAATGATAAAAATAATATATTATATACCATCAAATTACATATATATAATTTAAATAAAATGACATGGAGTAAAAAATACATAGATACACACGTAAGGATACATGGTATAGTGGCCAAAATGAATGAATAAATAAACCTAAGGTCATAATAACAATCCAAAGAAATATAAGTCGTGAATTATAAAAAATATTATATTTCAGGCACCAAAATAATAATAAATCCATAAGTATACAGGGGATTAAAATAAAAAATCCGAAAGTAACATGTCAAATGTACAAACAAGCATAGATTCGAAATAACTAAGCCTAGGGACCAAAATACAACAGGCGTAAAATTTAGGGGATAAGATCAAAAAGTTAATAGATTTAAATAGGGACTAAAACACAACTTTACAAGACCACAGACCCCCCAAGTGATTTACCCATAAGTCGATTTTGGGGAAACCCTAGTTCCCAAAACGACGTAGTTTTGGATGGGATTTAAATATCCTATTATAACCATTTTCAACCCTAGCCCTCATTTATTGTATACTCTTTCTAGCATCGTTCCTCTCCCTCTTTATTTTCTCTTCTCTTTCCTCTTTGATTCTTTCACTCTTTCCTTATCTAGGTTGGCCACCATGGCTGAGGGCTCCGAAAATGGGCTGATGACTCCCTCTAGGCCCCAAAAATTCCCCTTTTTAACCAATAAATGAAAGCAAGCATAAAAACAACAAAAAAAGCCACACTAAATCTAACTGTTTCGAAGGATTTGGTTCTGGAGAAGTAAGGATAGATCCCTAGCGAAGAATTCAAGTTAAGTACTATCTTATTATTCTTCTTTTTTTTTTGTTTTGTTTTGTTTCTTTCTTTTCTCTTTTCTCTTTCTATTTTTTCGTGTTTTTTCTATTTTCTTTCTTTTTTTGAAACTCTTTTCTCAATTCTTTTTGTTTTCCTTTTCAAACACCCATAATCTTTTTCTCTATCCCCCTTTTCATTTTATTCATTCCTTTTTAAACCCAAAAAGCTCTCTCCCCCTTTTGATATATTTCAAAAATGGCTTCCCTAATATCTTTGCATGTTTGGTGATGTTATCATAGGAGTGGTGGTAGCGTGCTTGAGTAGTCGAGCTTCTGCGGTTGGTGGTGAAAGGGCATGATTCTTTTTTTTTTACGGTTTGTTTTTATCTTGTTTTGCCTAATTCTGTGTTGATTTGGATCTCGACATAGAGAATATGACATTAGCGGTCGAAATGGCGGTTGTCAGGTGGTGGCGGTGGTGGCTACGGTTTATAAACCCTAACATATTAGGGTTAACATTGGGCTAATTGGGCTCGGGTTCAGGCTTCGGGTAACGGGCCAGTTGGGTTCTGGGTTTCTTGCAATTGGACCAGGGTCTTGTGTTGTAACTGTGCTCGATTTAGGTTTGTAAAGCATGAAAATAAAAATAATAATTATTAAATAATAATAATAATTATTATTATTATTATTATTATTAATAAAATAAAATTGTCGAGATGAAAACGGGTGTCGACAAGTATAATACGAGTCATATTTTTAATGTGATTGATCTTTCTCCTCTTAATATTTTATATTCAAAGTCGAATCATTTTGAGAATGAAGGGAATGATGTGAGTACCAAGGCTCAAATTAAAGATCATGGACGTGATGGACTGACCTTCCCCTGAGGTCTAATAATGAGATCAAAGTCAATATAATTTAAGTTTATATTGAACATGTTGGTACAAGACTTTATAGGTAAAGACTTACAAACTAAGGTGAAAATTTAAATATTCAAAGACTTCAAACCATAAAATAGCTCATGTTTTGAAGAAAAATATGTTTGTGTTATATTATAAGCCATATACGATCCAAATGTTGATGTAAATGGGCCACATATCTAATCTGTGAAGACTAGCCTAACTAATATCTATGGAGTCCTTTGCAATTGATCTAAGCTCATCTAAAAATTGACTCAAGAGCAAATTCACTTGCCTTGGCTGAATTATGATCCAAAAAGGGGAATTATTAGTTTATTTTATTTTTATGAGTTTTAAAATAAGGGTAAACTATTCGAATAGTCCCCTATGTTTTCGATTTGATTGACTTTGGTCATCAATTTAAAAAATTAAGGGGAAATGGTCCCTAACATTATTGATCCATTCAATTTTAGTCTCTTAGTCGTTAACTCCCGTTCAATTTTAGTTCCTCAATCATGTTAGAGACTTAAACAAAAGGGTGTTTACGAAAATTAATAGTAGAGGAACTTAAAATGGACGAATAGATAATGTGAGGGATCGTTTACCCTTAATTTTTAAATTGGTGACTGTTGAACTATGTTTTATAATGTTTTGATAAAACAATTAAACAAAAAATGTTTTTTACTTAATTGAATTTGTTCAAAGTTTTCAAAAACAATTCAAAGTCCATAAATCTATAATTTGAGCACAAAATTGTTTTTCAAAGTACAAAGTACCGATACTTTTCTTACAGTATCGATACTATATGAACAATACCAATATTGTTCATGTGATACTGATACCAAAGGTAAGATAAGTATCGATACTCTCTAGGTAGTATCGATACTACCAGCTTGCTCAAATTCTAGAATGCAAAATAGGTAACGATACCCTAAGGGGTACCAATACTACTTTATGTAGTAGTATCAATACCATGATCATAGTATCGATAATGTCAATCCCAACCATCTTTAACGGCTAGTTTTATTTAAAAATAACAAAGAAAGCACCGATACCCATCAAAGGAGTACTGATACTCCCTGTTTTGGGCATCTTTATTTTTCAGAGAAAGTATCCCCAACGACTCCAAATCACTCATAACGGTTAGAAACGACCACAAACACATTCCAACATATAAATACAAGTTCAAGACACTTGAAAAAGGTTACCAACACCTATCCAAGGATTCAAACACAAGATAAACGATTTTTTACTCTTTATTTTCTTTCTCTTGTAAATATTTGTGTTTTTGTGAGCATAATTTTGTAAACACCTACCTTGTGAGGTTTTCTTCTTTATATTTCTTTACATTTTCTAAAAGGGGTTTTGGTTGTATCTTAGCCAATTAAAAAGATAGGGAGTTATAAAGGTTATCTCTTTATCATTGAAAAAGAAAAAGAAATTAGTGGATTTGATAGAAAATCCTAAATGAGGAGCTTAAGTAGTGGTTGTAGACTTGGTTGATAAGACTAACCAGTACATATCATTGTGCAAATTTCCTTATCTTTTTACTCCTTACTCCCTAAACTTTAAATTGTCAATTCACCCCCTCTTGGCACATTTTCGATTTTCAATTTGAGATTCATAAATCCCAAGAATTGGTATCATATCATAACTCATTAGAAGGTTTAACAACCTTGAGA
The DNA here is from genome assembly GCF_006381635.1 of Hibiscus syriacus. Classification (NCBI taxonomy): domain Eukaryota; kingdom Viridiplantae; phylum Streptophyta; class Magnoliopsida; order Malvales; family Malvaceae; genus Hibiscus; species Hibiscus syriacus. The sequence goes on along the minus strand of NW_024063062.1, from coordinate 467,122 downwards.
AGATCCTTGAAGAAGCTCTACCGATTTCCAACATAACTAATAAGAAGATGGTTTTGACCTTCGGCTCTTACTACATTGAAGAATTTCAACCGGTCAACAAGCCACCTTATTTCAATGGAGCAAAATATGCCTATTGGAAGAATAAGATGATGCTCTTCATTCAAGCCAACGATCTAGGAGCTTGGAACTCTATCATGAAGGGATACTCCATTCCAACCGATGAGATGGATGATTGGAGTGATGGAGAGAAGAAGAAGTTCCAACTCAATGTAAAGGCTATGCACATTCTATTTTGTGTATTAGACCTAGATGAATATGGAAGATTCCCCTCTTGTTCACATGTCAAGGAGATTTGGGACAAGCTCTAAGTCACTCATGAAGGAACCAATGAAGTGAGGGAAACCAAAATCAGTCTTCTCAACCATAGCTATGAGAATTGCAAGATGAAATCGGATGAAGACATCAAAGCTATGACGGATAGATTTTTCGTGATTATCAATGGTCTCGAGGGATTTGGAGAAGTTATTTCTAATGAGAAGCTTATGAGGAAGATGATATACTATCTTCCAAAGTCTTGGAATCGAAGGAGACGGTGATCATCAAAGCTAATAACCTAAAGACTCTCATTCTTGATGAGCTTATTGGTTCTCTTCTCACTCATGAGTTGATGGTAAAGGAATAACAAGAAGAAAAAAAGAAAAATGAGAAGAAGGAGGTAGACATTGCCTTCAAATCCACCAATGAGAAAAATCAAGAATCAAGGGATGAGGTGGATTAATATGATGATGAAGAATAATATATGGCCAAGTTCTTTAAAAGATTCAAGAGATTCATGACTTCTAAGGAAGTGAAGTATGAATCGAGCAAAAAGAAGAGTCTCCCGGTGTGCTTTAATTGTCAAAGAACGGGGCATGTCAAGTATGATTGTCCCCTCCTAAAGAAGAAACGATCAAGTAAGAATAAGGCATTTGTGGCAACCTAGAGTGATGAAGATGAATCCAATGATGAAGATGAAGCAACCAACCTATGCATCATGGCCATCGAAGAAGATTCCAAGGTATCTTATAACTCTAATGATTCTGATTCATATTCTTTTGATGAGTTACAATATGCATATGATGAATTATTTTTGGAGTTTAAGACCATGAATTCCAAATACAAGAAAATGAGTTCAAAACTTAAAGTTGAAAACAATTTTCTTTTGAAAGTAATAGTTGATTTTAAAAAACAAAATGAAATTTTGAAAAAGGATTTAGAGCTTTCAAATATGAAAATTTAAAAATTTGAAAAAGAAAATTTTGATTTAAAGGTTAAGCTTGAATGCTTAAAAAAATAAAAGGAAATCATTTTATATAATTCATCTATTTTCATAATGACAAAATGCTCACAATGTCATTATCATGGTCTCAAGAAACATACTTGTCCTTTTAAGAAAGTAAAACGTTTTAAAATTAAACAAGTCTGGATTCCTAAAGGAACAAGGGGCATTGAAACTAACGTTCAGGGATCCAAAGCAATTTGGATACCAAAATCCACGTAAATGTCTTTTGTAGATGTGTGGGAGCAATAGTGATGAAAGTGGAGATACTCAAATGCTATAGCCACACCTGAAAAGGAATGGGTAACCTCTAAGCTTAATGATATTTGTTTTTGATTAATTTGTTGCTCATTTAGTTTTAAGAATGCATGATTTTTGATCTTAAATGATTATGCATTGCTTTTCATCTCATGTATGTTGAAAAGTATATTATGATGAACATTTTTTTAAAGTTTTAATGAATTTTCATAAATGTTTGTTCATCATAATGAATTTTGATCAAAATTGGTTTAAATGCAAATGACATCTCTCTAACAATTGATATCAATTTTTCAAATGCTTTCTTTTCACAAATTTTAATTTTTGACATTGATTTAAATGTTTATGCATGTGACTTATTGCAAATGATATATATCTAATAATTGATATTAATGTTTCAAATGCATAACATTTTTAATAGCTCTATGCATATGCACTTAAATACAACATTTGGTGTTGCATAAAGTATTTTAGACTTGGATATATTGAATTTCATGTGCTACTCACATGTTTGCTCATCTTTGCTGAAATTCAATTTCTTTTTAAGTGTCATACTTTTAAAGTTAATTTTTTGGAATGCTTTTATTGAGGGGGAGCTTTGATTTTCCAAATGATTTTAATGTTAAAATTTACCACTTACTCTCCATTTTTATTTTTGAACTTTAAAGTTGAATTGTTTTTTATATAACAAAAAAGGGAGAAGTATGGTTTGAAAAATTCAATTTCTCAATGAAAAAGGGGAAGCTTTAATATTTTCCAAAATATATCTATTTTTCATTAAATGTTTTATTAAGAGGGCGACCTTGATTGAATATCAAAATATCTCCTTACAAGTTGTATTCAACCTACGCGTGAAATAAACACGCGTTAAGTATTACTTAGTGAGGCATAAATAATCACGAATAACATTTCTACGTACAAGTTATATTATGATATTTAATCTCCAAGGAATCTTTAATTCCAATGAATATACTACAATCTGCATTATTAATGCCATTAACTCATTTATCAATCATTATTGGAATCCATACATTCCGTAGAAAATTCATACAATTCATGTAATTTCCTTTTAATATTAGCACTCTAAGTGCTCTATCTGGAAGATCATATACTTAGTATGCTTCCCCTTTCATTTTAGCACATGAAGTGCCCTATTCAAAAATTCATACATTTAGTATGCTTTTGTTACCATTTTAGCACATGAAATGCCCTATGTGAAAATCCATACCATTAGTATGATTTCCTTATCTTCATAGCACCCTTAGTGCTTTATCTAGAAATCCATATACTTAGTATGATTCCCTTACCATTTTAGAACATAAAATGCCCTATATGGAAATCCATATTTTCAATATGATTCCCTTACCACTTAGCACACCCAGTGCTCTATATGGAAATCCATACACTCAGTATGATTTCCTTAACATTTTGGCACACAAAGTGCCATTCGGTATTCACTATGCATACATCAATAGATTATGATATTTTAACTATTACCACATGTACGTACATAATTAAATGCACTCACCTGGTTCGTCTTGCTATTATTTCCAATACACAATTCTGATTACTCAGCTACTTTGTCTTTGCCTTTCATTTTACTAGACTCGGGAGCTTGATTTCGATCTACTCAAGCATCCATTAAAGGCACATTCAATATCACTTATTAGTATATTGAAATCTTTCATTTCTTAAGCTAAAAGAAAAGCTATTTTCATTTATTTATTTAATGTATACATCGATACATTTTATAGTGTATCGATGCATCCTCTCACTGGTGCATCGATACACAGCCTATGCATCAATGCACTATTTGCATTCGATATTTATTTATTTAAGTGTGCATCGATACACTCCTTGTGCATTGATGCACTTTGTCCAGAATTTACATTTTGAGCACGAAAATCACTTAATTCCAGCTCAAATGCTCCATATTCCAACCCCTTTCATACCCTTAACTCCAATACCTTCATCTAAACTCATTTATACACATTTACTACATCCTTAACCTCAAGATCTTTTCATCTACATGAGATTCAAGAATCATACCCAATTTTCAAAATGTTCTAAATCCAATTCTAACACTTCATATCTTTTAATTAAGTTGATGACAAGTCAAATCTACCATAAAACATTCATAAACCTTCATATTTTATCATGTCACTCAAAAATCCATTTTCTTTAATCTCTATCTTCTCATCAATAACTTAGTTTTAATCTCATTTAAACCATCATTTAGCTTCCATAATATACAAAGCTTCAATCCCTATAAAAAATTAAAGGAAATAACCATTAAATTGGAAACTTACCTTTGAGCTGAAGGGGAGAGTTTTCCACGGCAAGAAGAGAAGAAGATGAAAGGGTTGACTTCCTATTCCCTATTCATCTTATCTCTTATCTTAATTCCCCACTAATTGAATATTAAATTCAATTTAATCCAAATGACTAAAATATCCTTTTAATAATCATTTCTTAAAATTTAATCTAAGCTATGAATCCTATTCACCCTCGTCTTTCATTATTTAAGTTAATAAATCCTCAAATTTATAATTCATTTTAATTTAATCCTTAAATAAAATTTTGGAGCATTACAATTCCCCCTTAATAAAATTCATCCTCGAATTTTAAAGGAGTACCAGAGTTAAAAAGATGTGGAAACTACTTTTCCATATCCTCCTCACTTTCCCAGGTAGCCTTTTCCACCTTGTGATTTTGCCAAAGCACTTTGACTAGCGGAATCCTTTTGTTACATAATTCCTTGATTTCCTTAGCCAAAATTTTTACCAGTTCTTCCTCATAAATCAAGTCTGGTCGAATCTTTATCTCCTCAGGGTTGATAACATACGAGGGATCTGATATGTACCTTCTAAGCATTGATACATGAAAAACATTGTGGATCTTGTCCATGTCCGGAGGTAAGGCCAATTGATAAGCCACGGGTCCAAACTTTTTCAATATCTCATACGGTCAAATAAATCTCGGACCCAATTTTCCTTTTCGCCCAAAACGTAATACTTTTTTCCAAGCTGATACTTTCAAAAACACTTTGTCTCCCACTTGATGTTATATTTCTTTCCTTTTCAGATCTGCATAGGAATTCCGTCGATCCGAAGCTATCTTTAGATTGCTCTGGATAATTTGCACTTTATCCTCCATATCTTTCATCAAATCCGGCCCAACCAGATCTCGATCTTTTAATTCAAACAAATTTAATGGTGTTATGCATTTTCTCCCATACAGAGCTTCATATGGAGCCATCTTAATAGCTCTCTCTGATTTCCCATCTGTCTGTGGATGAAAAGCTGTACTAAAATTTAATCGAGTACCGAATGCCCCATGTAAAGATTTCTAGAATCTTGAGGTGAACCTTAGGTCTCAATCAGACACTATCGATATCGGCACTCCATGAAATCTAACTATTTCTTTTATATATATCTCAACATACTTATCCATCGAGTAATCTACTCGAACTGGAATAAAATGAGTTGTTTTGGTCAATCTATCTACAATTACCCATATCGAGTCCTTTTTACCTGGTGACAAAGGTAGCCCCAAAACAAAATTCATTGTAACTCACTCCCACTTCCATTCAGGAATAGTCAATATTTGTAGTAATCCGGAAGGTACTTGATGTTCAACTTTCACTTGCTGACATGTCAAACATTTTGCTACAAACTCAGTTACAACTCTTTTTATACCTGGCCACCAATAACGACTCTTTAAGTCTTGATACATCTTATTTCCACCAGGATGCATAGTCAATGGATTGTAATACGCCTCGTAAAGAATTTGTTTCCTTAATTCCTCATCCCCGGGAATACAAATTCTTCCTCGATAATATAAACATCTATTATCCCTTATTTCAAAGTCTCTAATTTCCTCATTTTCAACTTGCTTCAACCTCATTAAGCATTTCTTATCTCAACCTTGTAGCTCTTTAATCTAATATAGAAATATCGGCTTTAATTTTAATTCAACAATTAAAACACCATCATCATTAAATGATACATGTTTATCTAAAGCACTTAGAGCTGCAAAAGTCTTTAGACTAAGCGTATCTACTACCACATTAGCCTTTCCCGGATGATAGTCAATAACCAAATCATAATCCTTTAAGAGCTCAATCCATCTTTGTTGTTTTAAATTCAACTCTTTTTGAGTCAACAAATATTTTAAACTTTTATGGTCCGTGTAAACATGGCAACGCTCACCATACAAATAATGTCGCCAAATTTTTAGAGCGAAAACTACTGCAGCCAATTCTAAATCATGTGTCGGGTAATTTTGCTCATGATTCTACAATTGTCTGGAGGCATAAGCAATAACTTTTTCTTCTTGCATCAACACACAACCCAACCCATTATGGGATGCATCACTATAAACTACATATTCTTTACCCGATTCAGGTTGCACAAGCACTGGAGCCTCGGTTAAAATTTTCTTTAACATCTCAAAGACTTATTGGCATTTTTCTGTCCAAACAAATGTCACATCGTTTCACAACAGTTTGGTTAGCGCCAGAGATAACATCAAAAAATTCTTCACAAATCTTCTGTAATAACCTGCAAGTCCTAAGAAACTTCAGACTTCTGTAATATTCTTTGGGGATTACCAATCTACTATGGCTTGAATCTTCTTATGATCCACTTTAATGCCTTCTGCCGACACTATATGACCGAGAAAAGAAATCTCAGATAACCAAAATTCGCATTTGGATAATTTGGCATATAACTTCCTATCACGAAGTATCTGAAGGACTACTCGAAGATGAGTACCATGATCTTCCTTTGATTTGGAATAAACCAAGATGTCATCTATAAACACTACTACAAATTGATCCAAAAATGGCTGAAATAATTTGTTCATTAAATCCATAAATGTTGCAGGAGCATTCGACAATCCAAACGGCATTACCACAAATTCATAATGTCCGTACCGAGTCCAAAAAGCCGTCTTGGAGATAGCCTCTCTTTCTATCTTTAACTCATGATACCCCGATCTCAGATCTATCTTTGAGAATACTGATGCACCTTTTAATTGATCAAACAAGTCATCAATCCTCGGAAGATGATACTTATTCTTTATCGTCACCTTGTTTAATTGACGATAGTCAAGAACCATCTTTCTTTTTCACAAATAACACATGTTCAGTACCCGAATAAACCTCTATTCTAAATTCCACTTCACGATATGGAGGTAAACCCGGTAACTCTTCTGGAAATACCATGAAAATTCCTTAACTGTATGAATATCCTTTAACACCACTTTTGGTATTCAAGTATCTATCACATTAGCTAGGAAATCTATACAACCTTTTTCCATCATTTTCTTAGCTATCATGGCTGATATCACACTAGAGGGTGATTTCTCTTTTTCAACAATCACTACTATTTCGGAACCTTTCACATCCTTCAAAAATTTTCGCTTCTTACGATAATCCACCCATCCATGATGCGAAAACAACAAATTAATGCCCAAAATGATTTCAAAATCATCAAAAGGAAACTCCATTAAGTATGCTAAGAACACAACCCCTTGAATCTTAATTGGACATTTTCTACATACTCGAGTTACCCTTGCACTATGCCCCAGAGGGTTTACTGCTATCATTTCACTATAGATTGGTTCTAAAGGAATTTCTCTAGTTTTAATCAAGCTGGTACTAATATATGAGTGTGTCGAACCAAGGTTAACTATAAAAAAATAGGACCATCGAAAAGATGAAATGTACCTGTTATAATCTCTGGATCATCCAGATCATCTTAAGTCTTTATATTATATACTCGGGCCACTCCCTGAGTTTCTTGTCTCTGGCTAGCCTCAGATTGACTGTCTGATTTTCCTCTCCCTCTGCTTCTATTAGGTGCTGCCACAGATATCTCAGAATGTACAGATTTATCACTATACTTCTTCGGGAAATTTCGGGCAAAGTGACCATATTCACCACAATTGAAACAAGTACCAGAAAGCAACCTACATGCTCCTCCGTGTGACTTGCCACACGTTTGACATAAAGGCTTCTCTCTACGAGCTCCTCTTGAGCTAACAGCATATGAATAGGACTGCTTAGTTTTTTGCGAAGCTGCAGAATCATCAGTTCTATTTGTGAATTGAGAACCTGAGCCCTTGCCCCTTTTTGCATACTGTGCAAATGAAGACGTTCCGATTGATTTTCCCGTATGAATATTCTGATCTATTGCTAACATCTCCTGTTGAGCTCTTTCAATGACCTTTGTTCTGTTTATAATCTATTGTAAACTGGACAAGTTTAAGGCCAACATAATTTCTTTTAACTTAGGCCTCAAACCCTCAATAAACCAATCCCGACGAGCTTTTTCATTAGGTACTACCTCTGTAGCATATCGTATAAGTTTGTTGTATTCAGCTTCATACTCATACACTACTTGATCACCTTGTTTCAAGTTTAGAAACTTCAACAACATCGATCTCATAAACTGCTCCCTAATATACTTGTTTTTAAATTCGTCTAGAAAGAACTGCCTATTCAATTGTTCTGGTGACGCATACATCATCGTGTTTATCCACCATACTCGGGCTGATCCTCTGAGTAATGATACTGCTCCACTAACTTTTCATGATCAGAGCACTGCAGACTTTCCATCATCGCCTTAATGTCATTCAACCATAAGTTCGCGTCCATCGGACCTTCACTTTCTTCTCCCTTAAACTCAAGAGCTCCCAAACTTTTTAACTCCTTTGGGATTAGCATCCTCGGGTACTAAAGGAGCAGGAGGGGTTGGAAAAGGTTGGAGTCATGCTAAGATAGCATCTAGAGATTGCATAAAAGATCCAAACTCAGGAACAGGCATACCATAAGGTACTGGTGCACTGGCATTCTCTGATGGAATCAGATGTTCACTGTTCTCTTCATAACTTTCACTACCCGATCCATCTCTATTCTCTAGTCCAGCCGCCATTCTCGAATTCATAGAATTCAACATCTGGTTTAACATACATACAAATATTTTTTAAGTTAGTAAGGAGAGACATCTATCATATTCTTTCTATAACCTATCAGTAACCTTGACATCTTAGTGGCATGTAAACTCTTTTTTTATCATAAACACTAGATTTAGGCTGAGAATCGACTAAACCTATAGCTATGATACCATTAAATGTAACACCCCAACCCGTACCTGACCTGGATACGAGTCCAAGATATCACATTGACTTTTTAAAACAACGTCCTTACAAAGTAACAACACATTTGAACTTATATTAATAAGATACGAGTACATATTGATGAATTATGTTTGTTATAACAAATTTAAAAAAAAAATATTTTTTTCATGAACAATACTATACGTATGAACAGTACCGTGAAGAGTGATGAACGGTACCCGTGAACAATTACCAATGTACCGATGAACTGCTACAGTAACGTGAACACTGCATCGATGCACCAAATTTCGAATAAAAAATGTGTATCGATGCACTGCTACAGTAACTTCGGCAAACATGTACATAAATACGTTTAAATTTCTTTAAAACATTATTTTATTAAAATCTACTACATACCGATTAAAATATAACTAAAACAGTTCATTATGTCATACGGTTACTGATGAGGAGACCTTGATTGAATATCCATATATCTCCTTACAAGTTGTATTCAACCTACGCGTGAAATAAACACACGTTAAGTATTACTTAGTGAAGGACAAATAATCACGAATAACATTTCTACGTACAAGTTATATTCTGATATTTAATCTCCAAGGAATCTTTAATTCCAATGAATATACTACAATCTGCATTATTAATGCCATTAACTCATTTATCAATCATTATTGGAATCAAACATTCCATAGGAAATTCATACAATTCATGTAATTTCCTTTTATTATTAGCACTCTCAATGCTCTATCTGGAAGATCATACACTTAGTATGTTTCCCCTTTCATTTTAGCACACGAAGTGCCCTATTCAAAAATTCATACATTTAGTATGATTTTGTTACCATTTTAGCACATGAAATACCCTATGTGAAAATCCATACCATTAATATGATTTCCTTATCTTCATAGGACCCTTAGTGCTTTATCTAGAAATCCATATACTTAGTATGATTCCCTTACCATTTTAGAACATAAAATACCCTATCTGGAAATCCATATTTTTAATATGATTCCCTTACCACTTAGCACACTCAGTGCTCTATATGGAAATCCATACACTCAGTATGATTTCCTTAACATTTTGGCACACAAAGTGCCATTCGGTATTCACTATGCATACATCAATAGATTATGATATTTTAACTATTACCACATGTACGTACATAATTAAATATACTCACCTGGATCGCCTTGCTATTATTTCCAATACGCAATTTTGATTAATCAACTACTTTGTCTTTGCGTTTTGTTTTGCTAGACTCGGGAGCTTGATTTCGATCTACTCAAGCATCCATTTAAGACACATTCAATATCATTTATTAGTATATTGAAATCTTTCATTTCTTAAACTAAAACAAAAGATATTTTCATTTATTTATTTAATGTATGCATTGGTACATTTTATAGTGTATCGATGCATCCTCTCACTGGTGCATCGATACACAACCTATGCATCAATGCACTATCTGCATTCGATGTTTATTTATTTAAGTGTGCATCGATACACTCCTTGTGCATTGATGCACTTTGTCCAGAATTTACATTTTGAGCACGAAAATCACTTAATTCCAGCTCAAATGCTCCATATTCCAACCCTTTTCATACCCTTAACTCCAATACCTTCATCTAAACTCATTTTTACACATTTACTACATCCTTAACCTCAAGATCTTTTCATCTACATGAGATTCAAGAATCATACCCAATTTTCAAAATGTTGTAAATCCAATTCTAACACTTCATATCTCTTAATTAAGTTGATGACAAGTCAAATCTACCATAAAACATTCATAAACCTTCATATTTCATCATGTCACTCAAAAACCCATTTTCTTTAATCTCTAATATCTCATCAATAACTTATTTTTAATCTCATTTAAACCTTCATTTAGCTTCCATAATATACAAATCTTCAATCCCTATAAAAAATTGAAGGAAATAACCATTAAATTGGAAACTTACCTTTGAGCTGAAGGGGAGAGTTTTCTACAGCAAGAAGAGAAGAAGATGAAAGGGTTGACTTCCTATTCCCCTCTTCATCTTATCTCTTATCTTAATTCCCCACTAATTGAATATTAAATTCAATTTAATCCAAACGACTAAAATATCCTTTTAATAATCATTTCTTACAATTTAATCTAAGCTATGAATCCTATTCACCCTTGTCTTTCATTATTTAAGTTAATAAATCCTTGAATTTTTAATTCATTTCAATTTAATCCTTAAATAAAATTTTGGGGCATTACAAGGATTTTCGACTCATAAAAATTTGACTCGTGGCCCAACCCATAAGAAGGAAGTACCCAAAAAACTTGGGTACCCATATTTTCAGGTCACGAGTATCAATTAATATTTATTTTGTTTTATCTTTTTAATTTATACTATTTTTTTTAAATAATCCACATAGAAAAAACATAAAAGTTAAAAAGTTTATAATACATAACACATAAAGTTTATAAACTCAAACTTATATAATTTAAAAATAAAGTTATAAAAGTACAACTAAATTTAAAATAATTTGAGATTAAAATAAATAATTTAAATGTTAAGGTGAAATAATTTGAAAAAAATAGAGATTTACAATTTAAATGTGAAATAATTTTGAAATTAGAAATGAAAGTTTTAATTTTAAAATAAAAATAAAAATAGTAATAAAATAAAAAGGGGAACTGGGACGTCCGGTACCCTGTTAAGGGCAATTTTGTGACCCAAGCTTGACCCAGAAATATGTCAAAAATAACGGGCTGGGTACCTGTCCCGCAAAATTCGGGTATTTACCTCTAAAATTTTTGATAATTTTACACAGGGTCGACGAGTCAAGTATTTTTTAACACCCCTAATTTCAACGTAGTCTTTCTTAAAGATCTTTGGTGATTCATCTTCAACCTCCTACTTGCCAAGAACTTTTCTTTGAAGGGACATTAAAACCAAGGAGTTTATTGGATCACCATGATCCAAGAGGCTCTTTGGGTTAGGGCTGTAATCGAGTCAAGCTGGGTTCGAGTATTGTTTTGTTCCACTCGACTTGAAAACTATAAAAGGAAGCTCAACTCGGGTCAAAAACTCGCGAGCCTAAAATTTTTAAGCTCAACTCGAACTCAAAACCATGAATTGAAGCTCAAAAAGGCTTGAAATAATATATTATTAATAATTTATTTTTTAAAATAATATATTATTTTTTTGAAAGATAATATATATATTTTTGAGTTGCTCGCGAGCTTTTCAAGTCGAGTAGCAAATAGTTCGTTTCGACTCGTTAAGAACTGGAGAAGAGTTTTTATCAAACTTTGACCGAGTCGATCTCGAGTAACTCACACTCTGTCTTGTCTCATTTACAACCCTAGTGAGGATAGTTTCCTTTCACGACATTCTTTTTAGTTCCATTTTTAATCCTGTTCGCATTTAGTGTTCTTAATTGTAATATGCTTTCTTCATTATTTCAAATCAACATTGGTGTTTCAAGAACTCACTGCACGTATCTTAATCTTTTGATTTTTGTCAATCTTTCCATTTTGAAACATAATCCTAGTCTTGTTTTTCAATTTTTTCATTAAAGATAATGTTGTTGATGTTGATTGTTTAATACTTTTATATATAATGATTGATATACTCACTCTTGATCTTGTTTAGAGCCTTAAGTTGAACTGAAATTTGAACGAACTTGATCTTCATCTATTTTTGAATTGTCGGAACCATTTTTCGTCCGGGCGGGGTGAGATCGATACCGACTTGGGAGTTTTTCTTTGAAAAGATTTTGAAATGTGAGGAGTCGCCACCAATCATTTAAGGTGCGATTGTGACACCATAAAACCGCGTGATTTTAACAAAACATTTTATTTTTATCAAAATACCAAGTTTTAAGGTCTGAGAAAATCCAGAAATCAGGTTCGGGAGTCGGTTACGCTTGGGGAAGGATTACCACCCCCAGAAGCAACCAAAAATTGGTACCTAGTTGATTATCCTATATTTAGAATAGAAAATTTTGAGTTCGAACTTTATTTAATTTAAAAATGATTACGGATGCAAAGTTGAAAAGGATATTCTTTTATTAATGTCAATAGCATTCGCCCGCAGCATAAATGCAAGAGATCAACTATTGTGCATAATAATCGGACATTGCCTTAATTTTAGAAATCATGATGCGGTCTTGAAAAGGATGTCGACCTGTTTGAGGAATCATCAGTAGTCACTCCCTGAGCATACTTGCGGGTGATATTTAATTCCCCAGTAATTGAACATTGCCTTGGGTTTTAAAAATGCAATCAAACAAATTTAATTCGTCCTAATTAACTAAGGGTAATTTAAGGCTCTCTCTATCCTAAAGTGTCGAATTATGAAAGTTAAACAACATAAAGGCACAAACCTAGAACTGTAGGTTCTAATATTAACCCTATTTATTTTTAAACCAATAATTAAATTAAGTAACCGAGATGATCCCTCGAGCACGCGAGGGTCAACTCGAATTCTTCCCTAGATTAAGAGGACTATATTGAAATCTAACTAAAAATGGAGGCTCAATTATTAATCTAAATTAATTTTAATCAATATCGCAATTCGAATAATTAAATTGGAACCTTGAGCAAAAGTGAGGACCAAATTAAGAATTATCCTAATTTAATGACTAAATATGAATCGAATAATTAAAAGAATATAGACTAAATCTAAAAAAAAAGATCCATCAAGGACTAAAAAGATACAAATAGTAAAGACAGTTAAAATATATAAAAGTACTAAAATTAAAGTACTAAAAAAATAAAACAAAATAAAAATAAATTAAAGGACTAAATTGCATGAACATTAAATTACCAAGCTAAAAAAATAAATTAGACATGCAATAGGGCTAAATTAAACAAATTGAAACTGAATGGCTAAATCTAAACAAAAAAATAGATTATGGACTAAAATATAAAAACACTCGAAAACTACAAGAACCTAAAGATAATTATCCATTTTATTTAAGCCTAAAAATAACATGTTAAACTAAAAAAGGAAAAAAAACAAAACCAGTCCATGCAAATTAAAATTAAATTAAAAAGGTCACTATACATGACAAAAGTGTAAAACATGCCTAAATTACAGGGACCAAATACAGAATAACCCAAAAAAATAAAAGCATGCAAGAAAAGGGAAAATTACAATTCTAAGCCCTACAGTTGACCAGAATGCAAAAACACGCTAAAATAATAGGGACTAAAACATGAATAACCCAAAAAATAAAAGGCACGCACAGAAAATGAAAAGAGCAATTTTAGTCCCTGCAGGTGACCAAACTGTAAAAACACGCTAAATGTTTAGGGACCTAGGCGTGATTATACCCTAAATTTCTCCTATATATATCAACATTTAATTTTCATTTTTAAACCAAACAAAAAAAACTTCTAAAATGCTCTCCCCTTTCCTTGGTCGATAGTAGGTCGGCCGCCCCGAACCCCCTTTGACCGTCGTAAAATACATGGATTTTCTGTTATTTGACTAAAGAAACACCTTTTTTTTCTATTCGAAACATAAAATGGATTTCCCCTCACATATCACCTCTGAATAAAATGAATAAAATGGATTTTTTGTTATTTGACTAAAGAAACAACCTAAAAATTACAACAAACTTAGATCTGTTATTTTCCTTTCACTTCAGTGTTTTTTCTGCATAAAATGCATGGATTTTTTGTTAATTGACTAAAGAAACACCTTTTTTTGCTATTCAAAACATAAAATGGATTTCCCCTCATAATATCATATTTTTTAAACGAAACTAAAAGCAATATGGTTTATTCAAAAACCAAAAAGAGTCTTTTATATATATATTTGCATGGGTTCAAAAAAAAAGAAAACATAAAAAAAGAAAAATTCAAAAACTAAAAAGAAAATAACCTTGAAAATTTTGTTGTTATTGATTCAAAAAACTGTGTTACATCTGAGTTCAGACCAGCCCCTTTTATAGAGTTTTTGTTTGGGTTAGATACCCATTTACAGAGAAAATTAAAACCATTTTTTTATTTTCTTGTTTTGTCTGATGCAGCGGCGTGGAGTGTGGGCTTGGTGGGGGTGGCGTGCTTGGAGTGGCTTTGCTGGTATTGGGGGAAGAGGAAGGTGTATGTTGGTTGGGAGAATGGGTGGCTACCCTAGGGCTAGGGTTAGACCTGGGTCGGGTCTAATTTGGGCCTTTGGGTTGGGTATTTTAAGTTGGGTTTTTGTGCTTGAGGACTGGTTTGGATTTGGGCCTTGTGGCCTGATTTAGGTGTTATGTTTGGGTTGGGCTCAAGGCCCAATTAAAAATGGTGATCAAAGCCACCCCTCTTTGCTCATTATAGTAAAACGGGAATAGAGCAAAGATACAATGCACCATTTTCAATGTGGTCTATGTTTGTCAAGCTGTGAACTCTTCGCTGTGAGTGTCAATCAACCTCCTTGTGGAATGATCGAGTCCCTATTGCAAATGATGTCATCTTTGCTTCATTTTCTTGGCTGAGTCCATATTATTTTCTTCAAGCTTGATCCCACTCTAGCGTTCTTCCTTGACCCTCCATCGAATTATCCACTCATCTTATCAATTATAGGGTCACCTCTATAAGTGGTTGAAGATCTTCTTATCTGGCTAGCTCCAGCCTCACAAATGACGAACATAGTAAAAAACTCTGGAAATCATCTTCTTTCTCTTTAGAAAAATCAATTGGAAACATCATGCCTGAAGGTTTTATGGGTGGTCCGAAGGACTTATCATCTTGCTCAAAAGACTTATAGATGACCAAATGATTTAATTATCATGCTCGAAAGACTTACCGATGGCCCGAAGGACTTACTAAGTAAAAACTTTGGAAATCGATTTCTTACGTTTCAATAAAAGTCATTATTTTAGAAAAGATTTAAATGAGAAACTTTGGAAATCACTTACTCATTTTTATGTAAAAATATCATGCTCGTTTTTCTTATGGATGGCCCAAAGAAATTATCATCTTTCTCGAAAGACTTATAGATGATCCAAAGGATTTAAGCTTCATGCTCGAAAGACTTGCTAATGGCTCGAAAGACTTACTAATGGCCCGAAGGATTTACTTAGTAAGAAACTTTGGAAAGCGTTTTCTTACTTTTCAAGAAAAGCTGGTCTTTCAGAAAATATTTATATAAGAAACTTTTGAAAACACTTTCTCATTTTTTGAAAATCATGTGAAAACATCCTGCCTGAAGGTCTTCTGGATGGCCCAAAGGACTTATCATCTTGCTCGAAAGACTTATAGATGACCTGAAGGATTTAAGCAACATGCTCGAAAGACTTACTAATGGCCCGAAGGACTTACGCACTAAGAAACTTTAGAAATCTCTTTCTTACTTTTCAGGAAAAATCAATCTTTCTGAAAAGATTTGAATGAGAAACTTTGGAAATGGGTTTCTCATTTTTCGAAAATCATATTAAAACATCATGTCTGAAGGTCTTGTGGATGGCCCGAAGTGTTAGAGTATGCCCAAAGACCAATCATATAATGATTGTAATGATACATTTTATTTACCAATTTTATTGAATAAAGAAATTACCACTATTATTTTTAGTTATATATATGTGTTTAATATAAACTGTAAGATAATAAAGTTCATATAATAACATATTTTTTTATTATTAAAAGATCTCTAGTCAAGTATTATTATGGGCACGGACAATAATAATACGCTTAAGACTAACATGTTATTGATTGATGACAATGAGTTATCGTTGACATAGAGATGTCAAAATTGATACATGATTGTATTGCTAGAGAAAAATGTAATGGATTGACCCACCATGAGCATATGTCTTGGATTATTATGTGACAGTCATAATATTACTCATGGTGATGACTATATGTATTATCCTTAGACTTGAGATCAATGCTATCTCAACATATATTGTTCTATGTTTTGATGCAGTTAAACATGCTCAGTAACTGGTTGCTCGATAAAGATTGTTATTGAATATATCTCGATATATGTAATGGGTGTGTATGATTAAGATAGGATTTTCCCTTCCTACATAATAGGAAATATATCACATGCCACTTGATTGAGTGAGACTAGAAATGCATGGTCATTCTCAAATAAGTTTATATGAGATATCACAAATTATTCGTTAATAAAAGTTTACTCTAGATATCAAGAAACAATAGATGGGCTATACAAGTGTGACTATTCCAAGACTTGTGCCTATTCTAGATATAAAGGACAAACGAATGTAATACATAAAAGAGTTATTCATGAAGATGATATGTCAAATCATATTTTATTGTAACTTAGGTGACAATGATATATTGATAGATGTCACTCATTGTATGTAATATTAGAATTGTTCTAATAATTACTGTTAACGTTACAAGAACCTACATGGTCACACCCTAGGATTGAAATGAGCAAAGATGTACAATTTGTTGTACGTTACTAAAATATATCTAGAGTTAATATATGTATATTTGATATACATATGTTTTAATTATCCCAAATATTTAATTTAAATTAATTAAATAATGATTTAATTAATTTGAAATAATAAAATTAATATGTTAGGGTAACTTGGATATAAAAGGAGGTGTAAGGTCTAGCAGCCATTTTTTACACATTATCTTCAGCTATTTTTCTCAAAACAGTTTTGGAAAAAGCAAATATTGCTCTCATTCTGGTGAATTGAGTAGATGTCTAGATGTGGTTTTGTGTTGGCTTACGATTCAAACCGATTGAAACCACCACTAGTCGTTGTTGTCCTTATTGTTTTTCAAGGAACCCGTTGTAAGTATATGCATCCTTTCCTCCCGATTTCGGTTTACCGTAATTGGATCACTGGTGAGATAGTCAAATTTTTGTTTCCACTGCGCCGTGGGGTGAGCCGACGATCCCAACATGAAAAACGTATCATCTTGCTCGAAAGACTTATAGATGACCCGAAGGATTTAAGAACCATACTCAAAAGACTTAATGATGGCCCGAAGGACTTAATCATCAAGAAACCCTTGAAAACCAAGCTTAGTTTCTTAAAAACTTTCGTTTACAGATATCATTAAGAAACCCCTAAAAATTTGGCTTAGCTTCTTAAAAATTCATTTGAAATAATTATCAAGAAACCCCTGAAAATGAGGCTTAGCTTCTTTTAAAAGTTCATTAGAAATAATCATCAAGAAACCCTGAAAATTAGGCTTACCTTTTTTAAAATGTTCATTGGAAATAATCATCAAGAAACCCCTAAAAATAGGCTTAGATTCTTTCAAAAATTCATTTGAAAACATCAAGAAACCCCTAAAAATCATGGTTAGCTTCTATCAAATTCTTTTGAAAGCAATATATCAAGAAGCCTTTAAAAATCATACCTAGCTTCTTTAAAATTAATATCGATTGGGTAAAATGCCCCGCTTCAAAACAATGATTGTTCTGTGGATTGGGTTCCTCAATTTTTGAGGTTCTGACACTCTGAATATAATTCCATTCATTCAAGGATTGAATTTTGACTTTTGTTTCTCTTTTTTTCTTGAAAAATCTTTAAAAATTATATACATATATATGACAATATGAATACACTTTAAATGTATCTAAATGTAATGCATAACTTTCTTATATATAGAAATGTTTATTAGTAATCCTCTTTTGACTTCAAAATGGAGATCTCAGTTCTCCTTCACTTGATCACTCTTGTATGAAGTCTTCCCCCAATATCAACATAATCAAACTAATCATCTTGTAGAATCATGTCCCCCCACATTCTATCTTTTGTCTTGCTTCTTTAACATAATTCTGGAAGAAGCGTTTCCTCTATTGAATTCTTGTTGTGATTAGGTAGACAATTGGGAACCTTACTTGTCCATGACTCAACTTTTCAATCAAAATTGTTTCTCTAGTATTTTTCCAACTAAAGCATGAATTGTCCATTTCCAGGTGAGCTCTTTTTGTTTTCATCTTTTGACCGTGGCACTCCAAGTGATAAAACTCTCCTTCAAGGTCTTCTTGATTTTTATCTTGTTGTTTCTACACGATCGAGATTTTTTAGGAATACCCCAATGATGGACCATCAAGAGTCGATATTTGATTCTTAAAGATTTGATCCTTATACTATTCATTAACGACCACAAGACGTCATATTGGGCAAACAGAAGAGCTGCCACATGTCTCACTTGTTATTGTCAAAGTTTAGGGGCCTTCCCCGTTATGTGAGATATTAAATCATAGGGACATTTAAAGTGACCAAAATTTTCCTCTATATGTATTGAGATTCCAGGAAATCTCGAGGTAAGACATGCCATTACTTGTTTAGTCTGTTGTCTCATTGCTTCCTCATTGCTTATCTCTTCGCTTTGGTTTTTGTGAGCCTCGTCGAGTTTAAGAACCTTTTTTCTCGAGGGATCATCTTGTTTGAACACGTTTTTCTCTTTTATTTTATTTTTAAAATCAAGGAAAAAGGAATTTTGTAAAGTATTACCCCTTAACTCAGGTTCACAATTGAAGCAAATCATAAACATGAGTTCACATAATATCAAAATAATAAAGAGCTCTTTCAATATTTTCAGAGTTAAAACTCTTTGACCAATGTCAAAATTGATTGGTTGGCTTCCTATTTTCTAAGGTTTCAGTCATCAAAGATGTCTTTTTTCTTTCTCGGTTCTTGCAAACATTATAACATGCTCCTCTTTCTTGGCTTGGTATTTTAATCAGATGTAGACAAAATGACGTAACTAGCATAATCAATTACTAGACTTTCTAAAACACTTCTATTTCAGCTCTCTGAAATCTTCCATTTGTTCAAGCTTCATAGATTTCCTTAGAATATTATAAAAAATAGATTTCCTTCGAAGAAGCAGTGCAAGGACATCAATCTAATTATAAAATTCATGCGTGCTTGAGTGAGGTTGACTATAATAGGTGTTCCTCAACTCCCTTAGTCCATTTTATGAAAACTTTTCATTAGATAATTTTGATTTATTTTGCCATTGTTTGGCTAGTTAAATTCAAATTTATTATATATATTTATTATAATCGCCTTCGTTGGGTTAGCTGAAGAGTTCATCTCATCACAAAGTCTTTGACTTGACAATCGCAGCGGAGCAAACACCGAACAACCGAGTACCCGAGCAATGTCATGGTCTGAATGCAATATATGCATAAAGACAAGGCTTTTAAGTTTCCTCTATAACAAATTGCTTTAGTGGAATACATCAACTTTATTGTATAATCTACAGTAATAATTTATTAACCTTTTGAGTATTTATATATTGAGATGAAGAAATTAAAATAGAGATTTTACCATGTACTACGTTTATTTATATAGCCATATCGAATGGCTCCGACTGAGCTCAGAGAATTAAAGGCATAGTTAGTGGAATTTTTAAGATCAGGGATTTACAAGACTAAACGTGTCATCTAGGATGCATCAGTGTTGTTGTAAAAAGAAAGATGAGTATATGCAATTATGCATGGATTATCGTCCGTTAAATAAAGTAACAAAGAAGAACAAATATCCTCTTCCGAGGATTGATAATCTTTTGATAAATTAAAATGGTGCATTGGTGTCTCCCTATTCGGATATCCTATATTGATATTATTAGTTAAAAATGAGGAAGAAGTCTTCGTAAGACAGTTTTCAGAATTCGATATGAACACTACGAGTTTGCGATAATGTCGTTTGATTTAACGAATGTTCCTACGATACTTATGGATTGGATAAACCGAGTATTTCAATTATACTTAGACTAAATGGAGATAGTGTTCATTGATGTTATTTTGATCTGTTGTAAGACCAGGGAAGAACATGATGCATGTCTTTGTATAGCTCTTCCAACTATTCGGGAGAAAAATTGCATGCTAAGTTGACCAAGTGTAAATGTTGGTTATCTAAGGTTGTATTCTTTGACCATGTGGACTCGGCTAAGGGGATAAGAATATATATCTTGGAAGAATGAGATATAGTTGAATGATAAAGTCCAAAGAATGTTTTTAAATTTCAATAATTCTTGGGACTTATTGGTTATTAACGAAGGTTCATGAAGAACTTTACAATGATAGTCTTCCCTCTAATCAATATAATGAGGAAAGATGTGTTATTCACTTAGATTGATAAGTGATAAGAAAACTTTGAGATGTTAAAAGAAAAGTGACATAACCTCTAGGGTCAGTGTAATCATAATTTGGAAAAGATTATGCGATTTATAGTAATGCGTCTCATAATGGTATGGGATGCATACTTGTTCAAGATGGTAAGGCTATGACCTATGCTTCGAGACAATTAAAGACACATGAGAGAAATTATCTGATGCATGATCTTGAGTTCGCATCTGTTGTGCTTGCTCGAAAGATTTAGCGCCATTAATTATATGGTGAGCGATGTTACATTAATACCAATCACAAAAGTCTAAAGTACTTGTTAACTTAAAAGGAGTTAAACTAGAGACAGAGAAGATGGATAGAACTTTTAAAGGATTATGATGTGATCATTGATTATCATCTCTGGAAGGCTGATGTGGTAGCTGATGCAGTTAACCGAAAGACTATTACAGTCTTGAGATCTTTGGATGCATGTTTGTCTTTAAAGGAAGACAGTATCTTGATTGTCGAGTTAAAGTTGATGCTTTTAGATCGGATAAAATAATTACAAAGGAAAAACGAAAAGTGTTTGGTAAGAATTGCACAAGTAAAAAATGGTGAGTTTAAGGACTTTGAGATTAGGTTCAACGGATGTTTGTACTATCGTGGGAGACTTTGTTTTCCTAATGATGAAGAACTAAAGAAAGATATTCTTTTTGAGACACTATAGTCTGTTGACTTTGCATCCAGGTAGAAACAATATGTACCAAGATTTAAAGAGTCAGTTTGGTGGTCTGGTATAAAAAGAGTCGTCATTGAATTTGTGGCAAAGTGTCTGGCATACCAACAGGTGAAAGCTGAACATCAAGAGCCTTCCAGATTGTTGCAACCGATCTTGATTCCTGAATGGAAATAGGAGCGAGTCACTAAGGACATTGTTACAGGGCTACCTTTGACACCCATCAAGAAAGACTCAATATGAGTGATTATTTATAGATTGACCAAGACAACTCACTTTATTCCAATTCAGACAGATTACTCGATGGATAAATATGGTGAGTTGTACATAAAAGAGATAGTCTGGCTACAAGGAGTGTCTGTGTCGATAGTATCTGACAGAGATCCAAGGTTTACGTCAAGATTCTAGAATTCCTTGGATGAGGCCTTGGGAACTCGATTGAATTTTTGTACGACTTTTCATCCGTAGACATATTGTCAGTCGGAGGGGACCATTCAAATACTGGAAGATATGCTAAGGGCATGTGTGATTGATTTCTAGGGATCATGGGGAAAGTATTTTCCTTTACCATAATTTGCTTATAATAACAGTTATCAGTCGAGCATCAAGATTACCCCTTATGAAACACTTTATTGTAGAAGGTACAAAACACCATTAAATTGATTTGAGTTAAAATATCGAGATCTAGTTGGACTTGACTTGATGAAAGAAATGAAAAATAAAGTGAGGACTATTCAAGATAATCTTAAGATAACTTTCGATCGATAGAAATCTTATCAATACTGGAGAAGAAAAGAGATTGAATATCAGGAAGGTGATAAAGTATTTCTTAAGGTATCACCTTGGAAGAAAGTATTGCAGTTTGGATGCAAAGGAAAGTTGAGTCCGAGATTTATTGGACCTTATGAGATTCTTAAAAGAGTCACACCAGTGGCATATCAACTAGCTTTGCCTCCGGAAATGTACATTGTCCATAATGTTTTTCTATGCCTATAGTCAAGAAGTATCGATATGATCCTTCGCATGTTATCACCCAATAGAAAATAGAGATTCGACCAGATTTGACTTACAAAGAAGAACTATTAGAGATTTTGGCTCAAGGAGTCAAAGAACTATAGAACAAGACAATTATGTTGGTCAAAGTGCTTTGGCGAAAACTCAAAGTCGAGGAAGCTGCTTGAGAAAGAGAGAAAATGACATGAAAAGGTAGTATCTGCACCTCTTCACATTAGGCACATACTAAAATTTGAGGACAAAATTTTTTTAATGGGGAGAATTGTAATACCCCAAATTTTGGTTAGTAACCAAAATGTCAATTTTTAATGTTTAGTAACCAAAGTATAAAGTTTGAAAAGTTTAGGGACCAAAAAGTAATTTTTAAAATGTTAGGTAATCTGACCCCGTAATTAAATAGTTCATCCTTAAGTGTGGTTTTTTTGGAAACGTATTTTGGATCTAGAATTTATGTTAAAAGCTATAAAGTGTTAAAGTCTGGTAAAAATTTGGTAAATCGGATCAAATAAATATTTTGAAAAAAATTGAAGTTTATTAAATCAAGATTAAAAATGTTATTTCCACATGTTAAAATGATGAAAAATAATATTGATCATTGGATTTCAAAAATTATTGCAATGTTTATTTTGGACTTTTGGATGAAAAATGGTAAGATTAAAATTTTGGAAAGATTGCATGGGTAAAGTTGGAAATGATGAATTAATTGGTTCATCTTTAGCTTTATAAAGAAGATAAAGGTTATGTGGCTTGGTATTAAGGTAAATATCAAGTTTCATTAATAGCAAATTAGATATTTCTCATTAAATGAATATTTATATTTATTTAAGCTTAAATATAAGGTAAATTAACATGAAATTAAGGATAAATTTCATGAAACCAGGCTATTTTCAACTCTATTTCGTGCTCCCCATACCTAGGTAAGAGAAATTTTAATTTTCAATTTTGAGCAATTTTCTTTGGATTTTGGATCGAGCTGTGAAATAGGAAATAGTTTTATTCAAAAAATGCTATCATTTGGTACCATTATTGCATGCTAATTTTTGTGTTCAAAGATCTCAAATTCTAGGGTTTATGTTCATATTAGGGTTTCATGTTTTTGATTAAAGATTTAGATGTTATTGAGGTTGTAGAATCATTTACAAGCTTGATTGTCGATTAAAATCACCTATACATGTCTATACATGCGTATGTTGATTTCAACCAAACCCTAGATTTGGGGAAAGATTGTGATATGATAAAATTAAGTTAGGGTTTGATTGAAGAGATTTTATAGTGCTGAATAGAGGTTGGTTTCATGCTTGAATCAAGTGAAAACATTGAATCCCTCACATATATATGGTTCGACCTTGAAAAAATAAGTTGGGAAAAATTGTAGAAAAAATCTCATGGCGTAGAAATGATATTTAAAAGGTTCTACAAGCCTTTGAAATTTTTTTGGAACATTTGTAATTTTACAAAAGTTGAGGGGCCTATTCAGAAATTTGGAAAAGTTATGATCTGAATGTGTAATTACTAAATAATTGATGTACATTGTTGTAAATTACTGTTTGAGGGATGAAATTGAAGTTAGAATGTGAAATTTAGCCATCTTGGAAATTTGGTAAAGTTTAAGAACTAAATGGTAAATATTGAGAAAGTTAGTTGCTTAAGTGGTAATTATGGTATTGTTGAGATATTGGGCTAGAAATTTAATGCTGGAAATTTATTGGGCTTAGTTGGGCCTTGAGTTGAAGGAAATAATGGCAAGGGCCCATTATGAGTAAAAAGGAAAATTTAAGATCAATTTTAGAAGAAATAGAAAAATAATATAATATTTTTTGGTATTATTATCATGTATAAAATGTTAGTAAGAGTACTAACATGTCTTTTATATTTGTATGTTCTTGTATTGATGCTTGTATAGATCGTGATCAAAACCGTAATACAAGCGAAGCAAATGGCAAGGAAAAAGTCCAAGAGTAATTGAATATTGACAGTAAGGCATAATAGTGAGGCATACCATGTGAGTGCATTTATTATGTACTTATATGATATGAGGACAATTTACGGTGAGTTAACCTCGAGTATTTTTACTTAAATATGTTTAACGCATTTTGAGATATTTTCATAAAGTTTAGAAAATGATTTTACAAATGATTTTAGGGTATGAACTGCCCTAAAACGAATGGATGTGTTTCACACAAATTATTATTTATTGATGGTTTGGAATAAATATTTAACCTGCGATTTGAATTTTAAAGCCTATTGTATGTACATGGAGAGTCATAGGTGCAATAGTAATACCATAAATAAAGTGTTATTATAGTAGTACCTTGTGTACTGTGGCACTATGTAAGTAATTGGCATACCTGGTGTGTGATGGATATCTATTGTAACGCCCATAACCCGTATAATTATACCTATACAAATTATAGATGTTATCCGAATTTCTAAAACCATTTTCCAATTCAAAAGCCATTTAAAATTTATTTTCTTAAAATGGTAAATGATATTATAAAAATATCATATCATATAAATCATGTTTTGTTGTAACCAATTTAATTCAAAAGATTTTTTTATGAATAGTGAACAGTACCCATGAACAGTGGTGATAGACAGTGGGGGAATCGGTTCCCTGTAGAGGGAATCGGTTCCCTGTAGGGGGAATCAGTACCCCTTATGTAATCTGGAAATTTTGCTTAAAACGTGGTTACTTTCTAAAATTTATTCAACAAATAAATTTAACATTTTCAAATTACATGCCACTATCTAAAATCAAATTCCATCGTAGGATGTCTTACTGATGTTGAAATATACCTCTCGATGCTTGATGTCGTTCTGAACTCTTTATTCTTATTCTTTGCTTTTTACCTATGCGTTAAAATCATCACACGCTAAGTATAAACTTAGTGAGGCAATTAAAACAATATACAGTGCAATACAATTCATGCATGATTTTCAATGTCAAAACTCAAATTTCCATAAAATCATTTTACTAACATATCCAATATTTTACCATGATCATAATAATATAAAATCTCTTACCATTTATCCCATAAACTCGTAAGCTTACCATTTAAATTCCATAAGCTCGTAAGCTTATTTTATCAATATACTTGCCATTATTCATATGCTCGTAAGCTTATTTTCATACTTACCATTTATTAACCAATAAACCATAAATCATAGCCCATAATATAATTGTATGAGGAACCCGGTATAGGAGTCAAATATTGCACCGAAATGATGAGGTCGAGCTTTGCTCACCTAATAATGCACCGTAGTGCTGAGGTTGGGATTTACCCACCTAGTACACCGTAGTGTTTGTATCGTGTCTTCACTAGACACTAAGGCCTGTACTATGTGTCTTCTCTAGACACTCTAGTACTACCTAATATTGCAGCTGCTAGACTCTATGGCATGCCATTAATACCACTGATCCTCAATAACATACTTGGGCATATAGTCAATTTTATTTGATCCATCCATGGCAAAGTATATTATCATAATTTAACAATGGGGCAGTTCATACCCAAAAACATTCATGGTAAAATATCACATTTTCCATAATCAATGCATTATAATTTCATACAGTGACATCTCAATGTCATGTCAATTTATAAAAATGGCATAATATCATGCTGATATAAACAAGGTCGACTTATCGCAAGTCTTCCTGATGATGTATACAATATCCATGTATAATTTCATGTATGTATTGCACTCACCTTGAAACTTTATAAATTTTCCAAAATATGAGCCTCACTATTGTTCCACAATAAACGCTCTTGATTTGCTTCAATCGCAAATCAATCATAATCTATATAAATCACAAATTCATAATGATATATATGTTAGTATTGTACTAACATAAACATATCCCAAAATAACTCCATAATAGATTTGGAACTCATTTTCTACCAAATACTCAATACTTAATAACTCCTTTTAACATTGGAACCAACTTTTCCAATTTACACACAACAACATAAATTTTCCAGAATTCAGACAACTCGCACTACCTTTAAAGAATCAATATTATGTATTGATATATACACTGCAATTCAATTTCGTTTCTTTCTTTGAAAACTAGACTCGAATACGAATCTATCCATATAAATAACTCCTTCTAATTCATTCTGTACAATTTATGGTGAATTTTCAAAGTTGACCAACAGAATCTGTTTTACAGAATCTGCTGTCCGATTTTTCTGACCTTTCCTTGGTTAAAAATCCATATCTTTTTTTATACACCTTGAAATTGATCCCCTTTTATTTTAAACGAAACTAGTTTGATATATGAACATAATATATAAAAAAACCTCAAAATTATATTTATATAATATCTGGTGAACTTTCGAACCTACTGCCAGATTAAAAATCCAAATTGTTTTCTTTAACTTCATTCTTAGGTTCTTCATCAATTCTTACAATCAATTCTTTAAAATCACTTAACTCTTCAAAACCCATAAAACACAAGAATCAAAATCCCCTTCATCAACTCAAGATGAACTTGAACATGAAACCCTAGTAATATTCATGTCAAAACATAGAGAATTGAACGTAGAATATTTTTCCTAACCACACCGAGTCTAATTCTCAAGAAATAGCTTCAAAATTAAAACTAAAGATGTTTACCTTTATTTCTTGAAAGTGTCGGCCCTTGGAGGAAGAAGAAGCTGGAAATCCTCTTCTATGATTGATATCTTATGATAAATTAATCTATCATATGGCAATATATATTCTGATAGCATTTTTTTATTCAAACCAATAGGAATTTCCATTTTTTCCATTAATGAATTTTCATATTCACCATAAAACCAAGCCATCT
The DNA here is from genome assembly GCF_006381635.1 of Hibiscus syriacus. Lineage (NCBI taxonomy): Eukaryota > Viridiplantae > Streptophyta > Magnoliopsida > Malvales > Malvaceae > Hibiscus > Hibiscus syriacus. The sequence continues at coordinate 439,823 of NW_024063062.1, read as the reverse complement.
GATCATTATCATATTACGAAGTCAAAAATAAATTAATTTGACTTTCATTTCCGAATTTCCCCTTGAATTTTCAAAAATTTCATTTTAGTCACTAAATTCCACTGTTTCGGTCAAATCTGAGAAATTGCACATATCCATACCAATTTCTATGATCTAAAATATTAAAATAATATTTTCAACCATTTTATAACATCCTTCAAAATTTTGTAAAGTTCCAATTTGATCTGAAATTACCGATTCCTTATCGGCTTTAACCCTTTCTAATTTTTCTTTATTAAAATTCCAAATCCAAACATATAATTTCTATAAAACCCCACTCTCAAGAGTAAACTATCTATTTATGGAATAAAATTCTTTTTAGGAAATTATCACTTAATTCCCTAAACTTTTTCCCAATTTTCTACTTTGACCATCAAACTTTCAAAATTTTCATTTTGGTCATTGTCTAAATTTTTGGGGTATTACATCTATCGATTTTGTTTAATGTGTTATTACATTTTCGTACCAGTACTTTGTGTACTTAGAGTAGTACTTTGTGTACTATGGCACTTTGTGTGCAAGGATGGTAGTCGTACGGGATTACTACACGAGAATGGTTAGTATAGTGTTGCAGTGTACCATAATTTCTATACGTTATTGCGGTACTTAGGTGCTTCTTGTGTACCTTGCATTCTCATTTTTCATACATTGGGCTGTGAATGGATATTTTGAATACAATGATTGATAAGTATGCTAGGCATATGAAATATTGTTTCATAGGTTATTTGATGGAAAATTGTCCTATAAAGTCAGTTTTATGCGTTAATATATTTTATACGATTAAACTTGTATTTTTGATCTTTTATGAAATATTTAAGTTTTAATAGGCTTCATTTATTATATTATTCCTCATTAAGTGAATACTTAGTGTGTGATGATTTTCACGCTAGGTAGTAGCGTACAATCGGAGTGAGAAGTGCAACTGATATCATCTCTCAAGAATTGCCTCGTCAATATTAGTATGACATCTCTAGATGTTCATTTTGATATTACTAGTCGGCATGTACTTAGATATATAATGCTCTGATAGGACAATGATATTGGTTTGTAGTACTATATATATTCAAACTTATGCTACTATGTAATGGGTTTCAAAATGCTATTTTTATATTAGTAGTTAATGAACGAACATTTTAAATATTATAATATTAATTCATTTTATAAAAATATATTTTACTAGTTTTCAAGTACAATAATATTTTAAAAGTCATGTGACATCTATGACTCGTGTACGGGGATGTATATGGGGAATGAGTGTTATAAGGTAGGTGAAGAATCCCAAAAGAAAGAAGAAGAGTTGACGTTATAATCCTAGAGAGAAAGGGAGTTGACGCAAAATGCTAGAAAAAGAAAAATGACTCACAATCTGATGATTCTGCACCCTCCTTTCCCCTTGAGGTTAGTAAAAAAGATAAACAAACTAAGAAGAAAGAGATCTCGGACATTTTCCAGAAGGTAGAAATCAACATATCTCTCCTTGAAGTAACGAGGTATGCTTGGTTTCTTAAAGACCTTTGCACACACAAAAAAGAAGGCTTATTGGGAATGAGAAAGTTAATCTAGGAGAGAACATTTTCACATTTTTCAAGGAAGGCCTTCACCAAAGGTGAAGGACCAATGTATGTTTTCTATCCCTTGTAAGACCGATAAGGTTGGGATAAAACGTGCAATGTGTAATTTAGGAGCTTCTATAAATGTAATGCCTTTATTTGTGTATAATTTACTTTCTATTGATCCCTTGAAGGATAAAAGAGTGACAATACAACTAGAGGATTGATCAGTAATCTATCCCGTAGGACTTTTGGAAAATGTCTTTATAAAGGTAAACATGTAACACCCTTAACCTGTATAATGTACTCTTACGAGTTAAAGATGTCACATCATATATTCAAAACATTTTTTAACCCAAAATACGTAAAACTTTGTTTCTTTCACAAATTCCATATTTGTAACCACTTTTATTTAAATAGTCAATTAGATAAAATCAAATTACAACATTTCGATTTATATTTCAAATTATGTTTCAAGCAATAACAGATAATTCTGCTCTGTTTCATATAATAAATAAAATTGTTTATAACTGTCCGATTAACATCCAATCAATTAATATTTAGAACATAATTTAATATCAAAATATTTATTCAAACTATTAATTATATTAATTACTAACCATATTTATAAATTTCCAAATATTTCTTATTCGTATACATGCCAGCTAGAAACTTTTAAACACAATAGGATATCATCACTATTACGTGTAATTATCCCTTTGTGATTGATGCCAAGCTCAGCTCCTTACTCCTCTCAATTTCTTTACCTATGCGTGGAAATCATCACATGCTAAGTATACAGTCAGTGAGGCAATCATATAAAAATTTAAAGCAATGCAACACATAAATGTAGTGAGTGACAATATTCAATGCATTATGCTCACTTTACCAAATTTCTAACCATGTTACCATATACTAACATGATATAAATTGGATATAAAATTTATTACCAATATACTTGTCAGTCATTACATAAGCTCATAAGCTTATCCATCTGTTTATCATTTTATTAATCAATAAACCATAGCCCAAATATAAACCTATGAGGACCCCGTATACGGGTTAAATATTGCACCATAGTGCTCTTTCATTAGGTCGGGTTGTGCGCACCTTCTGTACTAGGTATACTTTATTACAATCCTCAATATGACACCATAAGGTCGTACCCACCATATCCACTAGTTATCATTTAGTACAATCCCGAATATGCAATTGATGGACTCTATGGCATGCCATTAATACCACTAACCCTCAATAACATACTTCGGCTTATAGTCTTTAATTAATTCATCCATGGAAATATATAACAATATAATTTAGAATTGGGTAGATCATACACAAAATACTTTCACATATATGTATTCGTAAGTGATCAATGCACTTGATATTTAACTTTTGACATATTCAAAACATGTCAAATACATGATAAATGACGGAATTATCATGCTAATATAAATAAGGTAGACACATCGCAAGTCTTTATACTGATGTATAAAACATCCATGTATAGTTTTATTCATGTATTGCACTCACTTGATGTTATATACAATTTAAAATATAAGTATCACTAAGATTAAGCTTGATCCTTTGCTTTCAATTTGGTTCTATTCCCAATTTGTTTTTGACAATTTCATGTTCTGGTTGTTGCACTACCTTCAAATAAATAATATTTTTGTATTAATATACAACTCAAAAAAAATATTCCATTTATACCTATAGAAACTAGACTCGAATATGAATCTAATCATATAAGGAACTTATTCTAGTTCAATTTGTACAATTTATAGCGAATTTTCAAACTCGACTTACAAAAGCTATTTTGAGCAGAATCTGCTTCCCTGTTTTCTGACCTATCATCGATTAAAACTTCATATCCATTTGTATACACCTTGAAATCAGTATCCATTTGTTCTAAAAAAACTAGACTGATATAAAATCCAAATTTATAAAAATAATTCTCTAATCAATTCTTTAAAATTTATGGTGATTTTCTAAACTTACTGTTTCGATCACAAATCCGAGCATATTTCACCAAATTGCATTTTGCCTTATTCACTAATTTTATTAGCTAACCAAAGGAACAAATATGCATGAACCATAAAACACATAACAATTAGGAGTTACTTATTACCATATTAACTCTGTCACTGGCTCATCGCAAGCCAGTGTTTGTTCAATAACATAAGTACAAATTGAATTTGCACTCACCTGGTGTCCTTAGCTTGTAAACCTTCCTTAGAAATTCACATTTCATCCTTAAGCTTCTCCTTAGATTTAATAATGTTTGATCTTGATTTCAAGAACACAATCTAAATTAACATAATTACCAAACATATACAAATTCAAACCACATATTAGGATCTTACTAACATTGACACACATTAGAAAATGAATTCCTAAAAATCTTTCGATGCTCATTCGATACAAATTACATGTCACGACATAAATGTTGACCTTAACACTTCTAATTGACTAATCAAATTTCTTTTCACCCAAAATTTACATAACATTTTCAATTAAAACCCCAACCTTTCCATATTTGTGATTTGAACCTCAACTTTTAACAACTTCCAAAAAATAGCCCAATTTCACATCCTAACTTCAACACTCAAACATTAATTTCCAGTATAGTACACCAACTATTGCATATTTAAACATTAACCCACAATTTTTCCATAATTAATGAATAGGTCCTTAACTTTCCAAAAATTACAAAATGGTCCTTAAATATTTTTTCTAAGTTTTGTAGAATACTTCCTACATCATTTCCAGCCCCTACGTAATTTTTTCATAATTTTTCTCACCCTCAATAGCCTAGGTCAAATACTTTTAACATTCAAGATTAGGGTTTTCATGAATTCACTTGATTTTGATTTGATTCAAGCATGAAATGAATCTCAATTCAACATTGTAAAAAATCTCAAAAATCAAATCCCTGATAAAATTTTATTAAAACATAAACTTCCCATAATTTTAGGGTTAGGCCAAAAATCATAGATCCATTTTAAGAGGTTAGATCATGATTTGATCATTAATCAAGCTTGTAAATGATTCTACAACCTCAATAATCTCAAAATTCATCATCAATTCATAAAACCCTAACATGAACATAAACCCTAGAATTTGAGATCTTTGAACTTAAGCAAGATTAGCATGCATATTGTTACCAAATGATAGAGCTCATCGACTAGAACAATTTTCTATTTCACGTCTTAATTCAAAAACATAATAAATTGGCTTAAAAAGAAAAAGAAAAATTCTCTTACCTAGGGTATGAAAGAAACGAAATGGAAGAGAAAGATGACCAAGTTTTCATGAAATTGTAGTTAATTTCATGTTAATTTATCATGTATTTAAGTATAAATGAATATAAAATTCATTTAATGAGAAATGACAATTTTACCATTAATGAAACTTTATAATTGCATCCATAGCAAGCCAAAAAACCCCTTATCATCTTTATAAAGTCAAATATAAAGTTTATATAATTACATCCATAGCAAGCCACAAAACCCTTATCACCTTAATTATCAAGTTTCAATAATGGTAAAATATTTATTTCTCATTATATGGGGTTTGAGAAAATTTTACCCTTAAATAGATTTGAAGCGGTTTTCGGAACACTTAAAGTATGTGATTTTTGGAGAAAACGAAACTTTATTGGCGATCATCTCAAACAAGTTATCGAAATAAGAAGAAGAGGTTCTTGTGACAGTGTTGTGCATGCATAAGGAAGCTATTGGGTGGATGATCATCGATATTAAAGGGCTTAGTCCCTCAACTTGTATGCACAAGATCAAAATCGAAGGAGCAAAACTATCATAAGAAGGATAACGCTGGTTAAATCCACTGATGATGGGAGTGGTAAAAAATGAAATACAAAAGCTTCTTGATGCATATGTTATTTTCCCAATATAAGATAGTAATTGGGTATGTCCGGTCCATGTTATCCCAAAGAAAACGATGCTACAATATTTGACAACTTGGAAGGTGAGTTAGTTCCGACACAAGTGCAAAATAGATGGAGAGTCCACATCAATTATAGGAAGTTGAACTCGTTAACTCGAAAATACCATTTTCCTCTTCTCTTTATATATCAAATGATAGTGAGATTAGTCTGTAAAACTCATTATTGTTTTCTTGATGAATTTTAAGATTTCTTCCAAATCCAGTGGCGTTAAAAGATCAGGAAAAGGCGACTTTCACTTGTCCCTTTAGCATATTTACTTACCGATACTTACCTTTCAGACTCTGTAATGCACCTGTCACATTCTAGAGATGCTTGCTTAGCACTTCTCGAACTACGTTGAGAAAGACATTGAAGTCTAATGTATGATTTCACTGTGTATGGTAATTATTTCAACAAGTGCCTTTTAAATTTAACCAATGTGGTGCCTACAATTTAACCTTGTATTGAATTATGAAAAAATGTCATTTTATGGTTGGTAAGGGGTTAATTCTAGGACATATTGTTTCTTTAGATGGAATTACAGTTGATAAAGCAAAGACCAATATTATATGCTCACTCCCTTACCCCAAAATGGTAAAGGAATTTCATTCCTTTCTTGGTCATGCAAGATTGTACCGTAGGTTCATCAAATATTTCTCAAAGATAACGCAACTATTATGTAATTTACTACAAAAGGATCAAGCTTTTGATTTTAATCTGTAGTGCAAGGAGTCTTTCAACATGTTGAAAGAAAATATTATATCGGCTCTATTGTACAATCGTCGAATTGAGACTACTCTTTTGAGCTTATGTGTGATGCATCAGACACAAGCATTGACGCCATTCTCGGTTAAAAAATTAGTAAAGAAGCTCATGTCATAGCCCACACATCTTAGACTTTGGATTTGGCTCAGAGAAATTATTCTACAATCGAAAAAAGAATTGTTTGCTATAATTTTTGCTTTAGAAAAATTTAGATCTTATTTGCTTGGCACTAAAATTACTGTTATTTATGATCATGTAGCCCTGTGATATATGGTGAGTAAAAAGGAGGCGAAGACGAGACTTGTCTGATGAATCTTACCTCTCCACATTTGATTTTCCAATTCAAGAATAATTTCCCTAAGAAAATCTAATGTTGGTCCAAAAAGTCACCCCTTGGTTTGCAGATATGATCAATTATATTGGCACATGTAAATTACCATTAGATTTGTCATGACCGGAAATTAACTGAATAAAGCGAGAGTCTTGATTTTACATTTAGGATGATCCTTACCTTTGGAAGCACTTCTTTGATCAGGTAATCGGGAGATGCATTGCCAAAATGAGGTAAATTTGATCCTAATGTGTGGTTTCGTTTGGCCTAACATCTTTCATGATTCGTATTCATTTTGTAAAACTTGTAAAAGATGTCAACGTGCAAGTAATCTTGGTCGAAAAAATGAAATGCCTCTTAATTTGATTTATATAACAGTCTATTATGTTTCCAAATGGGTAAAAGCTAAGGTTACCTAAAATAATGATGCCTGAACCACGTTTAACTTTTTGAAAACTTTTATTTTTTTCCAAGTTTGGCACACCGTTGGCAAAATAATAAGTGATCGAGGAACTCATTTCATCAACTGGATAATTGAGGCGCTTATTAATAAGTTTGGAGTGACTTAAAGAATTGCTACATCCTACCATCCACAAACAAATAGGTAAGCAGAAGTGTCGAATCGTGAAATTAAGGCAATTCTTGAGAAGATCATCAAATCGGTATGTAAGGATTGAAGTCTCAAACTGGCCGATACATTGTAGTCATACCAAACCTCTTATAAAGGTCCATTAGAATGTCTATGTGTCGCGTTATTTTTGATAAACCATGCCATTTGTCGGTTGAACTAGAGTATCGAGCATATTGGGCGATCAAACATCCGACCATCAACATTGTTGAACTAGACCTTTCATGGTAATTCTAATATTGCCTCATGATGCGATTGAAATTAAAGAGAACTTAGGAGGTCGATTTAAAGTTAACAGTCAAAGGTTGATGTCGTATTACGAAAACTCTCTGGTTGGTTTAATAAAAAAAAGTTAAATTTAAAGAACTTGTAATTTGAAATCAGGTCATCGAGCTAACGACGTTACGCTTTATGGTAGGCACCCTTTTTTATTTGATTTCTTTAATTTATTATCAATTTTTTATTTTTGAGTATTTTGCGTATTTTAATTTTAATTTTTTAGGTACCCGTTGTTCCTAATCGAGTTGAATGGAGTTGAGAGCAGGGAGTTGGTTAAACAAGGCTCAAAATTCTTCCCTAGAGCGTGACCATTGCGCGAAAGCAAAGAAAAAAACCATCTTCCATTTTTTGCACTGTTTTACTAATAGGTGCACGATAGCAAAGCTCACATGGGACCGACGCATGTTAGTCATTCCTTAAAACCTTTATGATTTCAATTGTCACCCATATTCCATATATTTCCCCCAAAGTAAACATTCTTTATTCATTTAACTGGTTGTCTATCTCACCAACCCCTTTCTTTCTTTTATTCTCGTAGAGCCCACACATTTTGACCTCTACGATATTTTAAAATTTGAAACCAATCAAAGCATCCCAATCAGCCAGGTAGTTATGTTTAACCCAAATTATTTTACCTGTCTTTATTAACTCACGTGGAGATTAAAAATAAAACCATATTATATTCTTGATTTTCTTTTTGATCGCTTGACTAATCATCTCAAATTCTTTATTTCCTATACACAACTTACGACCACCAAACAACCGAACCATCCACACCACTTTGCCACCCCACCAGTTCCTTGCACCGCCATAAACACTTCGTTGTGATCTTTTCATTCAAGCATTGTTCAAAACTGAAACCAGTCTAATGCTCTTTCATAACCACTTATCAAGCTCAGGGGCAGATGCTGCCACTTCGCGGTACCGATGTTCGTTCAACTGTCAAGCAACTCCGATTCATTACCACAACCACCCACTCCTTCTCCTCGTCGCGGTGGATGATATGTGCAACAACCACACACACCATCACCTCCTTCACCCGAGCCAATTCATGTCACACCCGACCACTCTAATCTCGTGTCCTCCTCGACTGATCATATGGTGTTTTCACACTGTTCTATCGGTCCATCCAGACCGCGACTGAATTGGCCTTTCTCGTCGATATTTTCCACATTATAATCTATGTTATTGAGTTCACACTACCAATACATGTTGTGTTAAGACCGTCGGCGCACCCCATGGAACAGCGGAAACAAAAACTCGACGATCTCACAAGCGATCCAAGTACGCAAAACCGAAATTAGGAGGGAAAGATGAGAATACTTACAATGGGTTCCTTGAAAACAGAAAAGACAGAAGCAACTAATGGTGATCATGAACGGTTTGAATCATAAGCCTCCATCGAAAACACGTCTCGGCCTATAGTTAGTTCACCCGATTGAGAGCAAAATTTACTTTTCCCAAAAACAATTTTGAGAAAAACGGCTGAAGAACATGGCGGCTAGACCTTACCTCACTTTAAATATACCAGTTACCCTAACATATTAGGGATTTTAAGTTATTTTGAATTCATTAAAAATATGATTTAATTAATTCATATTAAATATACATTAAAAACTTATAATCTGAATTACAGTCTTTAACGTTTATTTAAACTTATATTTAATTATTTCAAATTAAATATCGATTAAAAGAGTTATAATCAAAATTAAATTCTTTTAATGTTTACATACTATATTTGGGATAATTAAAATCAAATGTACATCAAATATACATATATTAACTCTAGATATATTTTAGTAACATACAACAAATTATACATCTTTGCTCATTTCAATCATAGGGTGTGACCATGTAGGTTCTTATAACGTTAGTAGTAATTATTAGAACAATTCTAATACTACATACAATGAGTGACATATAGCAATATATCATTGTCACCTAAGTTACAAGAAATTATGATTCGACATATCATCTTCGTTATTAACTCTTTTATGTATTACATTATTTTGGCCTTTATATCTAAAATAGGCACAAGTCATGGAATAGTCACACTTGTATAGCCCATCTATTGTTTCTTGATATCTAGAGTAGACTATAATTAAAGAATAATTTGTGATATCTCATATCAACTTATTCGAGCATGGCCATGCATTTCTAGTCTCACGCAATCAAGTAGCCTGTGATATATTTCCTATTATGTAGGAAGGACAAATCCTATCTTAATCATACACACCCCACTACATATATCGAAATATATTCAATAACAATCTTTATAGTGCAACCAGATATGGAGCATGTTTAACTGTATCAAAACATACAACAATATATGTTGGGATAACATTGATATTAAGTCTAAGGATCATACATATAGTCATCACCATGAGAAATGTTATGACTGTTACATAATAATCCAATACATATGCTCATGGTTGGTCAATCCAATACATTGTTCTCTAACAAAATAATCATGTATCAATTCTAGCATCTTGATAACTCCATAAAAAGACTTGATTTTTAGTCTTTTTACTTAAGTTATTGCTCGTCTAAACAAAGTGTTCATATAGTCGCATTTATCTGCATTTAGGTTATAAATGCATGTGGTGGATAAGTTTTGCTTAAGCAAAATTTATTTGGTTTGAATGATGCTGCTAAGGAGAAAGGGCTTGTGTGGATTGTGTTTGTGCAGGAGATTAACTAAGGAAGAATATTTTAGTCCCGAGAAGGTATTTTGCAAGGGCCAGTGGAATATAGAAGATAAAGATAGTGAGGAGCATATTTATCTCGCCAAGAAAAGTTTTATCTTCCAGGTTTGAAGTGGATCTGACAAATTGCCTATGTCACATGCCAGTTATACGACTACCCTCACGTGTAATAAATCCCTCAAGATTATGACAACAACCAACTGCCTTTACTTTTTTATCCTAGACAAGAAAACAACGAGTATTTAGGGAATCTTCATTTGTACGAAAACCTAGGAGATTTCCCTCTATAAATACCCAATCACAACCTCCAAAAAAGAGGAGGCATGGAAGAAAGAATAGCTTTAACTGAAGCGTGAGCGAGCAACTACAGTAGTTTCCCACCGTTTTCCAACCCGATCATCCTTGGTGTCCTCCATATCCAGGCTATAGCAGAGCGGTGGTTAGGCCTCGAGAGAGGCTGGCCGCTAGGGCAGGCGTGGTTTGATCAGAGTTGTAACGATAGAGCCCCTAGTTTCAGGAGTCGTTCTTCCTTTGTTCTTAATTTCTTTACTTTGATTGGGTTTGTATTAAAACGATGATAATTTGGTTAACTTTTTGACATCACCGTGAACAGCTTTACTTAGTGTTAGTCTTTGTTTTGCTGAGACAATTACTTTCTGTTTTATGAATGATAAATTATGATTTTGCTCATGCTTGTTTTGTTCTTTGTTTAAATATTTTGTCTTGACACTGGAAGAGCTTCGAGAGATTGCCTGGGATCTGGATGAAACACGTCTTGACACTATAAGAGCTTCGAGAGATTGTCGTTTGTGTAGATATTGATTCTTAGATTCGAGAGAATTAAGATAGATCTACATGAATAATAGAATGGATCCAGGATGGTGATGTTCTAACCTTCTTACGTTATAGATAAGGAGAGGGTTTCAATCAACTAAAAAGGATAGAAGGTAGAGTATAATAGACAACGATTATAGTTCATGTTGAGAGGTATTACTACAATAACAGTCTGACAAACTAAGGGTTGTAGTTAACGCTGAGTAGTATTGCCATAACAACCGTCTAAGAATACTCAGTAATCTTGTCGGGCAGCTTAAGCATATCATAACAAATCATTCTAGACTTAGAATAACTGCTTGTCATAACAAAAGATTAGCATGATTGCACTGTGAAAAGTATGAATATGTGAGGTTGTTTTGAATATATTTGAATCAACGTTTGTCTTTTCCTTGTTTATTTTATTTCGATAGTTTTCCATATTTGTTTTGCCTCGACCAAACTTTTCCACAACAATACTTTATTATATATTCTTTATTTATTTTGTTTAAGTTATTATTAATAGTTTTCTAGTTTGACAAGTCTTCAGGAATTAGTTTGTGACAACTAATTCTAGTTGTGGTGAAACTTAAAAGAGCCGACCAATCTCTGAGGAGACGATATCTCATTTACCCTTTATTACTTGATTCGACTGTGTATACTTGCACAAATTTTCTTTAGCATATACATTTACAAGCGATCAAGTTTTTGGCCCTGTTCAATTGAAAAAAAAATTATTTTTTGCCATAACAAATTTTTCTTTTCATATTTTAGTTAGTTTAATTTGTTTAATTATTATTTTCTTTTGAAGGTTTTATCGTTGCATAACCCTAAGATATGCTGGTAAACCATTAGAGCCATTCGACCCTAAAATTAATCAATCATTCAGACAAAGGCGACGTAACCAACGAGCCAGAGAGTATATGAACCAAATACAATTTCAAGGAAAAAACAATATGGGAGATCAGCAGATCCTGAGATAGCAGCAAATAATTTTCATAGGGAAGTTGCAAGACCATAAACAATATGATATCACTTGAACCCTATTCTTGTCAATCTCAATCCCGGTATCGTGGAACCTGAAATCCAAGCAACCTATTTTGAGCTTAAATCGGTAATGTTTAACATGTTAAACTCTATCGGTCAATTTGGTGGCTCACCTAATGAGGATGCTAGACATAATATACGTGCCTTTCTCGAAGTGTGCGATTCATTCTGAAAATAAGAGTGCATGAAGATATGCTAAAGCTTAAACTTTTCCCTTATTCCCTATGTGATAAAGCGAGAACTTGGCTTAGCAGAGTTCCTTCAGGTTTAATAGAATCTTGGGCGGATCTATGTAAAAGCTTCTTACTTCGATACAATCCACCCAATATGAACACATAGCTACGCAATGACATTGCAAGTTTTCGCCAAGGCGATGATGAATTAATGTATGTGTGTTGGGATAGGTATAAAAGTCTACTTTCCAAATGTGTAAACCAAAAATTTCATAACTAGACTCAAGTCGTGATGTTTTACAATAGAGTTAATGCACCTACTCGAATTATGTTGAATGCCTCAGCAAACGGTAATTTTCTTGATAAATCACCTAAGGAAACCTTCGATATCCTTGACAGGATAGCAAATAATGACTATCAATTCCCGACTACAAGGCTGGGAACCGGTAGAAAAGTATCTGGAGCCTATGAAAACGAGGGTAAAGATTCAGTAGCTGGTCAACTTTCTTCCATACCTAATATGTTGAAAATTTTGCAACATCGTAACGAGGTGAGAGAAGTCAAAGCAGCCAGTAATGCATGCATTTTTTGTCATGACAACCATCATGAAAGTGAATGTCCAGAAAACTAGGAGTCCATTAATTTTTTGGGAAACTACAACCGAAGCAATAATAACCCCTACTCGAATACATATAATCTTGGATGGCGACAACACCCGAATTTTTCATGGGGTAATCATGGGACCGCCAACAACAATCAGGAAACAAACTATAATGGGCCACCACAGAGTAATTCAGAGCATCAAAATTTTCAGAATCATCATCAGATACCATGGCAATATACTAAAGGTACATCTCCTTCCTCTAATACAAACTCTAATTCTAACTCCTTGGAAACTTCACTGTAGGAATTTATGGCCTCAATAAAAGATTTCATGGCTTCAACAAAGACTTTGATGCACAAGCATTCATCAACAATAAAAAACCAAGGTAATTTGTTGCAAAGCCAAGTTGCTCTTTTGCAAAGCCATAGTTCATCCTTGAGAGCATTGGAAAGCCAAGCGGGTCAAATCACCACAGCATTACATTCTCGCCTACAAGGAAGTCTTCCTAGTGATACCCAAATCACTAAACATCATAGAAAAGAACAGTGCAGTGTACTTACACCGAGGAGTGGTACACAGATTAACCAAAATAATGAGTTTAGGGGAGGCAGTTGGAAGATTCTAGCCAAGGCAGTACACAATCCAAGGATCGAACTGAAATTGCTAAGCGGGAGGAATTGCCCGAGAATAAGGAAAATAATAAAGTTTCTGAAACTCGTCAAACAAGAAATAGGAAATTTATGGCCAAGGCCAGCATTTCCGCAGCACCAACAGTAGATGACATGAGACCTCCACCACCCTTTCTTCAATGATTAAAGAAACACAATGACAAAATCCAGTTCAATAAATTTGTTGATGTTATGGACCAGTTGTATATTAATATACCTCTACTTCAAACCATTGAGCAGATGCCTTCCTATGCTAAGTTTCTCAAAGACATTGTCATAAATAAAAGGAGTGTAGAAAATGTTGCTACGGTAACAGTAATCTACTTTCAGTAAGCCAACTCCCACTAAAGCAAAAAGATACTGGCAGTTTTGTGATACCATGCTTAATTGGTGAAAACTTTGTAGGATGAGCTCTTGTTTACCTAGGTTCGAGTGTAAATTTGATACCAAATTCCATATTCTTAAAACTAGAAAGGTATAATGCCTGCCCAACCAAAGTTATCCTACAGTTAGTTGATCGGTCTTATGTGTGTTCGGAGGGCAGAACAGAAGATGTCATTGTAAAGGTGGACAAATTCGTATTTCTAGTTGATTTCCTAATATTAGACTGCGAAGCCGATGAAAATGTACCCATCATCCTTGGACGACCCATTTTGGCCACTGGATGAATCTTAATAAATTGCGAAAAGGGAGAATCCATAATGCGGGTAGGAGAACAAAGTGTCACAATCAATGTCTTCAACTCCATGAGATATGTGGATGATTCAGAAGAATGCCAATGCATTAGAGACATGGAATCAATGGTGGAAGAGGAGACGAAAAATCTGGCCAAGACGAATTTTTACAAATCAATGAATACAATACTTTGTTCTACGACTTGATGTCTATGATGCATGAACGCGAAAATTATGGCCTAGACTATGAAGGTAAATCAGAGGAACAATCTAGTTTCCTTCACGCTAGACCAAGTATGAAATTTGAACCCATAGATTTTAATGAAGTTAGTCTCCCAAAATCATCAGTACAACATGCCCCACATTGGAACTTAAAACCTTGCCATCGCATTTGAAATATGCCTACCTAGGTAGTAATGAGACTTTACCAGTGATAATTTTTTCCAGTCTAACCTTTGAGCAGGAGAACAGTTTGTTAAATGTTTTGTCACAGCACAAAAAAAGTTCTCGGGTGGACTATGGCAGACTTGAAGGGAATCATCCCTACCATATGCATGCACAAGATCAACTTAAAAGACAATCATAACAATTCGGTGGAACCACAAAGAATACTCAACCCAATTATGAAGAAAGTAGTCATGAAGGAAATCATAAAATGGCTGGATGCTGGAGTAATTTATCCAATATCCGATAGCTCATGGGTCAGTCTGGTGCAGTGTGTGCTAAATAAAGGTGGTGTGACCGTGGTCAAAAACAAAAATAATGAGCTTTTAACTTCTAGAACAGTCACGGGCTGGCGAATATGTATGAACTATAGGAAGCTCAATAAAGCCATAAAGAAATACCACTTTCATCTTCCTTTTATTCACAAATGCTTGATAAGCTAGCAGGAAAAGCATTTTACTTCTTCTTCCTTGATGGATATTTGGGATACAATCAGATAGTCATAGCACCAGAGGATCAAGAAAAGACCACTTTCACATGTCTATGTGGTACCTATGCATTTAGATGAATGTCGTTTGGGCTATGTAACGCTCCAATAACTTTTTCAGAGATGTATGATGGCCATTTTTTCGGATATGGTTGAAGATGTTATGACCCTAGTGCGATTAGAAAAGAAAAATAGACGAAGAAGAAAAGAGATAGACAAAGAAGAGAAGAACAAGATTTCAGGAAATGAATTTTTCATTCATTAATTGCCTAAGTTAACATCCTATGATAGTACTATTTTATTATTTATAGGTACCGAATCTAAAGCTTTGCAGATGTTGTCCTTGGCTAACAACCTCAAATTTCACTGTTGATATTGGCTTCTCATTCTAGCCTCCTAACATGCAGGGTAAGTAAAATCCCCAAATCTTCAAATACAATCCCTAACCCTTCCTCTTTGATCCCCAATTCTCCTTTGTCTTCTTCAATTTCTATATCTCTCATGATCATGACAATACCCCTTTCATGAATGGATCCTTGTCCCCAATGATCAAAACCTAACAATTATTCCTTAAGCATAATATAGTTTACCCCAATGACGTTTTCCAACCTTAAGTTCATCCACTGCAGCTGATTGTACTTCTTCTCTCTATGTTTATCAAACTTTAATAGCAGATTGGACCTTCAACTGTCCCTTATATCCAAACTTGAAAGGTTCCAATGAGGTAATGTGTTGATCTCCATATTCCTTTTTCAACCAACTATCATAATTCACTATTTGCACCTTTGAGGACTCTTATAACAAGTTATATGCTACTAACCCCATGCAATATAAAACGATGTAGGTACCATAGACTCTTGCTACCAGCCTTAATCCTTTTCGAAGAGCAAGTGAGGTTTGATGGTAAGACGAAAACTTCAGGTAAATTATGTCCTCTATCTTCATACCACTGTCTGTCAATTTTATTTTAGCAAAACGTTTCAGCCTTACTTGAGTCTTCTGAAAAAAATTCAGATTCAAAAATTGTTGTTTTAATAACTGATTCTTGTTATTTTCTTTGATGACTTCCCATATAGTTATGACATTCCCTTGAAACCATGATTAATCCCGACAAACCTCGAATCAAGCTTTGAATAAGGAAACTTGTTCAAAACATGAACTTCAATGCATGCTGCTCCAATATCATTCAAGTCTATTCTCATATCAGAACAGACAGAAATCCATATTGCTTTCCTCTACCTTTTGGTTATCCATTGACCACATGTTAAGTACAAATGCCATTCAAACTTTGTTACACCTTCTTGAACCCCTGAATTCTTTTCAGCTTCAATTTTCAAAAGGTTTTCGATAATTTTCAGATTAGTCAAACCAGTATATTTCTTTTCCTTCCCCATTTCGACACATAAGACCTGTAAAATCTCCTCACGGATCCTTGATTGTAACATTTTCGAGGCTCCACTTGTCCTCTTCGATAACTCATATACAAGCTCCTTCATTTCATCCATGCTCAATTTATTACATTTTGATGGATCAAGTGTAACTACTTTTCTCTTAAATGTTTGAATTACTCGTGGGTAGAGTTTAATTTGTTGTTCCCTGTGACCAAGGCATGAGTCAAAACTAGAACCATATCAATAAACTACTTCTTTATCCTCCATGGGAACAAGTTTGTGCTCAGCCCTCCATCCCGTATCATAACAAGTGGCAGTGTTTTTTCCCAACTCTTTAGGAATCTTCATTCCATAAATCTTAAGAAGGTTAGGAGTACTTACTTGAGCATTCTCTGAATTGGTTTGCTCTTGTCTCTCACACTTCCACTGGATTGTCAATAACACTAGCTGCTACACCTTCACCTTCATGTAGTAAAAGTTGGTGGGCTTCTTCCAACAAGAGTTCCAAAATACATTTGGCATGAGGAGTAAATGCAAACTCCACAGTAAAAAAACCACAATCCTTTCTAATTATCTTCTCGATCTTGATAGAGGTAATGAACACGGTATTTTAAAAAATTGAAGGTTGCCAAATTTTTCTCCCTTACAAATCGAGTTTGCAGCTTAACATCCACGCTCACCGCACCATCATCACTTTTGTTTTCACCATCTATAACTTCCTCCAACTGTACAAGACTTTTACCGAATACGGGACATGTGTCATCTTCAACATGGTTCTTTATAGTCTCAACGGCATTGAAAGAACTTACACTCATTATTTCATCATATTGAAAATCAATTCCTTCGTAACTTTGATGTGTTTGGTCTCTAATATTATTTACCTTTGATATTTGCAATTTATCGAACACTTGGGAATCATCATGTTTTTACACACACTTTTTACCAGTCATAATATGTAATATGTGCTCCACCTCTCTCTGTTACAACACCATTTTGGATTTCCACATACTCAACCGACTGTCCTATTTCTGCCACCATTTAGGAAGGGTTAATTCATCTGTCTTCTCCAATTTCTATATCTCTCATGATCATGACAGAAGATTGCATGGAAATATTTATAGAAGACTTCTCTGTCTTAGGTGACGATTTCAACCGATGCCTCGACCACTTATCTAAACTACTGAAACAATGTGAAGAAGCCAACCTAGTACTGAATTAGGAGAAATGCCAATTTATGGTAACCGAGGGAATAATGTTGGGAAACAAAATTTCTTGTCAAGGCATTGAATTCGATAAAGCCAAGGTGAAAGTAATTGAAAATCTACCTCCACCCACCAACGTGAAAGGCGTACGCAGTTTCTTTTGACATGCAGGCTTCTACAGGCGATTCATAAAAGATTTTTCTCAAATCTCAAAAGCTTTGTGTCTTTTGCTTCAATAGAATCAACCATTTGTATTTAATGATGATTGTCTATATGCTTTTACAGATTTGAAGAAGAAAACTTTCATCAGCACCAATCGTTGTTCCACCAGATTAGAATGAACCTTTCGAGCTCATGTACGATGCTAGTGACTATGCAGTTGGGGCAGTGCTTGGACAACGAAAATGTAAAATCTTTCATGTTATCCACTATGCTAGTCGTACTCTTAATGATGCAAAAATACACTACCACAACTAAAAAATAACTTCTTGTAGTAGTATTTGCATTCGATGAGTTTAGGCCATATCTCATAGGAACTAAAGTAATTGTGCATACGGATCACCCTGCCATTAAATATTTGATCAATAAGAAAGATGCAAAGCCTAGGCTAATCAGATGTATATTATTACTTTAAGAGTTTGATTTAGAGGTAAAAGATAGAAAGGGTATTGAAAACCAAGTAGCAAATCACTTGCACAGACTAGAAAACAAAATTAGTTGTCATGAAATGAAAGACATCCAGGAGGATTTCCCTTATTAGAAAAATTTAATTGTCACGGTTGTGCCGTGGTATGTTGACAATGTCAACTTTCTTGTTAGTGGTATTATACCTATAGATTTATCTAGCCAAGGCCAAAAAAAAGTTCAAACATGATGTGCGACACTATTACTGGGATGAATCGTTCTTATTCAAGCAATGCGGCGACCAAATAATCAGAAGATGTGTCCCAGAAGAAGAACACAAAGAAATTCTATTTTATTGCAACTCGTCATCGTATAGAGGACATTTCAATGGAATGAGAATAGCGATGAAGGTTTTTCAATCCGGTTTCTAATGGCTCACCTTGTTCAAAGATGCACACAAATTCTACAAGTCGTGTGATAGGTGCCAACGAACAGGGAACATATCAAAGAAACATGAGATGTCGTGGGAAAACATTCTGGAGGTTGAACTTTTCGACGTATCGGGAATAGATTTCATGGGACCCTTCCCCACATCTTTTGGTGATCTATACATACTGTTGGTAGTAGACTTTATGTCCGAATGGGTGGAAGCCATTGCAACACCTAAGAATGATTCTAAGACCCTGCTGAGATTTTTGCACAAGAACATATTCACGCGTTTTGAAAAACTGCGAGCTATTATCAACGATAAAGGAACACACTTTGACAACAAATTAATTGCCAAGGCACTAAAAAGATATGGAGTGCGACATCAAATAACCATGGCATATCATCCCCATACCAATGGACAAGCCGATGTCTCTAATCGAGAAATCAAACAGATCCTTGAGAAAGTGGTCAACCCAAGCTGAAAGGACTGGTCACCAAAGCTAGATGAAGCACTATAGGCCTATCGTACATCATTCAAGACACCGCTAGGAATGTCCCCATTCAAACTCATCTACGGTAAAGAGTGCCATCTGCCTGTGGAACTTAAACATAAAGCATATTGGGCCATCAAGAAATTGAACATGGATGCTTAGCTTGCTGGAGAGAGAAGACTCTTGGAACTAAACAAAATGGATGAATTCGGAGCTCATGCTTACGAAAATGCCCGCCTATACAAAAAAACAAAACGATGGCATTATAGAAATATTTTGCAAAGGCAATTTTATTCTGGCCAACAACTATTTCTCTGTAATTCACGACTTAAATTATTTCTAGGCAAGCTAAAATCATGATGGTCATGACCGTTCATAGTACACCAAGTCTATAGTAACGGAGCAATATAAATCAAGAATCGAGAAGATGGATCCATTTTCAAGGTGAATGGTCAGAGACTAAAGGAATACAAAGGAGCACCAGTCATATGCGATAAACTGACATCAACAGCATACGATGCCCAAGAGTTTGCTTTACTTACTTTAACAATTTTCGTTGCCTATGCAACAAAAATCAGAATTTTGTACATAAATAAATTAAGTTATTTTATGCACTAGTTATCTGTTTCACTTTATTTTTGTTCTTTTTGTTTAGTTTTTGTATGCAAGGTACACGTGGTAGCCTGGGGTGAGAACTTACGCATGAAAGGAAAAGAAACACTAATACAAGAAGGTTTTGGCGGTAATTATAAAGAGGAAAAGTTATATTTTTCTCACTTTATATCAAATCAAATATTGTGATATTAATGTCATATCTTTTTCCCTCTTGTTTTGACCAATTTGCCCCGAGTAAACCACCCATTATATTTATAGAAAAACCAACTTACACTCCATCCTCCCCATCGTTCCCACAGTTTCTTCCTTTAAAAAATTTTCTCCTTCAATATTTCACCCTTCTTGCAACCATGGAAAACCCAATAACAGCAAGTATCATGGCCAGATCAAAGAAAAATCCAGCCCGAACAGCATGATTTGAGCGTTTTTATAAGGTTGAAGCTGAAGCACGGTTTAAAAATCTCCAAAAACGGTAAGTATACTTGTAGGATGGTTTTATTTTCCCAGCAGAATATAAGGAGCCTTTCAGACCAGAAGCGATGGATGTGGTTAAAAAGCATATATGGGAAAAAATTGCTCGGCATCTTAAAGCTGTAGCGCCGGTAATGGTTCGTGAATTCTATTCCTATATTGAAAACCTATCTCAAGATATCGTCTATGTGAGAGGGAAACTCATTCGGTCTTCACCATCAGCACTCAACCGATATTTTAAGTTGGGAAAAGTGGAAGACCAATAAAAAAAGTTCGTGGCTGAGGCAGACCAAGAAACCTACAGTGGAGTCCTTCAAGACATTTGCTTTGGATGGGCTAAATTTGAGGAAAATGCACTAACAAGAATGAGGGTAGATCACCAAGCCCTTAAACCGATGGTGAAGTTATTGAATCACTTCCTAAAGGGCAAGTTAATATCGACCTCCCATAACACGACCGTTCTAGTGAAAAGATTGATGTTGTTACATTTGATTATTTATAGGCGAGCGATTAATGTGGGAGAAATCATCTTCGAACAAATCCACGACTGTACAAAAAGAAACCGAGGTAATATCCTTTTTCCTAACATGAAAACTGCTTTGTGCAAGAAGAAGAAAGTCCCTGAAAAACCATTCGAGGACTTCATCAAGTCAAATGAGGGAATAACTAAGAAGAAAGTGCCAGAGCTAATGAGCTTCGATGATAATGCTCCACATGAAGGCCTAGAGAGATGAGTCAAATTTGTTGTGGCGGCTAGAATAGCAGTTGTGGTTACATATACGTGAGAGACCCGTGAGAAGATCGAGTGCCTCTAAAATCACATGGAGATTTTCTTTGGCTATGTCAAGGCGAGGGATGCACAACTCAATGCCTTTTTCAAGGAGCTACTCTCAATCACCAATGAAGACTTGCCACCCTTCCCTGATGTTATCCTGAAACACATT
This sequence comes from Hibiscus syriacus, assembly GCF_006381635.1. Taxonomy (NCBI): domain Eukaryota; kingdom Viridiplantae; phylum Streptophyta; class Magnoliopsida; order Malvales; family Malvaceae; genus Hibiscus; species Hibiscus syriacus. The sequence continues at coordinate 418,500 of NW_024063062.1, read as the reverse complement.
GTTAGCGTCAGTACATTCAATGCCTTGACACAAAATGCTCCACCAGAATTCCCGCAAACGTTTCTCCACTAGCTACTCATGTCTCGCCTATACCTAAAGAAGGCCACGACGACACAGATGAATTCCTAAGCTCATCCTTCTCTACATCTGAAAGCACTCAGGAGATTCGACCCGAATTCTTTGCCGACAATGATTTCACTCCAGTCTCTGATCAACCCACAACTGAGCAAGCACCTGAACAATCCCTCATCCGTTACACAATGCCAGTTACTTAACAAAATCAAAGCCAGACTCTGGTAATTCTTGCACAACCCATCCACACTGAAGAACAATGAAAACCAGCACGCGCCCCGAGTACTAAGCGACGTATTAAGCGAACGGCGGGCTGTGTGCTTCAGCCATCTCCCTTGCAGATTGCAGTAGAAGATACAAGATCCAAGACTCCCCCTCCTCCAAAACGACGCATAATGCGTGCGTCCAGTCAAGGTACCCCACCATAGTAAGTTCGTATTTTTATTTTTATTTTCTGCATTTGCATTTAGTTTCATGTAGTTTCATTTTTTATGCATTGAGGACAATGCATCCCTCAAGTTTGGGGGAGGTATTGCGTCTCACACTTTGTTAAAGAGCAATTGATGATAACTTGTTAAACATTTTGGCTGTCATGATATAAGTATGTTAAGACTATTGTTTGGAATGGATTAGGGATGCCCGATGATGAAAGCATAATCTAATTGCCTAGGCTAAAATTATTTTACAAGACTATCGAAATGAGAGAACCGACCTTAGGCTTGATTCTTTGAGAAATTTTAAACACGATTGTAGGCTGTCTATGCTTAAAGTGATTAGTAAATTTTTAGAAAAGAACTTTCTGCTTGCTGAGACATCGAAGAATTGTAAGGCTAAAGTTGAACTCCTTATAGCTTAAAACTTGAAGAATAAAATGGACACTCCTCTATGTAATGGCATAACCAGAAAATTCCATAAAAATTAAGGGTTGCCCAAGCATATGAGTGAATGAAAGTAGTCACAGGATGACTCTACCAGACTAGCTTGGGGGTGGAAGGTATGCTCTCTTTCACCTAGAGTGTGGAACGGTATGTGTGATAAGCTGACTCCTCGTAAAAAAAGTTGATGAATAAATAGGAGTGGAAACTGTGCCTGACAAATAATTTGACGCCTTGACAAAACAGAATCACTTACTTGAAGTTTTCTAATTACATTAATGCATAGACTGATTACAACCACGCATACACGTAAGAAAGGAATACTGACTAGGGAAGGTACTTGAATGATATGACAGTCAAGCAAGTTGAGGCCAAACATTTGCTGAGGGCTAAAATTTCAAAACCACATGATTTTCTTAATACTACTTTGCCATGAAAATTTTAATTTTTTTAACTATTATCCATTGCTTGAGGACAAGTAATAGCTTAAGTTTGAGGGTGTGATAACTCCATGAAAAGATTTTATTTCTTGTCTTTTTACTTAAGTTATTACTCATCTAAACAAATTGTTCACAGCATATTAGTCGCATTTAGCTGCATTTAGGTTATAATTACATGTGGTGGATAAGTTTTGCTTAGACAAAATTTATTTGGTTTGACTGATACTGCTGAGGAAAAAGGGATTGTGTGTATTGTGTATGTCCAGGAAATTAACTAAGGAAGAACATTCAGTTGTGACAAGGTATTTTGCAAGGGCCAGTGGAATATTGAAGATAAAGACAGGGAGGAGAAGATTTATCCCACCAAGGTTTATCTTGCAAGTCTGAACCGGATCTAACAAATTTCCTATGTCACATGCTAGTTGTACGACTACCCTCACGTGCAATAAAGCCCTCAAGATTCTGATAACAACCATCTGTCTTTCCATTTTTAACTTGGATAAGAAAACAATGGGTATTTAGGGAATCTTCACTTGTGTGAAACCCTAGGAGATTTCCCTCTATAAATACCCAGTCACAGCCGCCAAAAAAAAGGAGGCAAGGAAGCAAGAAGAGCTTTAAATGAAATGTGAATGAGCAACTAGAGTGCTTTCCCACCGTTTTCTAACCCGACCATCCTTGGTGTCCTCCATAGTCAGGCTATAGCAGAGCAGCGGTCAGGCATCAAGAGAGGGCTGGCCGCCAGGTCAGGTGCGATGTTGATCAGAGATGTCACAATAGAGCCCCTGGTTTTGGGAGTCGTTCTTCCTTTGTTCTTAATTTTTTTTACTTTTCTTGGGTTTGTATTAAAACGATGATACTTTGGTTAACTTTTTTACAACACCGTGAATTGCTTTACTTGGTGTTAGTCTTTGTTTTGCCGAGACAATTACTTTCTGTTTTATGAATGATGAATTATGATTTTGCTCATGTCTATTTTTGTTCATTGTTTAGATACTTTGCCTTAACACTGTATCGAGAGATTGCTTGGGGTCTGGGTGAAACATGTCTTGACACTGTAAGAGCTTCGAGAGATTTTCGTTTGTCTAGACATTGATTTTTTAGATTCAAGAGAATTAAGATAGATCTACGTGAACAATGTAATGGATCTAGGATGGTGATGTTCTAACTTGCTTACCTTAGAGATAAGGAGAGGGTTTTAATCAACTAAAAGGGATAGATGCTAGAGCAGGATAGATAACGATTATAGTTCACGCTGAGAGGTATTACTATAACAATAGTTTGACTAACCAAGGGTTGTAGTTAATGCTGAGTAGTATTGCCATAACAACCATCTAAGAATACTCAGTAATCCTATCGGGCAACTTAAGCATATCATAACAAATCATTCTAGACTTAGAATAATTGCTTGTCATAACAAAAGATTAGTAGGAGTTCTCTGTGAAATGTCTGAATATGTGAGGTTGTTTTGAATATATTTGAATTAACGTTTGTCTTTGCCTTGTTTATTTTATTTCGATAGTTTTGCATATTTGTTTTCCCTTGTCCAAACTTTTCCACAACCATACTTTATTATATATTCTTGCTTTATTTTGTATATGTTATTATTAATAGTTTTCTAGTTTGACAAGACTTCAGGAATTAGTTCGTGACAACTAATTCTAGTTGTGGTGAAACTTAAAAGAGCCGACCAATCCTTGAGGAGACGATAACTCACTTACCCTTTATTACTTGATTTGATTATGTATACTTGCAGAGGTTTGCTTACCTTACCATATACATTTACTAGCGATCACATCTCTATGTCAATGAAAACCCATTGTCATCAATTAATAACATGTTATTATGAAGTGTGTCATTATTGTTCATGCCCATAATAATACTTGACTAATGATCTTTTTAATAATAATAATGTTATTATATGGACTTTATTATCTTTCAGTTTATGTTAAACACATGCATATAACTGAAAATAATAGTGGCAATGCCTTTATTCAATAAAATCGGTAAATAAATGTATTATTACAATCATCATATGATTGGTCTTTGGGCATACTCTAACATGTCGGCATTGTTCTGTCACATTTGATGCACTCTGTAATGCCCGAGCAGCCCGAAGAGGTAAATTTCGCATCTATTTTTATCGAGCCTTTACTAATGTACCATCTTGTGTATGGTTTTTTAAATCAATTTGAGCATGGACCACTCGACGTGACACCACCACAACTGATCATGCAAGCCTCTCTTTCACACCGACACTCTGGGTAACACCCATCATCCCTTTTATTTCTGACAATCTCAAGCGAACCTCTTATGCACGAGGTTAGTGCACCTGATCAGGTCGAGAATATTAAGTGATATCACCGTGGTTGTACTTATTCGGTGCCTATTGAGGAAGAATTGCAAGGTTACTTGCAATTTGATGATAATGAAGCCATGCACTTCAATAGCCACATTTAGTTTATTGCCTAATTGTGTTGCTAGTATCGATTCATCTGTTGTTATTTCTTTTTGGTTAATAGGTTAGCACTTTTGGATGTTTGTATTTTATTTTAATTATTCTATGGGGTTGACGGATGTCATGTATCCTAGTTATCTGACTGCTTTGCTTGAGATCCCGTAGGAGTTCAATATCGATATGGACTACGATGCATTCGCCGGCTTGGCACGACAAACATAAGATGCCAAAACAACGAATGGTTGGCATATTTATAACCTGACGCTTCGTTATATACATCGGTTCCTTGCTTACAATTACTCTAGATGTAATGATACTACGTCTTGTTTAAGTAAGGTTTAGTTGTCCGCTTCTATGCATACCTGAATACCAAGCCTCTTAATCATTTCTTTATGAGAGGAGAAGGCTATATTGGTCACTGCAAAAGAGGGGTATGGTAATTGAGTTTATCTTTTGGGGTAAGGTCAAGGGTCCTTGCTTTATCTCGGTTCAGTCTTGTTACTTTGTCAAAGATCCATAACTTTAATCATTTGAATATTTTTTTAATTCTGTTGATATTCAGAGAACTACAAGATTGTGAATTTGATTCAATGATCACCATCTTTAAAATAACATAAGTTCATTTAAATGTCCTTACAAAAAGATGAGAAATGACAAAAAATAAGTTAAAACAAGGTGTTATAAATGGAATAAAGCTTCATGATGGATGAAACGATGTCTGCATAATTAGGATACCCCATTACTCATCTGATCCAGCAGCATTTGACTTGACCGGATACTACATATTTTACTTTGATGCCCCATTCGAGTTCATCATCCATTGTTCAATCAACTCTTGAGTTAACGTTCTATTACTGATGAGTATCTCTATTTCTTTCATCAATGGACCGCAACTCCCAGTAGAATGCCCATGTGTTCTCATGTGGAAATCACAGACATTAACTTTGTCATAGCTATGACCAGAAGGGCTTAGCATTACTTTCATTGGGCTTGGAGTGATATATTGACCTTTAACAAGATGAGGGAACAATTCTGATATGGGTGTTGGGAACACCTCTAAAGCTTTTCTAACTCGAGGAATATTCTTTGGTTGATCCAAGTGACTAGCTGTCCTCCCTCTTTTGTGTTGTGGGGGCCCTGGAAGTGACACCCATTGACCTCATTATCTTTTGATTTTTGAATGACTGATCTTTTGGAGGTAGTCTTTAAATTCTCCTTTGTGATAACATACTCTACTTGCTCCCCACTTGACACAATATATTCAATATCATTTGTTGAATCTGCAAGCAGTAACTCGAAGAAAAGGTCTGGAGGGGTTCTATGAAACATACGTGACATTTATTTTTTTAGCATCAGAGGTTGAAATTGAGCTGCCATGCTTCTCTGTCTCAAAGTTTATTCTCTAAAGCTTTTAATAGCTTTCATCTTCAATTTATAGAGATATTGATGATTTAGAGCCAAGTCTTTGACATATTTGTATTGCTCTAGGAAGGCATTGGCCAAATTGATCCACGACTTAATTTGCTCTTTGCTCAAGTGATACCATATCCGGTCCAGTAAGACTTTCATGGAAGTAATTAATCAATAAATCATTGCCATTCAAGTACCCCCCCTCCATTTTTCTGCATAACATCTTCAAATGGATTAAAGGACAACTGGTATCATTATACTTTTCAAACTCAGTTACCCAAAACTCGTGGGGAATGACCAAGGTGGGGACTAAGCTTAGCTCTCTCGCATCTAAGTTTTCATGGGATACCTCACTAACCTTTATTGCCTCAATCGACCCTTCTAACTGCTTAATTTTTTCCTTTGAAATTCTCAGTGATCACGATATTCCTCCCCTTATCCAAATAGAATGCCCTATGATGGTCAACCAACCTTAATGTGTCATTTTGTTGACATCCTTCGGCGGATGATCTTTCTCGGTTGATGCCATTGTAGCCAATATTTCATTCATCTGACCCAACACTTTTTCTTTAGAAACTAATTTATGATTTCTCATACTATACTGCAGCGTGGCCATCTAATTTCGTATTTGATCTCGTAACTCTTATTAGGACTGCTTTATTTCTTCTAACCTCTTATCCATCGAGAGTGGAGGAGAAATGTGAATGGGTGATCTTGGTATCACTGTCATGTAACCTTCCATAAGTTAATCTAATGGTTTTTATTAGAAATGCATAAGAATTAAAATAAATACAATCCATACAAAAAGGTGTCAATCCATAGTAACCATATTAAATAATTTTCATTGATCACAAAAGGTTTTAGTACATCGAATAGCCAACTACAGATAAAAATAGCTTTAGCTTCTAGCTTTTCTATCTCATTCAGGAGCCAGATTATCCTTCAGGTATGGTTTGGTATTGAGCCATCAATTTGCTTTAAATCTCTTGTAAAGGCAGCTAAGTCAACCAACTTTTCAACTACGTTGCTTACTTCAGTAACTGCCTCATTCATCTCATTGTCTTTTTTCTCCGCTTTACGTTTCAACTTTTGAAGTTGTATGCAATATTGATCGTTCTCTCTCATAACAGATTCGATACGATCATGAAGTTCTCGTGCAAGATTTCTATAGTCATGTATCAGCTCTGTCATTATTTTATTGTTGTCTCTAATGGTTTCTAGTTCTGCACTTTTCTCACGATTATGTTTTTGAAACGAGGCTTCTACTTCGGTGAAGGTTGTTCTCAACATTTCATTCTTTGATTTCCAAAGCCCCAATTCTTGTAAGGCTGCTCTACGTTCACATTCTACAATATGCAGATCTCAATAGCACCTCTTAGTTCGTCCTTTGTGCATTTCGCAATTCCTTTTCCATCGTTCAATGTCACTCTTCAATTTAGAGGGTTCTTTTTCCCACTCTTCTAGAGTATTGTTGAAACCTACACTTTGGAAGGCTTGACTAATTATTTGAAAACCATCTTGCATGGCTTCCAATTCTTTGTTCAAAATGTCCTTTTTCATTTTGTAACTGACGTATTTGAGCTTCGTATTTCAATAGACAATCTTCATTTTGGATGCCTTCATTGAGGCCCTTGTCTATGGATTCTCTCGGCTTCACCTCAACTAGATGTTCGGCTACCAAACTAGGTTGACCCTCTTTCTAAAACTTCAATATTCTATGCTCTATCAAGTAATAAATTCGATGCTTGAAGGCAACACATGTATTGATATAATGTCCTTGAGCTCCTGCGTGATATTCACAGTTGGCATTGGCATCGTACCACTCTAGATACGGAGGTCGCAAAGGCTTCACATATTATGTGGTCATTTCTCGTGCTTCTAACAACTTATTGTATAAATCTCCACATGCGATAGGAGAAAGATCAAAGTCAGGTTCACTACCTCCTAACTTTCGGTCTTTCACGATGTGTGTCTCTGTTGAGCTAACAAAAGTTTTCAAAGCTAACGTTAAATGTTGAGCCGCTGTAGTTGAATTCTTGTTATCCTTTATCTTCATATTCTCAGGTACCTTTGTGGTATTTGGATCTTTAGGGAACATAAGTTTACCCTGTTTAAAATGATTATATGGCTTCTCTTGATCCGTCTTTACTTGAAATTTGACTGTTGTCACTATTTCCTTTGTACTTCCTGACAACTGTTGATGTAGGCAATGATTGGGTTCCTTAAGTTTGCTTGGATTACCTTGTTTAAAAGTAGCCTCTTGTGTTGCAGAATTATTTTTGTCAAGTTATTTCTCCCTTTGCATAGAAACCTTTTTTTCTTTGGCCAGCACAGCTACTCTATCCATCATTTTGGGCATTTGCTCCTTTATTTGTTGCAGTTCACTTTGTTCTTCATCAGACATGGAATCTTCGAACGTACGACTCTCTACTATTCTCAGAACTTCTTTCGAATGTCATTTCTTAGTTGTATCATGGTCTACCTGATCATGAAACCCCTTGTTCATTGTGAAAACCTTTTAATTGACAACTACTCAGAATCGACACCCTTTTGTATATGTCATGACCATATGATGTAAGAAAAAGAAAGGCAAAAAGAAAACAATTTAGGACATATTACCACATCTAAGGTGTAAAGGTAAATATAAATGCAACGAAAAGATTGATCCCAAAATAAATGTTCATTGAACAATTCTTGAAAACTGGCAATGTCTCGGTACAATGGGGAAGTGCAAATCTGGTTCATTTGTAAGTTGTCCAACTCATGCAAGCGTTTTTGTATCGCATCGTTCTTCATCATATTTAGGCATAATGAAAATCTTCTACTTCATCTCCTACTATCATAAGTTTTTTGAGCTGGTTCATGACATTCAACTGTTGGTTTCTGCATAGAATCTTCTTGAGCCTGACTTGTTACTTCAGCTTGCAGACGTCTGGCTTGTCTCCTTAGTAAGTAGGCTCTGTCTTAACGTTACTCAATCTACGTAGAGCATCTTCAGAATTCTACCTAACCCAACGAAAGGCATTGTTGTGGCATTGTTTTTCAAGAACCTTCTAAAAGATCAGTTATTTAATGTATCAATACCTCTAAATGATATGTCATGTTCATACAAAAATGCAACAAAACACAAGACCAAACAAAAGGAAATCAAGTTAGTAGAAACAAGACAAAAAGAATCAAGTTAATTGAAATGATTAGTTAAACAAATGCAACCTTAGCAAAAATAATTAAATACAGTTCAAAATTGAGACTGAAAAGTAAAGCATATAAAGGAAATTAAAAATTCTTAACCGCATGCGTTCTTGTTCTCCTAGGTTATTCTCATGGCTTTAACGGGGTAGGTTTACTAAATTCTCTATATGAGGTTGGGTTCTAGTAAAGGGTTCTTATGCCATCTTTGCAACCTACTAGGGTTACAGACTTGCGAATCGGATTCGGCCCAGGGGATCACAACGCTAAAAGCGTTTCTCGTAACTGATATCTAGACAAGCAACTTAGGATGCTTTCCAGAGATACTTTATCAGACCCACACAAGAGCCCAATGCTCCTCATAAGGTGTGACGTTTCTCCTTACTTAGGTAAATCGGGTTTAGAGCTATGATATGCAACAAACCTAAATAATTTCATGGAAGTGTAAGCATTAAACAGAGAGAAAATTTCTTTTTTTCTTTTGAAATAACATAATGAACCGTAAATTAAAATAAGATCGAACTCCTAATTTCCAAAATCCTAAATATAGGGTAACCAACTTATGGCTTGACTCTCAAGTTGTTTTAAAAACAAAACTCAACAGTGGAGTCGCCAAGCTGTCGACACCATTTTTCGCCCGGGCGGGGTGAGACTAATACCGGCTTGGGGTTTTTCTTTGAAAATATTTTGAAATGTGAGGAGTAGCCACCAATTATTTAAGGTGTGATTGGGACACCATAAAAATCGGATGATTTTAATAAAATATTTTATTTTTATCAAAATATCAAGTTTTAAGGTCTGCGAAAATCCATAAATCAGATTCTAGAATCGGTTACGCTGGGGAAGGATTAGCACCACCACAAGCGCCCAACAATTGGTACCTAGTTGATTACCCAGTATTTAGAATAGAAAATTTTGAGTTCAAACTTTATTTAATTTAAAAATCATTATGGATATAGAGTTGAAAAATATATTCGTTTATTAATGTCAATAGCATTCACCCCCTAGCATAAATGTGGTAGATCAGCTATTGTGCCTAATAACCGGACATTGCCTTGATTTAAGAAATCATGATGCGGTCTTGAAAAGGATGTTGACCTATTTCGGGAATCACCAGTAGTCACCCCCCTAAGCATACTTGCGAGAGATATACAATTAATTCCCTAATAAGTGAACATTGCCTTGGGTTTTAAAAATGCAATCAAACAAATTTTATTCGTTCTAATTAACTAAGGGTAATTTAAGGCTCTCTCTATCCTAAAGTGTTGAATTATGAAAGTTAAAGAACCTAAAGGCACAAACCTAGAAGTGTAAGTTCTAATATTAACCCTATTTGATTTTTAAACCAATTATTGAATCAAATAATCGAGATGGTCCCTCGAGCATTTACGCGAGGGCCGACTCGAATTATTCTCTAGATTAAGAGGACTATATTGAAATCTAGCTAAAAATGGAGGGTTTATTATTACTATAAATTAATTTTAATCAATATTGCAATTCGAATAATTAAATTGGAACCTTGATTAAAAGAGAGGACCACATTAATAATTCTCTTAATTTAATGACTAAATACGAATCGAATAATTAAAAGACTATGGACTAAATCTAAAACAAATGATCCATCAAGGACTAAAAGGATACAAATGTTAAAAGACAACTAAAAATATATAAAATTACTAAAAATGAAGGATAAAAATAAAATAAAAAAAATTAAAGGACTAAATTGCATGAACATTAAATTACCAAGCTAAAAAAATAAATTAGACATGCAATAGAGATAAATTAAACAAATTGAAACTTAATGTCTAAATCTAAATAAAATAAAATAAATAGATTAGGGACTATAGGGACATAAAGATAATTATCCATTTTATTTAAACCTAAAATTAACATGTTAAACTAAAAAAGGAAAAACACAAAGTCAATCCATGCAAATTAAAATAAAATTAAAAAGGTCACTACACATGACTAAAGTGTAAAAACACGACTAAATTACAGGGACCAAACAGAGAATAACCCTAAAAAATAAAAACATGCAAGAAAAGGGAAAATTACAATTCTAAGCCCTATAGGTGACCAGAATGCAAAAAACACGCTAAAATAATAGGGACTAAAACATGAATACCCCAAAAATGCTAAACATTTAGGGACCTAAGCGTGATTATACCCTAAATTTCTCATATATATATATCAACATTTTCTTTTTATTTTTTTTAAACCAAACAAAAAAAACTTCTAAAATACTCTCCCCTTTCATCGGTCGGTAGTATGTCGGTCGCCCTGAACCCCCTTCTGCCATCGCTCCGATCGCCACAGACGGCGGTCGAAAAACCCAAAACAACCCAAAAATTATAATGAACCTATATCTACCCACCTAGGACCTAGCTAAACTACCCGAAATCGACCAAAACTCTTCGACTCCCCAGACTCCGGTGACACCTCTACGACCCAGGTAAAACTTAGATATGTTATTTTCCTTTCACTTTAGTTTTTTTTTTTTTGCATAAAATGCAAGGATTTATTGTTATTTCACTAAAGAAAAACCTTTTTTCTATTCGAAACATAAAATGGATTTCCCCTCACAATATCACCTTTTTTTGAAACGAAACGGAAAACAATATGGTTTATTCGAAAACCAAAAGTGTCTTTTTTTATATATTTCCATGGGTTCGAAACTAAGAACACAAAAAAAGAGAACTATTCAAAATCTAAAAATAAAAATAACCTTGAAAATCTAGTTGTTATTGCTTCGAAAACAGTTTTACAGCAGAGTTCAGACCAGCCCCTTTTACAGTGTTTGTGTTCGGGTTTTATACCGTTTACAGATAAAATTAAAATCATTGCTTTTGTTTACTTGTTTTGTCTGATGCAGTGGCTTGGAGTTTGGGCTTGGTGGGGGTGGTGAGCATAGAGTGGCTTTGTCGGTATTGGGGGCAGAGGAAGGTGTCTGTTGGTTGGGCGAATGGTTGGCTATCGTAGGGGTAGGGTTAGACCCGAGTCAGGTCTAATTTGGGTCTTTGGGTCGGGTATTTTAGGTTGGGTTCTGGTTTTCGGTGCTTGAGGCCTGGTTTGGATTTGGGTCTTGGGGCCTAATTTGAAGTTTGATTTGGGTGTTATGTTTGGGTTGGGCTTGAGGCCCCCAGTTGAAATATAGTGATCACATGAATATTACTAGAGAGTTGGTCGAAATTAGTTTCAAGTTTGAATTCAACAAATTAATCGAATCAATATTTTATCTACATCTATATTATTATAAATTAAAAATTTATGGATTTAATTATAATATAGATTTTCAATGTCTTTGTTTTCAAAAAGAATAGTAATGACAAATTTATTATTATAATTTAATTTTAAAAGAAGTCAAGCATTTCATGCTAGATTTATGAAGTTTGTGGCATTTTTCAATGAAATAAAATATCAAATTCACGTTCAATGAGTTAAAAAAGAGTGAACTGAAAATTTTGAGTTTCAATGATCACCGACGATGGTGGTCGATGGCGGCCATCGGTGACTAACGACGATGGTCAATGATGACCAACTACAGTAGATTTTAATCGGATTTAGAGGTTAAATTGATATTTTATCTCAAGTTTAAGGGTTAAATTAATATTTTATTTAAAGTTTTTACGTCAAATTAGAATTTTCTCTAAAGTTCAAGGTCAGATTAAAATCAACCTCTTCTAATAATGTGTCATATTATAGAACTAACTACATTTAATATTCTATTAATCAAATCGTTATAAATCGTTAACATAAATTATCAAGATGTTACTTTTTTAAATCCAGTGACTAAAAATAAATGAAAATGAAACAAAAGTTATATTTTAGTAATTTACCCTAAAAATATCCTTAAAAAATGACCCCACACGTTTCCAAATGTTATTTATAAGATATTCATTGTTTTGTTTCACGTAAAATATTTTTCATTGTTTATTTGATGAAAAATATGTTAGTCAGTGAATAACGTTTCAATATTTTTAATCTAAAATAATTACTTTGTTGGTTAACTCTTTCGTTTCTCACGTTTTCCTCTCAAAATTCTTAAATGCTTCCATTTTTTCATATTTCTTAGGATACTGTTTCAAGTTTTACATTCTTTTGCCCCTTGAAGAAGGGTGGGCAAACTGGCTACAATTTCGTCTTTGAAAACAATTACCTAAATAATTTACCTAACGGATTATTTTCCAGACTAAGGTGTTCGCTAAAGTGTTTCAACGAAGATGCATAGCGTTCCCATGCGTCTTCAGAAGTCTCAGGAATTGGAGTGCGACTTCAAGCTTTGAAGTCTCCACGATTACGTGAAGACTCTACGATTTCGTGTATCTTCCCGTGACTTCAGGCAGCAGCATCAAGCCTTGCACAGCAGATCATTATTGGTCTGATTTGTGCTTTGTTGAAGGGGTGGGTGGGTGATTGGTGCAGTGCATTTGATGCAATGAATGGGTGGGGGGGGGGGGGGGATGGGGATGATAAATATGGGAGCCGGCATCCATAGTTTACACCCACCGGTGGGATAAGCAGAAAAAAAAGAGCAGTGTTGAAAGAAATATTAAAATTATTTTGAAAGGAGAAGAAGTGTTGAATGAGAATGTAATATAAAAAAAATTGCTGTCCCTTTTTCCCATATATATATATATATGGGGTAAGGAGAATGTAATATATTTGATTTAAATTAATTTGTTTTTAAATTAATTTATATTAAATTATTTTTTTAAAATTAAGTTAGATTGTTTTTATTTTATCGATTAATATTAAATTTAAAAATATTTTTTTTTTCTATAGATACATTGAAGTATGTTAGCACAAAATCTTCTTTTGAGACTAGATGATCAACATATTTCTACTTATTTGAGAGTGTTGGTATTAGTATTTAATAATATATTTTATTTGAGAATGAATTATTAAATATGAAAAGTATTTTTTATGGTTAATTTTATGAATTAATTAATTGCATGAAAACGAGCAGCTACATCTCCGTAATCGACTCAATGTTTGTGATAAGACACACCATCGTATTATTCATAATTTAAAAGTGGCTGGATTTTGAGATGTAATGTTTGTTTGAGATTACAAGTTGGTCCTCGATTTGATCATTGCATTGATTGAACGGTGAAGACCTGAAACTCATACATTTCATCTATCGTGTGGAGAATGCACGACACTCTCGAGAATATGACCTAACAACTCAGGGTCCCGCTAAATGGGATGGTAGTGGTGAGGAAAAATGAAAAGTACTCGATTTTAGTTGTTTAGAAGTACCTCGGGAAGACACCACCACCATTAGTTTTAAAAGGGTCGTGTTTAAGGCTATCATGGTTGGAGAACGAATTTAAGCTCAATCGTTACAGTACAAAAGAGGAAGTTATATATGCAACTCGAGCATATATACTCCAACTGATTGAGGCATTTTGAAGTCGGATAAATCACGTAGTTTAGTTCACACACAATATCTCCCGTTTTTGAAATTTATTTGGAATACTAGTAAATATAGTTGGGGAAGACAATATTGACTTTCTTGTATCGTGAGATGTGCAATGTGTCACTAATCGTAAATAATATAGTTACAGTAGAAATCGGTGGATGTCTGATGATATTACAATCGTGGGCTTGGCACAAACTTCCATTTTAACACCGTTTAGTAGAACTGCAGTTGACTTTCCCCTTGTCGGAAGGTAATATTTTGATTTAAAATATTAGTTAGAATTTATTTATTTTCTTTAATATGGAAAAAATCAAATGTTATTTTATTTGGTAAATAGATGGAGGAAGAAACAGGGTTGGCGCATAATAATGTGAAGAAGTTTGAATGAATATCGATATTAGAAGTAAAAAAGAGGTATATAATATTGATGAAATTTCATCTTATTATATTATTTAGTTTGTTAAATGTTATATCTATTTATTTATTTATTTATAATTATACAATTTTTTAAAGTTTATTTGGAGGTCATACGACGATGGAGAAATAATATTGTATGTGTCGTCACATACGCAACGTATTTGGAAGGGTTGTGAATATTGGTGTGTTGTTACCCCGTTGAGTTCTAGTGGGCAGATATAGTGTTGAGACAATTCGGCTTCCACTAGCCTATTTAGCAAATTCCAGACAAACATGATGATCTCCTCAAATTAGATGCACGAGGTAGGTACACTGAGGGTTGAACTATGAAGCATGCCTACTACATCAATATTTAGAACTACAAAGTATTGTTGATATCGACTCTCACTCACATTCAAGACGATGACTTAGTGTTAGGATCGAAGAGGCTCAAATGAACAACCGAAAATGTGCAAAGGGGGTTAATTGGCAATAATTTTATTAGAGAGTAATGAGAGCAAAAGAAAGAGAAATTTGACACAAGGATTTATAGTGGTTCAACTTATCAACCAAGTCTACATCCACTACCTTAGATCCTCACTAAGGTTTTTCTAACAAATTTACTAATTTGTTCTTTCTTTTTCAGGGATCAAAAGTAACCTTTACAAACTCCCTATCTTTTTACTTGGCTAAGATAGAACCAAAACCCTTTACAAAAGGTTAAAAGAAGTAAACAAATAAACCTCTCAAAGGTAGGTGTTTACAAAGAATTAAACTCACACAAACACAATATTTACAAGAGAAATGAAAATAAGAATGAAAAACTCTTCTCTTGTATTTGACTGCTTGGATAGGTGTTTCTCACCCTTCTTCAAGTGCCCTTAACTTGTATTTATATGTTGGAATGTTGTTGTGGTCGTTTCTCGCAGTTGGGAGTGTTTTGGAGCCATTGGGATCAATTTTCGTGCAAAATAAAGCTTCCCAGAATAGAGGGTATCGGTACTCCTAAAGGGAGTATCGATACTACCTTTGTTATTTTTAAATCAACTAGCCGTTGGGGCCTGATGGTATCGATAATATGCATATGGTATCGATACTACTATACAGAGTAGTATCGGTACCATTTTTTCATACTGGAATTTGAGCATTGTTGGTAGTATCGATACTACCTAGTGAGTATTGATACTTCCATTACCTTAGGTATCGGTACCATATAAACAGTATCGGTACTGTTCATGAGGTATCGATACTGTAAGAACAGTATCGATACTGCTTGTTTAGAAAATTGTTTTGTGCTCAATTCCAAGCTTTAAGGACTTTGAATTATTTTTGAAAACGTTGAAAAACTTTGAATAAATTCAATTCAAGTCCAAAAACATTTTTCCTTAATTGTTATATGAAAATATAGTTCAACAATCTCCTCCTTTTTGATATAACAAAACATTTGAAAAATTGTTTTTGGCAAACCCCCCCTCCCCGTAATGAAATGTTTAATGAAAAAGATACCAATTGTTGGAAAATGTTCAACTCCCCCTTTTTTATTAAGAAATTGAATTTTTCAAACCATATTTCTCCGCCTTTTTGTTAGATCAAAAAAGAATTCAACTTTAAAGTGCAAAAATAAGAGTAAGTGGTGAATTTGACATAAAAAGAATTTGAAAACAAAAATCAAAGCTCCCCCTAAAAAAAATGCATTCCAAACAAAAATTGACTTTGAAAGCTTTACACTTTAAACAAAATTGAATTTCAACAAAGAGTAACAAAAATGTTTGTAACACATGAAATTCAATATATCCAAGTCTAAAATACTTAATGCAATACCAATTATAGAAATTAAATACATGTGCATAAAGTTTTTTAAAAAATGTTATGAATTTGAAGAATTTGATATCAATTGTAAGCGAGATATCTTTAATATTTAAAATGCATGCATAAATATTTAAATTTAGGTCAAAAACTTAAAATTTGTAAAATCAAAGCATTTGAAAAGTTGATATCAATTGTTAGGGAGATATCATTTGCATTTAAAACCAATTTTGACCAAAATTCATTATGATGAACTAAAAATTATGAAAAATCATTAAAACTTTAAAATGTTCATCATAACACCTTTTTAACATACATGAGATAGAAAATCAACACAAAATCATTTAAGTTCAAAAACTCATGCATGCATAAACCAAATGAGCAACCAAATAACCAAAATAAAAGCATTAAGCTTAGAGGTTACCCATTCCATTTACAAAATGTGGCTAGAGCATTTGAATATATTCACTTTCATCACCATTGCTCCTACACACCTACAAGAGATATTTAAGTAGATTTTGGTAACCAAATTGCTTTGGATCCTCGGACCTTAGCTTTAATGCCCCTCGTTTTCTTAGGAACCCATACTTGTCTAATTTTAAAAGATTTTCTTTCCTTTATGGGAAAAATATGTTCCAAATGACCATAAAAATGGCAATGTGAGCATTTGGCCATTTTCAAACATAATGAGTTGTTTTTAGAAATTAATTCTTTTTCTTTTGTTAAGCTCCCAAGCTTAACTTTTAAATCAAAATTTTTTTTTCCAAATCATTGATTTTAACTTTTGAAAGCTATAAATCATTTTTCAAAATTTCATTTTGATTTTCAAAATCAACTTTGGCTTTCAGAGTCAAATCATTTTCAACTTTAAATGTTAACATTAATTTCTTATATTTGGAATTCATGGTAACTCATTATAAGAATCTTGTAACTCATCAAAAGAATGTGAATTTAAATCATTTGTGTTAGAAGATACCATTGAATCTCCTTCGATGGCCGTGAGGCATAGGTTGGCTACTTCATCTTCATCATTGGAGTCATTTTCATCACTCCAAGCCACCACAAATTCCTTTTTCTTGTTTGGTCACTTCTTCTTTAGGAGAGGGCATCATACTTGACATGCCCCGTTCTTTGAAAATTGAAGCACACCGGGAGACCCTTCTTCTTGGTTGATTCATGCTTCACTTCTTTGGAAGACATGAATATCTTAAACTTTTTGAAGAGATTAGACATCTTTTCTTCTTCATCATCGTCTTCATCCACTTCATCATTTGAATCTTCATAGCTCTCATTAGTGGATTTGAAGGCAATGCCTACCTCCTTCTTCTTTTCTTCCTTCTTCTTGTCCTTCTTTTCTTCATCATATTCCTCTTCCTTCACCATCAACTCATGAATGAGGAGATAACCAATAAGTTCATCAAGAGTGAGAGACTTTAGGTCTCTAGCTTTGATAATTGTCTTCTTCTTCGATTGCCAAGACTTTGGAAGAGAGGATATTACCTTCCTCACAAGCTTCTCATTAGAGATTAATTCTCCAAATCCCTTAAGACCGTTGACAATTATGGAAAATCTATCTGTCATAGCTTTGATGTCTTCATCGGGTTTCATCTTGAAATTCTCGTAGCTATAGTTGAAAAGACTTATCTTGGTTTCCTTCACTTAATCGGTTCCTTCATGAGTGACTTGAAGCTTATCCCATATCTCTTTGGCATTGTAACAAGAAGAGACTCGTCCATATTCATCTGGGCCTAATGCACAAAAGAGAATGTGCATAGACTTAGCATTGAGTTGGAACTACTTCTTCTTTTCATCACTTTAATCGTCTATCTGGCCGGTTGGAATGGTGTATCCTTTCATGATTGAGTTCCAAGCTCCTAGATTATTGGCTTGAATAAAGAGAATCATCATATTCTTCCAATAGGCATAATTTTCTCCACTGAAGTATGGTGGTTTATTGATCGGTTGTGAATCTTTAATGTAGTAGGCACCGGAGCTTGAAGCCATTTCTTTTTCGGTTGCGTCGGGAATCGATAGAGCTTCTTAGAGGATCGTATCAAGTTGGTTAAACCTTCTAATAATTCAAGCTCTGATATCAATTGTTAGTATCGAAGAGGCTCAAATAAATAACCGAAAATGTGCAAAGGGGATTAATTGGTAATAATTTGATTAGGGAGTAAGGAGAGCAAAAGATAGAGAAATTTGACATAATGATTTATAGTGGTTTGACTTATCAACCAAATCTACATCCACTACCTTAGCTCCTCACTAAGTTCTTTCTTTTTCAAGGGTCAATAGTAACCTTTACAAACTCCCTATCTTTTTACTTGGCTAAGATATAACTAAAACCCTTTACCAAATGATACAATAAGTAAACAAATAAACCTCTCAAAGGTAGGTGTTTAAAAAGAATTAAGCTCACACAAACACAATATTTACAAGAGAAATGAAAATAAGAATGAAAACCTCTTCTCTTGTATTTGATTGATTGGATAGGTGTTTCTCACCCTTCTTCAAGTGTCCTCAACTTGTATATACGTTGGAATGTTGTTGGGTCGTTTCTAGCCATTAGGATTGTTTTGGAGCTGTTAGGGATCAATTTTCATGTAAAGTAAAGCTGCCCATAATAGAGGGTATTGGTACTCCTAAAGGGAGTATCGGTACTACCTTTGTTATTTTTAAATTAACTAGTCGTTACTAGCCGCTGGGGGCTGATGGTATCGATACTATGCATATGGTATTGATACTACTATACAGAGTAGTATCGGCACCCCTTTGCGTATCTGTACCATTTTAAGATACTGGAATTTGAGCATTGTTGGTAGTATTGATACTACTTAGTAAGTATCAGTACCATATGAACAGTATCGGTACTGTTCATGAGGTATTGATATTGTAAGAATAGTATTGGTACTGTTTGTCTAGAAAATTGTTTTGTGCTCAATTCCAAGCTTTAAGGACTTTGAATTATTTTTGAAAACTTTGAATAAATTCAATTCAAGTCCAAAAATATTTTGCCTCAATTGTTATATTAAAATATAGTTAAACAATCTTCCCCTTTTTGATATAACAAAATATTTGAAAAATTGTTTTTGGCAAAAACTCCCCCTTAATGAAATGTTTAATGAAAAATATATCAATTGTTGGAAAATGTATGAAAATGTTTAGCTCCCCCTTTTTCATTAAGAAATTAAATTTTTCAAACCATACTTCTCCTCCTTTTTGTTAGATAAAAAAAATCAACTTTAAAGTGCAAAAATAACATTGGAGAGTAACTGGTGAATTTAACATAAAAAAGATTTGGAAAAAAATCAAAGCTCCCCCTCAAAAAGTGCATTCCAAATAAAAATTGACTTTAAAAGCTTGACACTTTAAATAAAATTGAATTTCAACAAAGAGTAACAAAAATGTTAGTAACACATGAAATTCAATATATCCAAGTTTAAAATACTTTATGCAATGCCAATTTATGAAATTAAATACATGTGCATAAAGTTTTCAAAAAAAAATGTTATGTATTTAAAGAATTTGATATCAATTGTTAGAGAGATATCTTAAACATTTAAAACACATGCATAAACATTTAAATTTAGGTCAAACACTTAAAATTTGTAAAATCAAAGTATTTGAAAATTTATATCAATTGTTAGAGAGATATCATTTGCATTCAAAACCAATTTTAACCAAAATTCATTATGATGAACAAAAAATTATGAAAAATTATTAAAACTTTAAAATGTTCATTATAACACCTTTTTAACAATACATGAGATAGAAAATCAACAGAACATCATTTAAGTTCAAAAGCTCATGCATGCATAAACCAAATGAGAAACCAAATAACCAAAATAAAAGCATTAAGCTTAGAGGTTACCCATTCTTTTTCAAAAGTGTGGCTAGATAATTTGAATATCTTCACTTTCATCACCATTGATCTCACACACCTACAAGAGACATTTAAGTAGATTTTGGTATCCAAATTGCTTTGGATCCTTGGACGTTAGTTTTAATGCCCTTTGTTCCATTAGGAACCCATACTTGTCTAATTTTAAAAGATTTTATTTTCTTTATGGGAAAAGTATGTTCCAAATGAATAAAAATGACAATGTGAGCATTTTTCCATTTTCAAACATAATGAGTTGTTTTTAGAAATTAATTCTTTTTCTTTTGTTAAGCTCTCAAGCTTAACTTTCAAATCAAAATTTTCTTTTTCTAAATCATTGATTTTAACTTTTGAAAGCTCTAAATCATTTTTCAAAATCAACTTTGGCTTTCAAAATCAAATCATTTTCAACTTTAAATTTTGAAATTAATTTCTTATATTTGGAATTCATGGTCTCAAATTCCAAATACAACTCATTATAAGAATCTTGTAACTCGTCAAAAGAATATGAATTTAGATCATTTGAGTTAGAAGATACCATTGAATATCCTTCGATGGTCATGAGGCATAAGTTGGCTACTTCATCTTCATCACTTCAAGCCGCCATAAATGCCTTTTTCTTTATTGATCCCTTCTTCTTTAGGAGAGGGCATTCATACTTGACATGTCCCGTTCTTTGACAATTGAAGCACAACGAGGGATTCTTCTTCTTGATTGATTCATGCTTCAATTCCTTGGAAGACATGAATCTCTTGAACTTTTTGAAGAGCTTTGTCATATCTTCTTTTTTCATCATCATCTTTATCCACTTCATCATTTGAATCTCCACAGCTCTCATTAGTGGATTTAAAGGCAATGCCTACCTCTTTCTTTTTTTCTTCCTTCTTCTTGTTCTTCTTTTCTTCGTCATCTTCCTCTTCCTTCACCATCAACTCCTAAGCGAGAAGAGAACCAATAAGCTCATCAAGAGTGAGATACTTTAGGTCTCTAGCTTCGATAATCGTCGTCTTCTTTGATTGCCAAGACTTTGGAAGAGAGTATATCATCTTCCTCACAAGCTTCTCATTAGAGATTACTTCTCCAAATCTCTTGATATCGTTAACAATCACGGAAAATCTATCCGTCATAGTTTTGATTTTTCATTGGGTTTCATCTTTAAATTCTTGTAGCTATTGTTGAAAAGACTTATCTTGGTTTCCCTCACTTCATCAGTTCCTTCATGAGTGACTTAAAGCTAATCCCATATTTCCTTGGCATTGGAACAATAAGAGATTCTTCCATATTCATCCGGGCCTAATGCACAAAAGAGAATGTGCATGGCCTTAGCATTGAGTTGGAACTTCTTCTTCTCTCCATCACTCCAATCATCTATCACGCCGGTTGGAATGGTGTATCCTTTCATGATTTAGTTCCAAGCTCCTAGATTGTTAGCTTGAATGAAAAGAATCATCATATTCTTCCAATAGGCATAATTTTCTACATTGAAGTAGGGTGGCTTGTTTACCAGTTGTGAATCTTCAATGTAGTAGGCACCGGAGGTTAAAATCTTTTCTTTGTCGATTGCATCAGGAATCGATAGAGCTTCTTCAATGATTGTCTCAAGGTGGTTAAACCTTCTAATGAGTCAAGCTCTGGTACCAATTTCTAGGATCGAAGAGGCACAAATGAACAACTGAAAATGTGCAAAGGGGGTTAATTGGCAATAATTTGATTAGGGAGTAAGGAGAGCAAAAGATGGAGAAATTTGACACAAGGATTTATAGTGGTTCGGCTTATACACCAAGTCTACATCCACTACCTTAGCTCCTCACTAAGGTTTTTCTAACAAATTCACTAATTTGTTCTTTCTTTTTCAATGATCAAGAGTAACCTTTACAAACTCCATATCTTTTAAATTGACTAAGATATAACAAAAACCCTTTACAAAAGGATAAAAGAAGTAAACAAATAAACCTCTCAAAGGTAGGTGTTTACAAAGAATTAAGATCACACAAACACAATATTTACAAGAGAAATGAAAATAAGAGTGAAAAACTCTTCTCTTGTATTTGATTTCTTGATAGGTGTTTCTCACCCTTCTTCAAGTGTCCTCAACTTGTATTTATATGTTGGAATGTTGTTGTAGCCATTGGGAGTGTTTTGGAGCCGTTGGGATCAATTTTCGTGCAAAATAAAGCTGCCCATAACTTAGGGTATCCTTACTCCTAAAGGGAGTATCAGTACTACTTTTGTTATTTTTAAATCAACTAGTCGTTGGGGCCTGATGGTATCGATACTATGCATATGGTATCGATACTACTATACATAGTAGTATCGGTACCCCTTTGAGTATCGGTACCCCTTTGAGTATCGGTACCATTTTTGCATACTGGAATTTGACCATTGATGGTAGTATCGATTCTACCTAGTGAGTATCAATACTTCCCTTACCTTAGGTATCGGACCATATGAACAATATTGGTACAGTTAATGAGGTATCGATACTCTAAGAACAGTATCGATACTGCTTGTCCATCAAATTGAGTGCTCAATTCCAAGCTTTAAGTACTTTGAATTATTTTTTAAAACTTTGAATAAATTCAATTCAAGTCCAAAAAACATTTTTGCCTTAATTGTTATATCAAAATATAGTTCAACACTTAGATTTTCAAAATTTAACTTACCTTATCTATTATTGGGATAATGGAAAATCGTACTTGACAAC
Source organism: Hibiscus syriacus (assembly GCF_006381635.1). Taxonomy (NCBI): domain Eukaryota; kingdom Viridiplantae; phylum Streptophyta; class Magnoliopsida; order Malvales; family Malvaceae; genus Hibiscus; species Hibiscus syriacus. Next base: position 395,848 of record NW_024063062.1, on the reverse strand, counting down.
AACCATGAAAAGGAGGAAATTTAAAAAATATAAGAAAAACAATTTAGTAAAGGCGAAAAATTTATACTGAGTTTGAGTGGGAGTTCAGCTCAACATGAAGCAGAAACAAAGCCACTAGATCAAGCGTTTGATGATTAAGACAAAATGAGATTAGCATGGTCGTAGTGAGACGAGAATAGGAATCCAAGATCGAGTTTGATCATATGAAAAATGGGTAATATGACAGTAAGCGACGACTCATCAATTCATCAAGCGTTTGATGATTCTACTGTTACTGCCTACATACATGATTTTATTCCACCTCAAACATTCATTTACTTTCCCATGTTTGGATTGACATATGATTTTGATAACATGACATCTATGATTTCAAATACTACTATTTTTCATCGTGTGTTTCCACCGGATATAGGGAGAGCAGAGTGGTGAGCATATATTTACAACATCGGAGTATATGCCCTTAGTGAATGAGCAGGTTACCTATGATGAACAGACTCATGAGCAACCGCAACGACCACAATAAAATCGACGGGCACCTCGATATTATCATTCAACAACACCCCGAGATCGGCAATAATTATAAACACTTCCTTATTTTTTTATGAAAATTAGTATTACATAAAATTTTCTTCAAATGACGATTTATATGTTTAAATTGATAAATTTTAAGTTGAAACTAAGATTAAATTATGATCATGTGGATTTAAAATTATTAAATGATCAAGTACAATTGTAATAAGGTTTATAATCATTTATTCAAATAAAAATAATATTTACAAACATTTGTTCAAATTAAAATAATATTTATAGTTAAACATTCATTCAAATAGAAACAATATTTACAAATATTTATTCAAATAGAAACAATATTTACAAATATTTATTCAAATAGAAATAATATTTACAAATGTCCATTCAAATAGAAATAATGTTTACAAATATTCATTTAAATATAAATAATATTTACAATTAAACAACCATTCAAATAGAAATAATATTTATAGTTAAACATTCATTCAAATATAAATAATATTTACAGCTAAAAATTCATTCAAATAGAAATAATATTTTCAAACATTCATTCAAATATATATTCATTACATTCATTCAAAAAATATTGTGGTCGGTTTGAACAATTTGTTTGAATGAAATTCAAATATGTAAGAATTTAAATATTTGTTCAAATAGAAATAAGATTATTTATGAGTCTTGTATCGTGGTAGGTTTGAACAATTTTTTATGACCTTCACCCCTACATAATTCACATCTATTTAGTTCACATTTCTCTCTAATATGGATATCCATATTGGTATGGATACGAGTGGACTCATGTCAACCATTTAGACTTCAACGAAGCATTCTATTTGACAGTCATTCATCATGATCCTTTTTCAGCCAATATGATTTATTTGAGATCTATCTAAACTCATAGTTGTAGACACTTAATATTCTCTACAAATGGAAGCACTCATCAATATAAGTGCATGTGTTTGTTCCTATATATACTTGAAACAACTACTTGAACACATGGATATCTCCATGCCTGAAAGCGATCACAATCACACTATATTTCTCGTAAATCAGCTCTAAACGTTTCTCCCTCTTCTTCTTCGTTACGATGTGTAAGAGCCCAAATTTTACCTCTATTTAGAAGACATTCAATCTCATTCTCTTTATCAGACTAAACTTTAGCCAAACTAAAGTAGGTCTCTTTCATCACACTCGCTATTAAGAGATGATGTGTACATTTTAGCACTAAACTAATAGCCTCAGCAAGGTTTGTTTTCATGTGTTCCTATCAACGACCACCATCGTATGCTTGCAATTATTTTTCCCGCTCAATTTTTGAAGCCCACTTCCAAACACGCTTTTCATAAACATTCAAATTCTCCAACCTTTTATCAAAATTTTGTTGGTGTAGTTCATATCATATTTCATAATATATATGGTGTTAACATCAATTTAAAAGAAACATGAATGGATACACATGTTGAAAATAAAACTTACCAATATGGTGAATACAATATGTCGGATATATGTGCAAAGGTGTCCAACAACTTCTTGGTCATTCAATTGCCGCCAAAAGGCATGTTCCTCGATCGTATATCAAGCACACTCCATCTTCTCGAACAATATACTTACGTAGATTGGTCAAAATAAATCTCAAGCCTCTGCTATCTCTCCTTCAGCAATGACGAATGATATCAAGAAGATATTTCATTGACCATCTTGCACAACTGCTATCGATAATATATGCTTATATTATACGTACAACCACATGCCATCTATTTGAATCATACATTTTTAAAATGAAAATCCTTCTATAAATAGCTTAAATGCCCAAAAGATTCTATAGAATATTCTCTTCCCTTGAAGACTTCACTATGGTTCTAGGGGTGAATCATTTCATAACTTGTAAAAATTTGATAGCTCATTGTATGATGTATCTCAATCACCATAAATCAGCATCATTGTCTTATCATTTGTATACCAAACCGGTTTGTAATTTACAGTGTATATGAACTGGTCTCGAATAAATGCAGCTAACACTGAACAAGGGATTCTTGGATTTTGTTCAACCAACATCTTCACATATTGGCATATTACATCGAAGTCCAATAGTCAATGGTCTTGTTCGATGGAGTTTCGCAAACATGTGTGAGGATCATTGTACCTTGTGATGTCCCAAGCATCTTGCCTTTGCATTTTGGACACTCTGATCAACCACTTACAATCGGTGTCGTATTTAATACACTTTGTATATAGGGTTTTCTGGTTGGACTTTTCAACCTTGCAATCTACATAGACTTTTATGTAATACTCTTTAATCGCCAATGTAGCTTAATTTTTTCCTCTAAATTTCTTCCCAACTGATAATTCATCCAAGTTTTAGGACGATTCAATCACGTAGCATGAAGTCAAATGTGGCATCTTTGGGAATTTAGGTCATCTCTGGATATTTAGGTGTCCTCACCACATCATAATCTATATTGTCTAGGGAGGGGCAAGGACCCCAACCCTACGGGTTCCGACCCGACCATATCGGGTTAGAGTTTTTAATAAAAAAAATCCAAGTTCAAGTTTAGGATGAAAAATATCTAACTTGGCTCAACTCAAGAAATGTAATTTTACTTTATATATTTAGAAAAAATTGCAATATACAATTTTATATATCATTATTTTTTAATTAAATCCCTATTGTTATTAAATAAAAATAATATTTTTTTATAAATAAATTATTTTGGATATGATCAAGTCAGGTTCGAGTTTTATGTTAGAAAGATGGGTCAAGTTCGAGTAGGGTGAAGGGTATATATTTTTCAGGTCAGGTGAAGGGTCGGGTGAAGGGTGTATAATTTTTTGGTCTGGTTAGGTTGATTGGAAACCCAACCTGACCCATGCCAATCCTTAATCTTGTACATGTGAGGGGTAGGTTGATACGATGTTGGATATTCATCAATGGAAAAATCAAGTTCACCACCACCAAAAATAGTGTTATCGTCAACCAAAACAAGTTCCTCAGTTTCTTTATCTTTGCTGGAATCATCATGTATTTCTCCATAGTGGTTTTCAGCATCAGCATCAACAGTCGATTCCATATAATGTATGTGTTTGCCCTATACTCTGTAGTTGCAGATTTCCCACCGAATTTATTTGCACTTTCCAACATCGCCACAAAATTGTTTATCGACCTGTATGTCGAGTCCTCAAACACACCTCCGAAAGCCATTTAATGAATTTCTAACCATATTTCTTGACAACCCAGAAACATCAAATATCATACGTAAATAAACAAATAACTCAATAACTGAAATATTTGTTGAGTCGTGTAATTCAATCATGGTTCTAATATCATCTTCTTCAAGTAGTACTGCAACATACCTGACTGGTTTGGGACATATCATAAACTTGTATCTCAAACCATCAAATGTAGCTCATATCTTCTCTTTCTATCTTCTCTTTCATTTCTAGTGATGTCCCTTTTAAACATCATATTTTTAGGTCTTTAGACTAAAAAAACACTAACCTCATTTTCCATAATCTATCCATTATAATGGATAATCATGAAGAAGTTGTTGCTCATTTTCTCTATACGATATATATATATATATATATATATATATAATAAAAAATGAAATTTTCTAATAATATTTCGCTATTATTTAAATAATGATTAATTTTTTAATAATATTTTTAATAATAATGATCTAACTATTTTAGCATTTTTACTACAGATACTAAATCAATACTATTAAAATTTTAGTAATGATTCAAAAAGTCAAATAAAAACTAAAAATATTATAAATTGATATAAACATAACAATAAATTGTAAAAAACTTCAAATAAAATTTATTCATACTTACTTGAGAACTTCTTCCCATAACTTGATTTACAAAAAAACCTCTCGAGACAACTTCTTACTCACTCTTTAATCTACAAAAGAACAAAACAATATCATTTAACAAAATAATATGAGGTTATAAAAAATTATATAAATCATTCAAATTCTTACTCAAAATAATGAAAGAAAATTTCGTTAAATTTTTTTTCAAATACTCCTACCGAATGCCCCGTATTCCAATTGCTTTCTCTTTCAATCTTCTCTATTTTTTCATCCTTCAATTAGATAACACCCTAACTCATACATATATACATTTGAAATAATTTGTTTATACAAATCTGGTTTTGCACGCATAGTAGGGTATGGAAAGCTGGTTAGCAGACATTGAAACTTGAAATTCTTAACTTGAAGACACATGGATATCTTGGAGTTTCCATGTCCAAGCTTGAAGATGCATGAAACCATAGTCTTTTAAACAATAATGAAGACGTGTGGTAATCTTGGAGACTTCACCAAGCGACCTTGAACCATGCAGAAATGTTGAAGTCTTCTCCGAGTCGCATAAAATACTATGCATCTTCTACATTTACTGTAGAAAACACCCTATTGTGAGAAATAAACAATGAGGTGTATTATTTGAGGATTTTTTTAAAACCATTATTTGGGCCATTTTGTCAAAAAAAGGTGTGTTTCATTTTTCTTTATTACATTTAATAGAAAGTCTAAGCATGATAGAGTTTTTGTTTTTATTTTCGATAATTTGATATAATCATCCTTATAATTAAATTAAATATTCTATAATTATATTTGTGATTTCAAGTGCAATTTATATTTATTATTTAAATTTATATTTTTTAAGTTATAAAAAAGATTTGGACTGATACAAAAAATTGTCTAAATTATATCTTTTTTCCATTTAGGTGCCTAAACTTTTTTCTGTCAATATAAGTGTCTAATGTTATGAATGTTATCATTTTAAGTGTTGACTGTAACATACATTAAAAAATTTCGTCATTTCCCTGGTCGCCACCATCGACGAGCAATCACCCCAGCCATTGTCACCCACTAGTAACTGACTGTTACTCTTAAATTTCTAAACTTAAATCCCTAATATCCTAAATATTCAAATCCCTAAAATTCCTTAATTTCCTTTGATCGGTTGTTTGGAACAATAATAGAAGTGATAGTTTGTTATAACCTAAACACCGGGTCAGTGTCTTTAGTGAAAGGATTTTAAAATTTAATGGGTTAATTTGAATAAATTGAAAATTACAAGAATTGATTTAGGAAATTGTGTTTAAGACTTATTATTAAGAATGGAAGAATGGAGGGGCATTATGGACTTTTAGGAGGAAATGAATTTAGTATTCATTTTTTTGGGGATATTTATTAAGGGTTGAATAGGAGAAAAAGGGAAAAGCTAAAAAACTTCGGTTATCTACTCTTCTTCTTCTTCTCGTCCCCGTACCTCCATAACAAATGTGAGATTTATTCAAGTTGGGTTTTCCTTTCATTTTTGGGTTGGTTTTGAAGCCTTAAGTGATATAGAAGCTTAAGGAATGCTTAAGAGTGAATAAAACTAAGAGATTAGTGATTTCATAAAATGGGTTTTAAGTGATTTGATGAAATATGGTCAGTTATTGGAGTTTAAAAGCATTTTTGACTTGTCAAAGATGTAAATAAGAGATTTGGAGCCTTAGAAGTGATTGAAAACATGTTTGAAAATTTGGGGTGATTCTTAGTTTTGAGTGTTCTTTTGAGATTTTGGATGTTTTAAGGAGATTTATGATTGTAAGTTAGTTTGGATAAGTGATAATGAGTTTAATGGTATGGTTGGAGATAGGAGTAAGAGAGTTAGATGAAATTTGGGTAAAAATCAAAGTGAAATAAGTAAAATATGGGTAAGAGTATCGGTACTAGAAGAATAATATCAATACTATAAGGTTAAATTTGAGGATTCGGATGAAAATCATCGATACCGATTTAAAGAAGTATCGATACTGAGGTGTAGGTATCAATACCAAGAGGAAGGTATCGATACCGTAATGAAAAACGAAATTCCAGAATGTTTGAATGGTATCGGTACCGAAGTGGGTATCGGTACCATAGAAGAGAAGTATCGATACTGTAGGAGGGGTACCGATACTATTCAGTCTAAAATTTTAAGTTATGATGAATTTTAATAGAATTAAAAATTAATAAATACTTTTGAGTATTATTACTTTGGATAAATGTTAGTAAGTATACTAACATCATTTTTGTATGTGTGCTTATGGATGCTTGTGTAGATCGTAATCAAACTCCTGAGTCAAGCAAACAGAAAGGCAAGGATAAAGTAGCATAATAGTTGGACATATTTAAAGCTTAATCGTAATCAACCTCGAATGTTTGATAAAAGAATGTTTTACCATATCTTAAAATATTTTCATAAAGTTTATGGAAAGGATTTACGAATAAATTTTAGAGTATGAACTGCTCTAAAATAGATGTATGTACTTCTATATTATTTTAACAGCTATCGATGTTCAAATAAATGTTTAACCTGTGAATTTGACTTAAAGGCCCATTGTATGTGCATTGAGATTCATATGTGTATTGAGATTCATATGTGTATTGAGATTCATAGGTGCATTTCGACATACTTTGTGTATGATGGTTATAGATCGATTTTGTTTAATGCATAAGTTGCATTTTTCGTATGATGCTTATCGATCGATTTTGTTTAATGCATATGTTACATTTTTATATCAGTACTATATGTACTTTCGACACTATGTGTGCACCCATGATATTCATAATGAGTTTATGAATGACCATTTCGTCACTATGCGTGCATCCATGGAATTCATAATGAGTTTGTGAATTACCATTTCGGCACTTAGGTGCAGCTCATGTACCTTGCATTCTCATTCAATATACATTGGGCAAATAGAAGGATAATTGGGAAAAATAATGATTGATAGGTATGCTGGGCATACTAAATATAGTTTCGTTGGTTATGTGAAAGAAATTTGGTTTCCTAAGCCAATTTTAATTATTATTATGAATTGTACGATTTAATTCGTATTTTGATAGTTTATGATATACTTATGTATTGGTTACACTTCATTTATATTATTATGCCTCACTAAGTGAAAACTTAGCGTGTGTTGGTTTCATGCGTTGGTATTAACACGAGCGGAGTAAAGAGTGTAGGTGACATCATAGATCAAAGGTTGTCTCATCAGTAACTGTATGACAATTATGTCTACTTTTGATATTATTAGATGACATGTAATAGACTTATGATAATACTCTAGAAAATATTTGACTTATGATGATTGTAATATTTAATATGTTAGAACTTTAAGATTATTTTATATATTAGAAGTAAATGAACGTTTTATTAGTATTACATTAAAATGTTTTATGTATGGAAATAAAAATTTACTGTTTTTTTCAAAAGCGATAATATTTTGAAAAGTCTTGTGACATCTATGACTTGTGTACAGAAATGTATACTATAAATGAGTGTTACATAGTCAGCCGATTGTTTGGTCACTTGTTCACCTTTGGCAGTTCACGGTGAGCATTTGAGAACGGTGAGCATTTGAGAGAGTTTTTCCAATGCAGTGGGATGCGAGCAAAAGGGCGGGGTGGGGATGTAGGCGGAGAAGGGGGACGTGTGGGTAGGGGGAAAGGGACACGTGTGGGTTGATGAAGGGTTACATTTTAAAAAATGATTTTTAAAAAAATAATAAATTTATTTTTAAAAATAAAAAATAAAATTTTCAAAAAATATATACGCGACACATGTTACTTAACATAATTTTCTAACGTCTATTTCGATAGAGACTCTTAAAATGATAACATTTACAACCTTAAATATTTATATTGACCTAAACAATCGAAGTACCTAAATAGAAAAAATGGCACTGTTTGGATAAATTTTTTATATTAAACATAAAGTTTTTTATTAAAATTTATTATTTATAATCTATTTTTGATTAAAAATTATATTTAATTTTTTTATAATTCTAAAATAAATTATGAATTTTTATTTATCTTTAATCTTAAAATTATGATCAAAAAATATATAAATGTTATCAAGATAAATAGTTTAGTTATAATTAAGAATTCAAATAAAATATTATTCATTAATTTTAATTGTATATTGTTATCTCTTTAACATTGATTAGTCTAATAATGTTATATTCCTCTGTTTAATATAAATACCCTAAATATTGGAAAATATTGAGTCCTTTTATTGCATTGTTTCTAGTTTCGTGATTATGTCATATTCTACCAAAACCATGGCGACTAGTTTGATTCGACGGGCGATGAATGTGACGTCTATAGTGTCTTCATCAACGATGGCTCCGGCAACGAGGCTGGGTTTGGTCAGGGCCGTACGCCAGCGAAGCAGAAGCTCAAAAGGTAGAACCAAAAGCGGCCGCCTCCACCAACATGAAGACCTTCCAAATCTACCGATGGAATCCCGACAACCCTGCTAAACCCCAGCTCCAAGACTACAAAATCGACCTAAAAGAGTGCGGACCTATGGTCCTCGACGCCCTCATCAAGATCAAGAACGAGATCGATCCGTCGCTCACCTTCCGCCGCTCCTGCCGTGAAGGAATCTGCGGCTCTTGTGCAATGAACATCAACGGCTGTAACGGCTTAGCTTGTCTGACGAAGATCGAGTCAGGATCATCGGAGACGACCATAACTCCTTTGCCGCATATGTTTGTGATTAAAGATCTGGTGGTGGATATGACCAATTTCTATAATCAGTATAAGAGTATTGAACCGTGGTTGAAGAGGAAGAATCCGCCGCCGACGGCGGGGAAAGAGATTCCACAAAGTAAAAAGGATAGAGCTAAGCTGGATGGGATGTATGAGTGTATTTTGTGTGCTTGTTGTAGCACCAGCTGTCCCAGTTATTGGTGGAATCCTGAGTCTTATCTGGGTCCTGCTGCTTTGCTCCACGCTAACAGGTTATCAATACAATTATTTAATTTTGGGTTTTATTTGTTAATGTTGCTGATGGTTTTCGTGGATTGGATCTGGAATTTATTTGATTGGTTCATAGGAAAAGAGCTAGCTTTATCTTCAGTGACTAATAGGGAACGCTGAAAGTGAATGCTTTAAGGGTTTGATTTCTTAATTTGATGTTGTTGATGGATTTTTTTTTGGCTTATTTTGGTATCTATTTGGTTGATAACTGAAAAGAAGGAATTCTTATTTTTGTTTTACTTAATGCTAGCTATATATGGATAATGATTCTTACAATTCACATTAATCCTTTCAAAATTGGGGTTCTCTGATTGATTCATTTAAGTTAGTATTTAGGCTTTTATTGATTATGAAATAGTTTAAGTTTTAGGACTCTCTTGGGTCATAGTTTGCTAGGAATATGCCTTGGTTTATGGTCTCACCTGAATAGGGGGGAAATGTTACCTCACCCGAGTGTTGGGTCAATGGGTTTTTTTCCCGAGTGTTGGGTCTCAATGGGTTTTTTTTCAAAAGACTTAGATCTAAACTCATGCACTCGTGCAGACTACGCTGCTCAAACCTAAGTCATCAAGGGATATCAACGAGTTTGAAAAGGGAATCCTAAACTTTTTTGTTTTTATTTTTCTTTCTTTCCATATTAATGTTTTTCTTCTTTGGGGCTTACTTTGTGTTTCGAAGTGATTCTTGATTATGCAAATTGTTACCTATGTTTTAAGTTTTTGCCAGTTACACTATTTATTTGTGATTAAGGGTTGTATTTGATGTTCACTTTATTATCTGGTACTGTTTTAAAATTTTTCTAATCACTCTTGAACTGTACTAGTCAAAATGTTCAATGAATTTTGATCGTGAAATGGAAAAAGCCATTGCTTAAACATCTAGCAGCTGAATTACAGTATTATAATGGTTCAGCTTATTGTTGAGCTATCAATTCAACTGCTGCCCATATATGATTGCCAACTAATTCTTTGCCATTAAACTTATAATGGACCTGTCAATCATAGCTTCTTGCCTATTTATCTCTGTTTTTCTCTTGCTGAATTTGTTACTTCCTTACTATTAGTTTCCCTCTTTAGCTGGTAGAGACTGCAAACTGATTACCTCTCGAGTGTTTAAAGTTTGTTAACCATGCTCTTATATATGCAGATGGATAAGCGACAGCCGTGATGAATACACAAAGGAGAGATTGGATGCCATAAATGATGTCTGGTTTGTTTTTGTGAGATTTCCATGAACATTTTGCTTAGAGTCCATGATATGCCAATAATTGTAGTCTCCCAAACAATGTACTTAAATTTAATGTTCAAGTGCTGATTTTGGGTTCGATTGATCCTTTTTTGTTGCATTCAATCTATAAGCATCAGTTGGTAGGTTTTACTCTCATCATATTCAACTAAATCATGCCGTTTTGCTAGAGATTTTGGAGTTTAGAATATCTATCTACCTTTCAACCAACTATGGTACAAGGCATATCAAACTATGGAAAATAAATTACATCTCAATAACTACTTGCACAACATTGCATTCATCATTGTGGATATTTTTTTTTACATGTTCCAAAAAGAAAGAGAAAATAAACCATAAACTTGACATTTTTTGTATTGTTATGGTCACAGTTTTGTGCTGAATCATTATTACTAACAGAAGTATATGATAGTGAAGTTTCCATTTTTCAAATTCTGATGTAACAAGTTAGGTCCATCATCTCTAAGACTTGAAGGGCATAAATATATGCCAGAGAAAACTTCACCACCAAAGATGGTCTACAATGGTTAAGTTGTTATGATAACATGGATTTCTGTCCTCATCTTTTCTAATTTCGTTCAAGCCAGCAATCGGCTCTCAGTTTCCATGGAAGCTCAAGGCTTTGAGCCACCAAAGTATGTTACCATTACAGGTGATGTAATTACACTGGCTCATCCCATTTTTTAGATCCCCTTCTTAATTTTCCATGAAACTTCTTTCTAACAAACATCAATGCATAAGAGAACGAATCTTGAAACGATTTAAGTTTATCCATAACAAGGCTCTAATATTTCAGTTTTCTTGTTCAAACAGGCTGCACAGTGACTGTGATACAGCTTGTTGTAGTTGTGACATTGAGAACAGCCACCAATGTGCACCTATTGCTGCAAAGAAGAGACATTAGCTAATGCAATGCATGGCCACAAGAACGGATTAAAGTTTTCAAGGCATTTGGCACATAATATATAATTCAGAGGGGATCTTCCATCATTGGAAGTACCACACTTCATCGATCATCCCACAAGTTCAAAGTTGAAGAAGGGCACTGATCTCGTTTCATATTCAATTATTCATTTATTTCAATAAAATCATTAATTTTACAACACTTTGTATTACATTAGGATATATGAACTTGGAATTGAAAAAATCTTTTGTAGCCTCAAGATCTCATCAATCATTCAAGGAGCTTTTCCTTGAAAGACCAAGGAACACAGTTGCAGATGCGATTTGCACCTTCAGGTCAGCAATGTCAACATCATGCCCACTTCGACTAAACCCCATTTATCCGCCTAAAAATATATAAGAGATGTCTCAGTCTACAAGTTTTGATAATATATACATGCATAAGCATGTGTTAGCATAAGAGATTTACTAAAATGAAAACGAACCTGCAAATCTTCCTCAAGTCTAATCAACTCAATTGCTTCCTCGATCTGCAATTTACCACAAAATATTCCTAAAGAAATAACCAATGAATGTGCAGCAGCTGCAAGGGCATCAATTGCTGCCAATTCACAGTCATCTGTTTTCTTTAGAAGGTTTTCAACAACCATTGTGAGACCTTCCCCTTGCTTCCCACCAAAAAAGCTGAAGTACACAACAGGCTTAAAGTCAAATTCAGAATTTAACCAAGAAAGCAAAGGATCAACTTTCTCAACTTGCCTTGTTGCAATAAAGGCCATGATATTATTGCATTTTGGTTTCCAGAATGTACCAAACAAGCAAAGGAATTCAATTTTCCATCAAGCATTATGCATGACAACTCAATGTAGTCAAGTATGAATAACCAACGCACCATGTACACCAGCAGTCAAAGTGTTATCCTCTGGTGCTCGACAGAATACCAAATCTTGATGGAATTTCTTCATCAGATGTTGGATGATCTTGGCACGTGTGAATGGCACTCTCACCAGTGCCGTGCAAGCAAGTTTCATCAATGGCATTGTAAAGGGTCTGATTCCATCTGTTTGCTAAAAATCATCAACATCTTTTTGGTTATTATCGATGTTATTAAAACCGGACCGAACCGGACGGTTCGACCGGTTGAACCGTGAACCGGTGGCCTGTCCGGTCCGGTTAACTCCCAAGACCGGATTAACACAAAACCGGTAAAGAACCGGAAGAACCGGCTGAAAACCGGGAAAACCGGGGTGACCGGCTGAAAACCGGCAAAACCGGTTTGAACCGTCGGTTCACTTTTTTCCTTTAAAATAAAATTAAACCAAACGGCGTCGTTTGTTCAACGAGCCGAGTCAAATTCGAATATTGCTGAACTCGACTCGAACTCGAAAACTTTAAAAGTAAGTTCAACTCGACTCAAAAACTCACGAACTAAAAATTATCAACTCGAAATATAATATTAAAACTTGAAATCGAAAAGACTTGAACTCAAAAAAAAATTTAGAAGTTCGAATGAAGCCTAAAATTTGAGCTCAATTGAAGCGAAAGAATAGTTCGCTTTATGCTTACCAAAAGGCTTCATGATTTTGAATGTCAAATTACTTCTATTATTTATAAAAGTAAGTTGGGATGCTCTTCTATATTTCTTAGTCATGTGGAATTGTTTTGTTCTCATATTTTTACTCCTTAAACTTTTGAGATACTCTTCTATGTTTCTTAGCTATGTGGGATTATTATTTTTAAAACAATTAAACCAAATGACATCATTTATTATGATTTTTTTAAACCCCAATTTTATTTTTTTGATTATAGTTATATAATTATATTTATTATTTAATATGTTTTACCTTAAATATTATGTTGTAATTGATTTGAATCATTTTGTTTCTCTTGATTTTATGGTTTTTCATTCATACATATTATGATTTGTGATATTTTTATATATTTTAATATTGTAAACTTAAAAAAAGTGTTATATATATATTAATATTGCTTTGAATATTATGTAAAATTAAAAAAATATATTATTTTATATAAAATCCGGTTTCAACCGCGGTTGAACCCAATTAAATCAGTGAATCAGTATCTTCACCGGTTCAATGTTCGATCCGATTTTAATAATTATTATAGAATTCAATTCGACCTAAGATGATGAATGAAGTAAAATACATAGACTAAATCTTTTGGATTCACCCCATCCACTTTCTGAAGTAACATTAATGAAGCTATATAACCAATTCAGACAAAAGTTACCACTTTAACAGATACAAAGACTAAACTAGCAAAAACAAAAACCCCAAAATTTTGAAAACAAGATGAAGAATTAGAGTAAAAGAAAATGATGCACCTGATATTCCCATTCAACAGCAATGGCCTTAGCAAGAGCCAAAGTGGGCAATTTGAGAGGCCGTTTAGAAGGGGTTTTAAGAGTCCGATAATCAAGCATTACCGTTCATCCAATACCATCATCAGAGACTCTCGTAGTAACTTTCTGATAGAATCTCTTCCCAACTATCGATACAGTCATGAACGACATAGGCATCGTCACCGACGTCGTCTTCTCGGCGCTCGCTTTAGAAGTCGGTGGCTTTATGCATATTCTATTATCGTCTTTCTCTTTCTTACTACCGGTGTTGTCGAAAGTGAAGGGAGATGAAGATGGGCCGTCGGAGGGGTTGGTGGTAATAGAAATGAAATTAAGAGAGCGGAGAGATGAGAGGAACTTTGGATGTTTTATGGGTTTTAAGGCTTTGTTTAAAAGAGAAGCGGCCATTGAATTTTACTGAGAAAATGCAGGGGTTTTGTTGAGCTTTAGCTACGGGGTTTCTCCATTGAAGGAAGGGGAAAAGCGAGGGAAAACATCAAATGGGCTTGTGAGTTGAGGCCTCATTCATTCGCTTATGGGTCCTGAGTTGTATATGGTGACGGGCCCTTAGAATTTAAAATGTAATTATAAGTTTGAATATTAAATTAAATAAATTATATTTCAATCACTTATGTTATTAATTTATTATATTTTAATTATTAATTAGTTATTATTTTTATTTAATTATATAATATATTAACAAAAATAATTTTAATTTAACTATAAATTATAGATAAAACATTGATTTAACTCTTGATTTTCTTTCTCAAAATTTATGTTTATCCTTATTTAAAAAATAAATCTAGAAGCTTGAAAAGTATTCATCTCCTTTCACAGTCTTCGTTGACCATCGCCAACTATCGTCTTATTGCTCACGTATAGATTTAACACCGATAAAAAAAATTCTCTTCCCATTTCTTTGTATCAATTTAGTTTGTTATTTTTATTTCAAAAACGAACCAAAAAGGATTTTTGCGTCACTATATTCATCATTATGTGTCTTATCTTTAACTCACTAAGGAGGTAAACTGATTTTGAGCCATGGAGAGACCAAAATTTATGCATGTACACCATATATTTATTCATATCGATTTACACAAATCAATTTCTATCTCACAATATCTTAAAATTAGTAGGGTTTAGATTTAGGGAATTGAACTCTTTTTGACTTTGGAAGTATCAAGGCATATTCTTCCAAGCTGAAAGAAAGATCAAACCCGTGAAAGTTAAGAAATACACCTTTTCACACTATAAAATAAAGGGCAAAAAAAAAGCATGTGCCAACCTTATCATTGTTAGAATGATATATCTTGTTAGCAACCCAACTTGTTACACCAAATTGGTTAAGATGGATAAAAATGTAAAACATGGCAACACCAACAGATAATGAAACTATGTCAAAAGAATAGAGGGGAACAATAAAATGAACATATGTCGCAAAGTTTTTACCTTTATCACGTGCCATAGAGAAACATGAAAGTCATGTTAGTAATTATAATTGACTTAAAGCTATTTACCTTGAGAGCAGTCATGGGATATTTGTCAGAAAAATAGTTCCAATTTAAAAGCTCCACTTGAATAAAACGTCACAAGGTGGCTACCATTTGTTTGAAAGTAAAGTAGCTTTTAGGTCACCATACAAATAGGAATTCAAATAAAGAATACTAAAAGTATTTTGGACGTGTTAAATCCAACATACTCTTTGCAACATAAACGGAGTTAAGAACTTTGAGTCTCATAAAGACATTTTTTCAAAGCAGTCAAGTAACAGAAACATTTTTTTCAGTTGACTTTTATGCTTGAGATCTATTTACAAACATTATGATAAATGATAAAATCAAAACAGTAATCACTAGAGAAACATCATAAAACATCAAAGATATAACAAGTCAAATGAAATTAAAAGCTAAATATGGATAACACCATAATAATTTCACCAAACTACTATATTAGGTCACGGAATTAGATTTATAGTTTTTAATGTTTTCAAAATACACAAACATTTAACTTGTCCCCACATGTCCAATAGTTATCCTATCATTAATCTCTTTTGATTTTGATGCTTTTCTCCTCTCCATCAACTTTCTGAGCGAAACATATCTCTTCAATTTCTCGAACTCTTTCAAGTTTCAACAATAGAAATATATTGTTTAAAGAATCTACACTCTCTAGAGTTCCATCATAAACTTCAATACTCATATTTTCATTTGGATTAAGTCATTCTCAAATCCTTGTTAATGAATCGAGAATATATTGTTGCGGAAGACGGCTATCGGATAGAGCAAAATCGCAACTGATAATTTGAGAAAATAAAAATGAAGATAAAAGAGACACAAAATTTACGTGGAAAACCCCTGAATAATATAGGGTAAAAACCACGGGCAACGGTAGAAGAATTTCACTATGAAAATAGGATTACAACCTCTCTCGATCTACCAAGGAGAAAACAATGATAATTCTCTCTAGATAAAAAGGAGAAAACAACTCTCAAGAAACTCTCTAAAATCTCTTTAGTATTGGAAGAAAGCTAGAATGCTTTGGGATGGTTTTGAAGCTAAATGAGCTAGGGTATTTATAGTTGAAACTTAAGGACTAATCTTATAAATACCCTAAAGTTTAGTGACTAAAGTTTATAATTTACCCATTTAATTTTCAAACATTATTGCACCAAATTTTGACATTGTTGCACCTAATTTTGACATTGCAATATTAGGTGCCTAACTTGAACCAATTTTCCAAGCTTTTACATTTCAACAATCTCCCACTTGAAGATTTGATTGGAACAATCATATCTTCACACCATTCTTTCTACCTTGTACCATCATGTTACTTACGTCTCTGACAGGCCACAAGAGGATCGACACCAGGTAAATTTATCAGCATTGATTGCCTTCGTCATGAAATCTGCTATGTTGTCTTTGGTATGGATCTTCTGTATATATACCGTTCTTTCTTCCACCTTTTCACGAATGAAATGGTACTGAACTCGTATGTGCTTAGTCCTTGAATGAAATGCTGGATTCCTTGCTAGATGCAAGGCGCTTTGACTGTCACAAAACAGAGAGACATACTCTTGATTGTGCCCAAGCTCCTCCAATAGCATCTTCAACCAAATTGCTTCTTTATTGGCTTGTGTAGCTGCTACATATTCTGCCTCTGTTGTGGACGTAGCCACAACTGACTGCAATTTTGAAACCCAGCTTACAGCTCCACCAGCAACTTTGAACACATATCCTGTAGTAGATTTGCTTTTATCCAAATCCCCTGCATAGTCAGAATCTACATACCCATTAATTAGTAAGTTTGATCCTTCGTAACATAATGCAACATTTGAGGTCCCTTTGATGTATCTTAGGATCCTCTTTACTGTATTCCAATGCTCTTTTCCTGGATTCGCCATGTACCGACTAACCACTCTCACTGCTTGTGCAATGTCTGGTCTTGTGCATATCATAGCAAACATCAAACTTCCCACTGCTGATGCATACGGTACTCGAGACATCTCTATCCTCTCTTCTTCACTGCTAGGACTCATACTGGAGGATAATTTGAAGTTAATAGGAAGAGGGGTAGAAATTGGCTTACAATCTTGCATGCTAAATCGTGACAAGATTTTCTTCAAGTAATTTTTTTGTGAAAGCCAAATCTTCCTATTACTTCTGTCTCGGTGAATTTGCATCCCTAGAATCTTGTTTGCTGATCCCAAGTCCTTCATTTCAAATTCCCTAGCCAGTTGTGCCTTCAATTCTTCAATATGATCTTTGTTGGGTCCTGCAACCAACATGTCATCCACATACAACAACAATATAACAAAATCGTTATCACCAGACCTCTTGAAATAAGCACAAGGGTCTGCATTAAGTCTGTTGTATCCAAGGCACATAATGAAGGAATCAAATCTCTTATACCAACACCTTGGCGCCTGTTTTAGACCGTACAGAGATTTGTTCAACCTGCAAACCAAGTTCTTCTTTTCGTCTTCTTCAAAACCTTCAGGCTGGAGCATATAAATCTCTTCTTCAAGATTTCCATGAAGAAAAGCTGTTTTAACATCTAGCTGTTCCAGATGTAAATTCAATGTAGCACACATTGCCAAGACTACTCGAACTGTTGTTAGTCGAACCACAGGAGAAAAAATTTCATTGAAATCAATACCTTCTTTCTGAGCATATCCTTTGACCACCAGTCTTGCACGATACCTCTCCACTTGATCGTCACCATTTCGCTTGATTTTGAAGACCCATTTGTTACCAATTGGCTTCCTTCCTTGTGGTAGTGGCACAAGGTCCCATGTATTATTTTTATGAAGGGCTTCGATTTCTTCTTGCATCGCCATCATCCACAGTGAAGCATCTGAGCTGTTTATTGCCTCCTGATATGTTGATGGCTCACCGTCCTCTATTAAAAGACAGTATGCAACATTTCCTTCTATAACATAATCTGAGTGCCAATTGGGACGTCTTCTCACACGATCTGATTGACGAGTTGTTGGAGCTTCAGAACTCTCTGGTTCTTGTTCATCATGTGCTGGTTCTGCTTCAGAAGAATCTCCTTGTTCAAACTCCTTTTCTACATGTATCTGTGTAGTCTCTGACTTTTCAGCACTGTCATTGTCTTCTTTTCTTTGTAGCTTATCTTCTACAAAGATAACATCCATGCTAATGATCACTTTGCGGGCAGTGGGATCCCACAAGCGGTACCCCTTTACTCCATCAGCATACCCCAAGAATTTGCATTTTCTGGATTTTGGATCCAGCTTTGAAATTTCTTGGGAGTTGTACATCACATACACAATACTTCCAAATACATGGAGGTTTGAATAATCAACTGATTTACCAGTCCACATCTCCATTGGTGTCTTCAGCACTATTGCAGTTGATGGAGCTCGATTCACCAAATAACAGGCGGTATTGACTGCTTCTGCCCAGAATGATTTTTCTAGGCCTGCGTCCCTCAATATTGCTCTTTTTCTTTCTAACAAGGTTCTGTTCATCCGCTCTGCCACTCCATTTTGTTGAGGAGTATTCGCCACTGTGAACTGTCTTTTGATGCCTTCTTTCCTGCAAAAGTCATCAAATTCTTCGCTTGTGTATTCTCCTCCATTATCTGTTCTGAAACACTTAATCTTATTTCCAGAATCAAGTTCCACCCATGCTTTGATGTTTTTAAAAGTTGAAAACACGTCTGACTTCTTCTTAATAGGGTGCACCCAACATCTCTTGGAGTAGTCATCAATAAATGAGACAAAGTATTTTGCTCCACCTAGGGACGTTACCGGTGCTTGCCATACGTCAGAGTGAACCAATTCTAGAACACTTTTGCCTCTAGAATTTGATGTGTTGAATTTCAACTGGTGCTGCTTACTTGTTATGCAATGCTCACACAAAGGAAGTGATACCTTTGTTAAGCCTGGAAGTAGCTTTTGCTCCACAAGGACTTTCATTTCTTGTTCTGACATGTGTCCAAGTTTCTTATGCCATAGCATTGCAGAATCTGAACTACATGAGGCAACAGAGGCTTCTGCTTCTAGCAATGTCTCTCCCTTCAGCATGTACAAGTTTGCAGCTATTTTTTCACCTTTAAGCACCACAAGCGCTCCACGAAACACCTTCATGATTCCTTTTCGTGTTTCAATCTTGCTAGTATTATTATCCAACAATCCATACGATAATAAATTTTTCTTCAGACCTTTAACGTGCCGCACATCTCGAACAACTTTAATTGTTCCATCATACATCTTTAATTTGATGGTTCCCACACCAACGATCTCTAAGGCATGATCATTGCAACTATACACAGATCCTCCTGAGACAGGTTCATAATGATGGAACCATTCTCTTCTTGAGGTCATGTGATATGTCGCTCCCAAATCAATGAGCCATATATCTGCAAATCTTTTTCTGCCTTCCACGGTGGTTGACGCTTCACAGCATAGAGCATCTCCATCATCTGAAGTGTTTGCGGTATTGCCTTGTGGATTGGAATTTTTATTTAGACTCCAACAATCCTTCTTCAAGTGACCCTTCTTTCCACAGTGGTAGCACTTTAAATTCTTCTTGCTCCTAGACTTCGATCTACCATGTTTATGACTGCTACTTTGGCCACGTTCTGTTGATCTCCCTCTCATCGTTGTCAACGCTTCTGCTTGTTGCAGATTTACTTGTCTGTCTTCCATGTTCTTGCGCCGATTTTCTTCTTGTAGAACAGCAGCTGCAACGTCATCGAAGACTAGACTGGTGACATTACTGTTTGTCAAGTTGATGATGAGTTGATCGTACGAATCCGGTAGACTTTGAAGTAGAAGTTCAGCACGTTCTTGTTCTCATATTTTACAGCTTAAGGATGTAAGCTGAGAAAATAAGGTGTTCAGTGTATTTAAGTGCTCCGTCACTGAAGTAGATTCTGGCATACGGAGAGTGTACAATTTCCTCTTAAGAAAAATTTTATTGTGCAACGATGTGGCCTCGTACAATTTGATGAGATGATCCCATATCTCCTTAGTTGTCTTATTCTCCTCGATGCTTGACAATACTTCATCTGCTAATTCTAGATGAAAGCTTGTCATAGCATTCCCGTCCATCTCGTTCCATTTGATGTCATCTGCGAAATCCACCGGCCTTTCATTGATAGCCACTAGACACCCGTCTTTCCTTAGGATGGCCTTCATCTTCAATTTCCACAATGAGAAATTTCTCCCATTGGACTTTTCAATATCAAATTTCGTTGCCATTGCTTCGTTTACGGATAGCTCCCACTATTTCACTATCGTGAATAGTTCTCTGGAACCTTCAAAGAATGGGTAATAACTTCTTACCTTCTTATGTTGGAGGATCCACCTTTTGGTGGCAACCACAAAGACAATAAGCAGATATTACACACTCTAATCTAGCTCTGATACCAATTGTTGCGGAAGACGGCTATCGGATAAAGCAAAATCGCAACTGATAATTTGAGAAAATAAAAATGAAGATAAAAGAGACACAAAATTTACGTGGAAAACCCCTGAATAATATAGGGTAAAAACCACGGGCAACGGTAGAATAATTTCACTATGAGAAAATAGGAATTACAACCTCTCTCGATCTACCAAGGAGAAAACAATGATAATTCTCTCTAGATAAAAAGGAGAAAACAACTCTCAAGAAACTCTCTAAAATCTCTCTAGTATTGGAAGAAAGCTAGAATGCTTTGGGATGGTTTTGAAGCTAAATGAGCTAGGGTATTTATAGTTGAAACTTAAGGACTAATCTTATAAATATCCTAAAGTTTAGTGACTAAAGTTTATAATTTACCCATTTAATTTTCAAACATTATTGCACCTAATTTTGACATTGTTGCACCTAATTTTGACATTGCAATATTAGGTGCCTAACTTGAACCAATTTTCCAAGCTTTGACATTTCAACATATATTTGGTCCAACTACAACTTGATTACTTTCATTGTACTAATATAGCCTAAAGCAAAATTATCATGACTTGTCACCTAAGTCTCGTCCAATCCAACTCTTAGCCTTAGGTTAGGTAGGAAAAAACCACTTAAAAGTCCATTCCTGATTAAATTTAGATTCATTACATAAACAAATAAAAATTTTAAAACCTAATATCTTAGGTTATAAATACCTATACCTATACGTATATGTTTGCTGCAAACATATATTTTCGTCACTCTCCACATGCACGCACGCATAATATGATCTAGGGTATGAGAGTAATGATATAGTTTACGTTATTTTTGTCATTGTTAAATTCTACTCTATTATTATATAGTCGTCTTGTTTGCTTGTTTACTAAGTTTTAAGATTTTATTACTCAAATCAAACAATAACTTTTAAGATTTTATTTATTATTGAATGAAAATATTTTAATATTTTATTTATTATTAAATTAAAATTTTAGGATGAATTATTTTAATTAAGATATTATGATCTGACGTAATGTCACTATAAAATATTCAACGGTAAATGAGAACAATGAAGATCTTAATCTATTGCTCCCTATATTCTATAACGTCAAGGAACCAATGCTTGTGATATAGAATATGGTGATAAAGAAATAAAATTTTAAAGTTGAGATAACACAGAAACATGCACAATGTTATTGGAATAGAGAATTATGAAGAAATCGTTATTAGGGAAATAATTTCATAATGTCAGTGAAATGTACTTGCAACTTTGACAATTATGAAGAAATCTATTGTGTTTTTATAACTTGTTTGTCAACCTGTTTAACAGCTCAAAGGTGCTTGAATATTGAAATAAGCATAATAATGTTAGGATTAACTTAAAACTAAAGTGCTACCATAACTGAAGATAGTAACAACTTTAACATTCAAATGCTTGCTCTGGCAATATTCTTTTAAATCTCTTTTAGGAGGCCAAAGTTTATGCATGTACATCATATATTTACTCATATTGATTATGGTTGATATTTTCTCATACTAATTATGCATGTATACCAGAAACTCACACCATATGTAACTCGATATTTTTTTAATTTTCATCAAGTTTCAAAATATTACAGACTCAATTACCCCTTGTATATACCCCAAACATCGTATACAACTCACACCATTTATCAATATTCTTTTAATTATTCAAAAACTATTGAAAGTTTATTGTGATGGCATCCAATAAAAATAAGAGCGGTTCAAGAAGGACTTTCTCAATCACATGGTGAAGCACATGAGAGAAATTTCACTAAAGTTCAAAAGCTGCCTCTGTGGGCATGGTTTCCCAATAAAATAAGAAAGGAAGGAACATCATGATAATGACCACTAATTGAGATGTTTCATTTAAGATGTATGATGGTTTTTGTTGTTTTACTTTTTTGGGTTTGTATGTGTTGTTAGTTCTAGATTGTTGTTATATTGTTTTATTTTGTTCTTATTTAATGAAATGCGAGTTTGTTTGAAATATTTTCTTAATGTGTTTTTCCTTAATCGTAAATGCTTGATGAAAGCAGTTGTCATCTTTGTACCAATTTTAAAATTAAACATTTTTTTAATAGAAAAGACAAAAACCAAGTGAAAATGTGACTAAACAAATCAAACAAGAAATGCAACTAAACCAAACAGAAACATGACTAATCATGAATATAATGTTATCTAAAATTCGTGGGCTACAAGTTGATTTACATATTTTCACCAATCCTTCTTTAGCTTATCAGTTTATTCTATTAATACTGTTCAATGTTCATGTTTGCTTAGATCAATGTTGCCAACGTAGTTTCTAATGATGCAACCAACAATCAAATTATGGAGAAACAAACAAACCAACTCTTTACAGAATATTTAATTATTCTGTATGCGATGCAATACTTGATTGGGTTAATGGTTCTAAAATAAACTTAAAGTTTGGTTTTAATCTGAGTGAATTGTAATTTAAATTTATATATATTTTTTTAATCTTAGTTATAAGTGTGTTGTAGGTTTGAATCTTTTAAATTAAAATTGATTAATATTGTTTTTTGTTTCAAAATATTTATGGATCAATTGAAGTGATTTCTTTTCACTTACAAGAAATCTAACATGTTGAAAAATATATGAATTCTAAACTAGTTCAAATTCAAACTTTATGATTAACATAAGCCTCTGTATTATTATGACTAAGAACACAATTGTCCTGACTTATCACCTAAATCTATCCCATTCCAACTCCAACTTTTAGGTCGAGTAGAATAAAAGAACAAAGAAATTCATTCCTAATTGAATTTGGATTCATTATAGAAGCAAATAAAAGTTTAAAAACCTAATATCTCTACGTTATAAATACCCAAACCCATATGTGTGCTACACACATATTTTTGTCTCTTCAATACGATTAGCCTCTTCAATACGATTTTGAATTTTAATATCAGGAACTTTCTGAACATGATTGTGAATATCTTACAAATTATATATTTTTATTATTCTTGAGAAAATTGAACTCCCGATCAGTCAAATACAGTTTGGTGTCGTTAGTAGGCATTGACATTATGTATTTCATTCTTTTCTTGATCATTGAAGACGTCTATACACAAATTTTGTTCCAATGCTTTTGATTTCATCCACAAAAATCATCATAAAGGAAAATTATATTACATACAAGCCAAATCATAAACTCGGAGATTGAGTTTTTACTATAGCTTGACACATGGAGATACTGCAAACCTTGTTCTGGTTGGTTAGCCGCACTAGACGTGAGCAGAATTATAACTCTTCCAAACCCTTTCAATAAGGTAAGTATCATCAGTGTTCCTCAACTTGACATCATTGATGATTTTTGTAATATCCCAAAATTCAAGTAGGGACCAAAATAAATCAAATGAAAGTTTGGTGAATAAGGAATAAACTTAGTAAAAATTTAAGAACTAAAATGAAATTTTTATTGAAAATAATTATTATCCCATAAATGAATAGTTTACCCTCAATATTTGGGTCTTATTTTTACATGGATTTTTGGGACGAAGTTTATGTTAAAAGGTACGAAGTGTTAAAATTTAGGAAAATTTTAGATAATCAAATTGAATCGAAAATTTAGGAAATCTTGTTAGATAGTAGAGAAAGGGAAAAGATTTAATTTCCTAAGCTTTATAATGTTAGGATTTAATATGGATCATTGGATTTAAGTTATATTTAGATACCATATTAAATCTTAATTGTTAGATAAAAAAGGACAAAATTGATATTATGAAATCTTACAATGGTAAAGTTGTAAACTACTAACTCCATAATTTAGTTTCATCCTTTGGATGAAGAAATTGACATGTGGCATGATCAGTAACATTAGATCTCAATGGTAAAATAATCATTTTGCATTAGAATGAATTTTAAATTCATTTAATTTAGAAAAGTAAAAAATGGCTACAATAAAAAAAGAAAAAAAAAGATAATTCAAAGAATTTTCGTGATATTTCATAAAAGTGGATGGAAACCAAGGAAGAAAAAGAAAAAATAATACAATTTAGGGTTTTGTCAATTTTGATATTATACACTTGAATATGGGGTTATGTTGTGAAATACATAGTTGTTCTAAATTGAATTCTCTTTTATTTGAATGTAAAGTTACATGGATTGGATGAGTTATGTTATTGAATTTGAAGAAAGTTAGGGTTTATGGATTGAATTGAAGTAAAACTTGGACATGAAGGATTAATTGACTATATAGATTTTTCATGCTTGAATCAAGATGAATTTCAAGTGCACATCATCATATAAGGTTTGGCCATATTGAAGAAAAATTGGAGAAAATGATTCAATCATGTTTTAATATTTTTCATGATGGATTTACAAGCTTTAGAATGTTTTTAGAATAAAAAATTCAAGTGCAAACACGCTTGGGTAGGTTCGACTATATTTATGTTGTTTGTCATCACCTAAGATTTATTTTGATGGTAAATTATTCAATTTGGAGTTGAAATATGAAAACCCCTAATTTAATCCTTGAAACCCTAGGAGATAGAAATTAGGGTTTTGATGAAATTATGAAATTAAAGGTTAATCTGAAGTTTATGAATCTTGTATACTTCTAATTCACATTCATTGAATTTTTAAGTAATAATGCACATAGTAGAAAACCTAACTTGTGTATTTGAATGTATTTTTATATAATTGATGAATGTGAAGCATCAAAATAAGTTCAATTTGAAGGAAGTTCGAAACGAAAAGGAAAGAATCAAGATTTGAGTTTGAGTTGTATTACACTTAGAGTGGTAAGGTCTAGTTCAGGTGAGTGCATTTTATGTATTCTTATTATATGTAAGATTGATTAAAAAGACTTGTGATAAGTATGCGTTAATATTATTTCCAAATTAAAGTATGGTAAGTTATGATTTATTTATTCTTATATGCACATGAATGTTGATATTCATAATAGGGTATGAACTACCTTTTATGATTATTGATGATATGATTTTATATTGTCATATGTACTAAATGATATATGTATGTAATTTCTAGTATGTTTCTTGAAAGTCATATTGTAATTGCCATGCTATGGGTCAACTAGCTATGATGTTAGCACTATGGTGCATAAGACATTTATGCTCTTAGGGCAGTTATGCTTGTAGGATCGTTTGATTCGTAAGGCACTTTGTCTCGTTCAAGGCCATGTGATCATTAGGACTTTATTTTCATTGAATCCCATACCTTATTCTCTCATTACGATACTTTGGGCTATGTTAAATTGAAATGACTATATAGAGGTGGATAAACTTAAAAACTTATCGATATTGCTAAAAAAATAATATGTTTCTAATTTTTATGTTGTATATTATATTACATTATTTACTATTATTTATTGTCTCACTAAGTTGTACTTAGCGTGTTGAATTTTAACACGTATGTGGTACGAGGATCATGTAAGCAAGGTATTGCATCACCTTATGGGAGTTTAACGAGCTATCACAATAATTACATCATACTTGATATATTTTGGTTTTCTTAGTGGCATATATAAATACTAGTTTTAGTTATGTTTTTATAGGCCTCTAGACTAATATTTGCATAATATTGTTATGTAATAACCTATGTTTATTAAAACTTGGTTTGCATGATTAGTTTACACATATGCATGTTTGGGTTCATTATAGGTAAATGTTTACTAAATATTTTACATGCCTTAAATATGTAGGAATGTTGTATCTTAATTATATATATCTTAAGTGTTAAAAAAAGATTAGCATGTTTATTAATAAGGTAAGGTAAATAATTTTATTTGCATGAAAATTTAGTGTAATATTATAAAATTGAATTTTGACATTTATGACTTGAGTTTGATGATCGAATTTGGGAAGAATGTAATACCCCAAATTTTAGATAGTGACTAAAATACAAATTTTGAAGGTTTAGTGACCAAAGTATAAACTTTGTAAAAGTTTAGGGACCTAAATGATAATTTTAAAAAGTTACAATTTGGCCCCGTAAATAAATAGTTTACCTCAAGAATAACGTTTCCGTGGAAATCATAATTTTTCGTGTTTAATTTGGAATTTAGGATTTAATTTCCACATTTTAAAATGTTTTAAAATAATATAAATCTTTGGAATTTAGGATTTAATTTCATGTTTAATTTGGACCGTTGGATTAAAATGGCAAGATTATAATATTGGGAAAAATACAAGGGCAAATCTGTAAAGTAAGATTTTGTTTGTTCATCTTTGACTTTAGGAAGATGATATGGTTGACGTGTCTTGGTTTTATGGTAAATATGAAGCTTCATTAAGAGTAAAAAGTTTTTTTCCCAATTAAATGAATTTAATATTCATTAAAGCTTAAATTAAAGGTAAATTATCATGAAATTAATCTAAAATTTCATGCCAATTTGTTATCATATTCTCCAAGTGTCGTGAACCCTCCTAAGGTAAGAAAAAATAGTTTTCATTTTTGAACAATTTCCTTTGGATTTCAAGTTATGCCGTGAAATAGAAAATTATTCTATTCGAAAACACTATCTTTTGGTACCAATTGTGCTTGCTCAACTTGCTTGATTTCAATGATCCCAAATCCTAGGGTTTGTGTTCACACTAGGTTTCATGAAATTGATGATGAATCTTGATGTTTTTGAGGTTGTAGATTCATTTTCAAGCTTAATTGATGTTTAAAACATGTTCAATCTTCCTAGAAATGCTTATATGATTTTCGGCCTAATGATGAAATTGTAGAACTTTGTGTTATGATGAGAGTTGATTAGGGCTTTGATTGTGGAGATGTTTTAAGGTTGGATGGAAGTTGATTTCATGCTTGAACCGAATCAAAATCGAGCAAAATCATGAAAAACCTAGTTTTATAAGTTTAAAGCATTCAACCATGGTATGTTTGAGTGAGAAAAATTATGTAAGGGCTGGAAATGATGTAGGGAGTATGTTACAAGCCTTAGAAAAATATGGGAACCATTTTGTAATTTTTGAAAAGTTGGGTGACTAATTTGACAATTTTGTAAAAAAATTGTTAATGGATGTTTAATTGTTTATTAATTGACGTGCTATGCTGGAAGTTACTATTTTGGAATTGAAATGAATGTTAAGATGTGAAATATGACCATTTTGGAAGTTTGAAAAGTTTGGTGATTTAAGTGCAATATTCGTATAGTTGGGGTGCTTAAATGTAATTGTGCCTTTATAAAATCACTTGGATGGTAATAATTTCAATGCTGAAATTTTGGTATTAAAAATTTAAGTGATAAAATAGTGAAGGACCATTTAGTGTAAACTGGAAAAGTTGGTGCCAATATTAAAAGAATTATTAAGTGTTCAAGTATTTTGGTAGAGAATAAGTTTCAAATATGATTATGGATTTTGTTCTGGAAATGTGTTTATGTCAGTACACTATAAACATATGTATCAATATGAATTTGTGATTTTGTACAAATTATGATTGATTTTGTGATCGAAGCAAATCAAATATAAAAAGATCTAGTGTGGAGCATAGTGAGGCACATCTTTTGATATATAAAGTGTCAAGGTGAGTGCAGTACATGCATGACATTGTACATAGATGTTTTATACATCACCAGGAAGACTTGCGACAAGTCTACCTTGTTTTTATCAACATGATATTTAGCCATGGATGTTATTTTGGGTATGAACTACCCTAATGTTTATTACATGGTTATACGGTTCCATGGATGATTTAAATTCATGACTAGATGCCCAAGTATGTTATTAAGGTTCAGTGGTACTAATGGCATGCCATATAGTCTAGTAGCTGCAAATTTAAGTAGTACTAGAGTGTCAAATAACGATACATAGTACAAGTTAGGTGGGCAAAGCCCGACCTCAGCACTACGATGCATTATTAGGTGAGCAAGGCTCGACCTCAACATTATTGTGCAATATTTGACTCCTATCCCGGGTTCCTCATGGATTAAAATTATGGCCAATTGTTATTGATGAAAATGATTTTATTTATATTATGTCTTTTTGATTATGACATTGGAAAATGATATTAAATTTCATGCATGATTTGTATTGCACCGTTTATTGTTTTTAATTACCTCAATAAGTATATACCCAGCATGTGATGATTTTCAAGCGCAGGTAAAAAAACCAGGAGTAGAGTAAAGAGTACAAAACGACATCAAGCATCAAGGAATATATTACAATATCAGTAAGACATCCTTTGATATAATTTTGACTTAGTTAGTGGCATGTACTTATAAATGTCCTAGTTGCTCAGTTGAACTATTTTGGGAGCTGGTTTATAATGGATAAACTAAAATGTTTCACTATATTTTAATATGAATAATATGTACCATTATTATTATTATTATTATAAATAGATGTATTTGATTATGACATATATATGTTTTAAATATCATGTGATAGTTTTACTTGATTTAATATTTTTATATTATCATTTGCCTTTTGAATAAAATAAATTTTAAATCACTTTTGAGTTGGAAATATTTTAAGAAATTCATGTGATATATATAACATGTACTGGTATAAGTATATAGGTTGTAGGTGTTACATTTATTTGTATCAAAGCTACATGTTTAGTTGTTTCTGGACATGAAATGAGTCTATATTAAGTTAAGAATGTATACATGCCATTAGGATGTCAAAAGTTTATTGATTGTTGTATATATACTTCGATGCTTATTAGTGAGTAAAGTTACTCCTTACTAATGTTAGATGATTTTAACTATGTTCAGACGTCAGATCATCAAGAATGTAGTTGGGCAGGTGAGCATGTTACTCCTACACAAAATGGGACTAATGAGATGAACCAGAATCACCTAATGCTTAGCCGAATGTAGATCCCCTTAATCTGAATCAACAGGATATGAATGTTCACGATCAGGGAAAGTTGTAAGGGGTTGTGTATCTACTAATGGAGCAAGCCAGTATATGGTGGAATACAGTCGCCACACTAGTTTCCCCTGAGCAGATCACCTGGGAATTCATTATGAATGAATACAAGGAAAAGTATATTGGGAACGTGTTCGTCAGTGAAATGATTCAACAATTCCTAAACTTGAAACAGTCTGACAGAATAGTTTACGAGTATGAATATGAGTTTCACAAGCTTAGTCGTTTCGCTTCGGAGTTTCTTCATATGGAGAAATCCAAAATTGATAGGTTTATTTCTAGATTGGATCCTCAGTATAAAAAAATTCTATTTTCTCATCATTTTACTACTTTTCAAGAAGCGGTAAGCAAGGCTAAAGCTATGAAAAAAGTGGACCTTGAAGATCTGGAGGCGAAGAAAGCTCAGACAAATAAAAGGTTTGCCAACTCCTACCCTGCACCATTTTTCAAACGCAATAAGGGTCAACAGCTAAAAATTATGCTTCATCAGCTTCCACTATTAGAAAGGGATTTTCTGGAGGAAAGTCAAGGCAGACACAGATAGCTTCGGTAGATACTAAAGGTTTGGAATTTCGTCCTAAACCAGAATGTGAATTCTATGGAAAGAATCATTTCGGTCAACGTCGGCTAATGAAGGGAAAATGTTATCATTGCAAGAAAGCTGGACATTATAGAAATAAATGTCCAGAACTTTATCCAGATCACTCAGTAGTAGCACCACAATGAGGTGGAAGTAAAAAGGGTAGCAAACCAAGAACGTCTAAGGTGGCATCTAATCGTGAAGAAATGACTATTGAATGAGTTTATCACATCAAGGCTGATGATGACAGAGATGCTCATGAGAATATCGCATGTACCTTTTATCTTTTTGATGAATATGTTTTTGTGTTGATAGATCCTCGTTCTACTTACCCTTATATTAGTGCAAAGCTAGTTAGAGATAGGGAGTTTGTTTAGAACCTATTTCTAGTGATATTGTGGCAATCAATCCGCTATGCCATAGTGCTAAGATTAGTCGGATTTGTAATGAGTGTCCGATAAAGATACAAGGAGTAGAATTTCCTACAAACCTCTTAGAATTGCCTTTTGATAAATTCAGAATAATCTTAGGCATGGATTGGTTATCTTTCTACTATGGTTGGGTAAATTGTCCTTTAAAGAGATTGTTTTTAAAGGATGAAAAGGGTTAAGAGATAATATTTGTTGGAGAAAGGGTAAATCCCTTATCCAATGTGATTTCAGCCTTTACTACTAATAAGTTGCTGTCAAAAGGATGTCAAGCAATTTTAGCGAATGTGTTGGATAAAAGAACTACCAAAGTTAAGTTGGAAGACATTCCAACTGTACGAGAGTATCCAGAGGTGTTTCCTGATGAGTTACCTGGATTACCTTCAGACAGAGAGGTGGAGTTTGGTATTGACGTATTTTTGTGTACAATGCCTATTTCGATGGCTCTTTATCGAATGACCCCGATAGAGTTGAGGGAATTAAAGGCCCAATTACAAGAGCTACTAGATCAGGGATTCATTAGACCGAGTATTTCACCTTGGGGTGCACCGGTGTTGTTCATGAAATTGAAAGATGGATCAATGAGATTATGCATAGATTATTGATAGTTAAACAAAGTGACTATCAAGAACAAGTATCCTCTTTTGAGGATTGATGACTTGTTTCATTAGCTTAAAGGAGTAGCTGTTTTCTCTAAGATTGATCTTCGATCGGGATATCACTAGTTAAAGATTAAAGAGGAAAATATTCCAAGGATAACTTTCAGAACATGGTATGGGCAGTACGAGTTCATGGTAATGTCGTTTGGTTTAAAAAAATGACCCGACAATATTCATGGATTTCATGAACCGAGTATTTCATCCTTACTTGGATCAGTTTATGGTGGTATTTATTGATGATATTTTGGTATACTCGAA
The DNA here is from genome assembly GCF_006381635.1 of Hibiscus syriacus. NCBI lineage: Eukaryota > Viridiplantae > Streptophyta > Magnoliopsida > Malvales > Malvaceae > Hibiscus > Hibiscus syriacus. The sequence goes on along the minus strand of NW_024063062.1, from coordinate 364,288 downwards.
AACAAAGATAGAACATGATGCCCATCTTCGTATTGTGCTCGAGATACATAAGGATAAAAAGTTATATAACAAGCTGTCAAAGTGCGAGTTTTGGCTGTTAGAAGTTACTTTTCTTGGTCATGTGGTCTTGACAGAATGTATAAAAGTTTATCATAAGAAGGTTCAGGAAATAATGGGGTGGAAACCCCCAAAGAATTTTACAGAGGTTCGAAGTTTCTTGGGACTCGCTGGTTATTATCTAAGGTTCTTGAAAAACTTTTGATGATTGCTTCTCCATTGACCAAGCTCTTGAGAAAGGATGTTTCATTTATTTGGACTGAGAAATGTTAAGAGAGTTTTGAAGCTCTAAAGAAGATTTTTACAGAAGCACCAGTCCTGGTACAACTGAAATATGGCAAATAGTATGTGGTGTATAGTGATGCATCTCATAATGGTTTAGGTTATGTACTTATGCAAGAAGATAAGGTGGTAGCGTATGCTTCCAGACAACTAAAGATGCACGAGAGAAATTATCCCACTCATTATCTTTAGTTAGCAGCGATAGTTTTTGCTCTAAAGATTTGGTGTCATTATTTGTATGGTGAACGATGCTACATCTACACGGGTCATAAGAGTCTAAAGTACATGTTTACTCAAAATAGCTAAACTTGATACAGAGAAGATGGATAGAATGACTATGATTTGATCATTGATTATTATTTAGGGAAGGAAAATGTTGTAGCAGATGCACTTAGTCGAAAAACTTTTGTAGCTTTGCAAGCTATGGATATGCAACTATTGTTGAAAGAAAATAGCGCACTGTTGGCCGAATTAAAGTTACAGCTGATGCTTCTAGATCAAATAAAAGAGCTACAAAGGAAAGACGGGAGATGTTTGGAAAAGATTGCACTCGTGGAAAAAGGCGAGACTAAAGACTTTGAAGTCAAGTATGATGGATGTGTATTACTGAGGAAGAATCTGCATTCCACATGATGATGAGTTGAAGAAAGATATTATTTTTTAGGCACATTTTAGTCCGTTGACTATGCACAAAGGTGGGAACATGATGTATCGGGATGTAAAGAGTCAGTTTTGGTGACCGAGTATGAAAAGAGCCATTACTGAGTTTGTTGCTACATGTATGACGTGTCAACAATTAAAAGAGGAGCATCAAGTGCCTTCGAGATTGTTGCAACAGATTTCTATTCTAGAGTGGAAGTGGGAAAGAGTCACTATGAATTTTTTTGCAGGGATACCTTTGACATCAAATAGTAAGGATTCCATTTGGGTGATAGTTGGTCGGTTAACTAAGTCGACACATTTCATTCCACTGCGAATGGATTATTCATTAGATAAGTATGTAGAGTTGTATATAAAGGAGATAGTTCGACTGCATGGAGTGTCAGTATCGATCATATCCGACATGGATCCAAGGTTCACTTCAAGATTTTGAAATTCTTTGCATAAAACTTTGGGTACTCGATTGAATTTCAGTACGACCTTTCATCTACAGATGAATGGTCAGTCAGAGCGGACTATTCATATATTAGAAGATATTTTGTTGGCATGTGTGATTGAGTTCAAGGGATCATGGAAAAAGTATTTTCCTTTAGCAGAATTTGCTTACAACAACAAGTACCAATCGAGCATCAAGATGGCTCCATACGAAGCTTTATATGAGAAATAATACTGAACACCATTAAATTGGTTCGAGTTAAAAGATCAGAATCTTGTTGGCCCTGATTTATTGAAAAAATTGAGGATAAAGTGAGGATAATTCAAGATAATCTCAAGATCGCATATGATCCGCATAAGTCTTATGCACACTTGAAGCGAAAAGAGATTGAATTTGTAACACCCCAACCCGTACCCGACCCGAATATAAGTTCGAGGTGTCAGATTGACTTTTCAAAGTTTGACTCTTTTGAAAAACAGAGAAATTTAAAACTTTGTTTAAAGCAAAATACGTTAATTTACATAAAAATGACCACAAAATACAAACTCCATCAGAGTACTCGTAATTAACGACTTATTACATGTCAACACTCTATACACACCAAAATACATACTTTGTCGATTACTTCTGATATGATCTTTTAGTAATAATACTGTCCTTTCCACTTCTAGTCTTGCTATTCTCGTTTCTTGGTACCTACGTATAAATCACTTACACGCTAAGTCATAGACTTAGTGAGGCAATAAATAAACATGTAACAATAATTTCATGAATACGCATTCTTACCATTTAATCATAACATTTCAATATGCATGTATATATAAATCATGTCATGCACATGTGAAACTTACCTTCTTGTATCGCTTTCACTTTAATTTATGTTGCAATTGTATTGCCCATGTATATTATTGAGAATATAGGTATACGAGTACACTGAGGTTGTACACACTTATGCTGTCACCACAGCTCGTACAAATGTCTCGAAGGACCTATCATCCCGAAGGATGTCATATGTGTCCTGAAGGACCTGTCATCCCGAAGGATGTAATATGTGTCCCATAGGACCTATCATATGTTTTATAGGACATATGTAACCCTCGACTCTTGGCATGCCAACTATACCTATAACTCTCGTATCATATACTATGGGCATTTATTATGAATATATTTCTCATCACTTGTTCTTTCACTTTTGTCACATACCACATGTATGTGTAACCATGTATTTCATATCATATCACATGTATCACGTATTGCATATTCATATGTCATTTCATATTTCAGATAGCTTATTTCATTTCACATTGGTCATATCTCATAGCATATATCACATATGCATATAGTAATGTATATCATATCATATCACATGTATCTTATGTTTATGCATAACATGTATTTATGTACATATAATAATCACATATCAAATAACATTTTAGGAGTCACTTCTTACCATGGTAACTCCATCATTGGCTCATCGCAAGCCAATGTTCGTTCAATAATATAAGTACAATTAAAAATCACTCACCTTAGCCTTGTTTGATTTGAATCAATTATAATCCCTTGATTATTCCAGAGCTTGTTTAGGCTCAATATCTACATAAATATAACATTTTAAAACAACTATCAGAAGCCTAAACCTTAAACTTGATGTTAACATCTTAAGCCAGATTATTGATCCAAATTTCATTTTTCCTTTTGGGGGAATCGATTCCCCCCAGGGGGAATCGATACCCCCTGAACATACTGGAATTTTTTTCGTTCAAAAAGGGGAATCGATTCCCCTTCATAGGTATCGGTTCCCTCTGCCCAGAAATTGTACTTTAAGCCCGAAAATCATCAATTCTTCACTTAATTCTTCTATTTTAAACCCCTATCATATCATTAAACTCAACTACCATTACTTAAACCAAATTATATCTATGAAAATCATCTATAACTTAAAAATCTTATTCTTTATATGTAATTCAAGAATCATACTCAAATTTTAATATGTTCTAAATACAATTCTAACATTTCATATTCCTTAATTAGCATGATGACAAGTCAAATTTAACTTCAAATTCAACTTATCAACTATTTTCCATGATTTCATATAAAAACTCGTTTTCTTAAATCTCTTATAACTTCTTCATCTTTTGATTATAAGACAACTTAAGCTTTCCTTAAGCTTAGTTATCATCTAATGATCAAAACCTAACCTTAAAATTAATAATTAATTAACATAATAGAAAACTCACCTTTGATATCTCTCTCTCGTATGGAAGAACAAAGGAGGAGAAGAAGAAAATCTCTAGATATTTCTTCTTATCCATTCCCCCGTATATATCCCATTTTAATTCATTTAATGGTTAAATGACCATTTTGCCCTTTAATTCCTTTAATAATTACTAATAACTTTCAGGAAATATTTCTGAACAAATAATTAAACTATTCAAATATCCTACTTCGATCACCAACTCTGAAGTTTTATAATTTAATCACTAACCCGTATTTTGGGATGTTACAAATCTCTCCCCCTTAAGAAAATTCATTCTCGAATTTTTATTGTACAAAGAGATGGGGATATTGAATCTTCATGTCCTCTTTGCGTTCCCACGTCGCTTCTTCCACCTTGTGATTTTTCCACAACACTTTGACTAACGGAATAGTCTTGTTCCTTAATTTCTTGACTTCGTGAGCCAATATTTGAACAGGTTCTTCCTCATAAGTCAAATATGATTGAACTTCGATATCTTCGGTAGTCACAATATGAGATGGATCGGATCGATATTTCCTAAGCATGGAGACATGAAAGACGTTGTGGATTTTCTCCATTTCAGGTGGCAAAGACAATTGATATGCCATTGGTCCTACTCTCTTAACGATTTCATATGGTCCAATAAACCGAGGACTCAATTTTCCTTTACGTCCAAATCTCAATACTTGCTTCCAAGGAGACACTTTCAAGAATACTTTATCTCCGATTTGAAACTCAATTTCTTTCCTTTTTAAATCAGCATATGATTTATGTCTATCAGCTACAGCTTTCAGATTATTCTGAACTACTTGGACTTTCTCTTCCATTTCCTGAATCAACTCAGGACCAATAACTTCTCGATCCTTAAGTTCATACCAATTCAAAGGTGTACGACATCTTCTTCCATAAAGAGCTTCATAGGGAGTCATTTTGATGCTTGACTGATAACTATTGTTGTACGCAAATTTAGCAAGTGGCAAATACCTTTCCCATGATCCTTTGAATTCAATTACACAAGCTCTTAGCATATCCTCTATAATTTGGATAGTTCGTTCAGACTCACCATCTGTCTGAGGATGAAACGCTGTGCTAAAATTCAGTCTTGTGCCCAATGATCCATGTAAATACTTCCAAAATCGTGACGTGAATCTAGGATCCCGATCAGAAACTATGGAAACAGGTACACCATGTAACCGTATAATCTCTCTGATATACAACTCAGCATATTTATCCATAGAGAAATCAGTTCGTACCATAATAAAATGGGCTAACTTAGTTAACCTGTCTACAATCACCCATATTGAATCTCTTTTGTTCGGAGTTAAAGGCAACCACGTCATAAAATCCATTGTTACATTCTCCCATTTCCATTGAGGAATTGAAATTGATTGTATCAGTCCTGATGGAACCTGATGCTCAGCCTTAACTTGCTGACAAATCAAACATTTTGATACAAATTCCGTAATGTCTTTCTTCATTCCCAGCCACCAATATCGACTCTTAAGATCCATGTACATTTTGTTTCCTCCTGGGTGCATCGTCAATGGACTACAATGATCTTCTATTAATAAATCATTCTTTAATTCATTAACATCTGGAATCACTAGCCTCCCTTGATAATATAAGTTCCCATTAGTTTTCATCTCATAATCTGTACATTCTCCATTCTTTATTTGCTGCAACTTCTTTGAACACTTTTCATCTTTAGCTTGCAATTCTTTAATTCGAACTAACCATAATGGTTTGATAGTCAATTTCTCACAAATCGCACCATCTCCGCCTAATGATAGTTTATCATCCATAGCTCGTAAGGCTGCAAACGTCTTTCGGCTTAAGGCATCCGCTACAACGTTTGCCTTTCTGGGATGGAAATCAATCACAACATCATAATCTTTGAGAAATTCCACCCATCTTCTCTGTCTTAAATTCAACTTTTTCTGGGTCATCAAGTACTTTAAACTCTTGTGATCTGTATACAAGTAGAATTTTTCACCATACAAGTAGTGATGCCAGATCTTAAGAGAAAACACTTCTGTAGCCATCTCCAGATCGTGTGTCGGATAATTCTTCTCATGCGGCTTTAATTGTCTCGAAGCATAGGCCACCACCTTGCCTTCTTGCATTAACACACATCCCAAGCCATTATGAGACGCATCACTATACACTACAAAATCCTTGCCAGACTCAGGTTGAACTAGCACTAGAGCTTCTGTAAGAATCTGCTTTAACTTTTCAAAGCTCTCTTGACATTCTTGAGTCCAAACAAATTTTACTTCCTTTTTCAACAGTTTAGTTAGAGGTAAAGCTATGATCGAAAAGTTTTTAACGAACCTTCGATAATAACCAGCTAACCCTAGAAAACTTCAAACTTCTGACACATTCTTTGGAACTTCCCACTCCAGAATAGCTTTAATCTTTTGAGGATCCACTCGAACTCCTTCTACAGAAATTACATGTCCAAGAAATGTCACATCATTCAACCATAATTCACATTTAGAGAATTTAGCATAAAGCTTCTTGTCTCGTAAATTCTGCAAGACAATCCTCAAATGAGAACTATGCTCTTCCTCTGACTTTGAATATATTAAAATATCATCAATGAAAACCACCACGAACTGATCCAAATAGGGTTGAAAAATTTTGTTCATTAGATCCATGAAAACAGCTGGTGCATTCGTAACTCCAAACGGCATCACTATAAACTCATAGTGACCATATCTTATTCTAAACATCATCTTTGGAACATCTTTCTCTTGAATCTTTAATTGATGATAACCCGAACGTAGATCGATTTTTGAGAACACTGAAGCTCCCTTTAATTGATCAAATAAGTCATCGATTCGAGGAAGTGGATATTTATTCTTGATAGTCACTTTATTGAGCTGTCTGTAGTCAATGCATAGATGCATTGAACCGTCCTTCTTCTTAACAAACAAAACTGGAGCTCCCCAAGGTGATACACTTGGTCTAATAAAACCTTTGTCAAGCAATTCTTGTAATTGAATCTTTAATTCTTGCAACTCTTTTGGAGCCATTCTGTATTGTGACATGGCAATAGGTGCAGTTCCAGGCATTATTTCAATTTGGAATTCCACTTCTCTGTCTGGAGGCAGACCTGGTAACTCTGCAGGAAATACGTCAAAAAATTCTTTGACAATAGGAATTTCTTCAATCCATTTTTCCTCGGTTCTAATATCCCGCACATTAGGAATGAACCCTTGGCATCCCTGTAGCAGTAACTTCTTTGTCGACATTATTGAAATTACATTTGCCAATGGATTCCATCCTTCACTGAACACTATAACATCCACTCCGTCAGGACTGATTAATATGACCCTCTTCAGTCTACAATCAACATTAGCATAATAACGATATAGCTAGTCCATTCCTAGTATCACTTCGAATTCGTCAAAGGGTAATTCCATCAGATTAGCAGGGAATTCGATTCCTTGAATCTTTATGGGACACCCACGACACACTCTATTTACTCGAGCACTGTTCCCTAATGGATTTGTTACTATCACATCATTACTAATGGCTTCTAATTGAATTCCCAGTTCACATCATTACTAATGGCTTCTAATGGCTTCTAATTGAATTCCCAGTTCACACATTTATCATACAGTTGAAAGGTACCTGTAATTATCTCAGGATCATCACGTTCTTCATTGGTCTTGAGGTTATACACCTGAGCAACAGAGCGCACCTCTTGTTGAGTAGAAGATTCAGGCTGACTTCTTCCTCTACCTCTACCCCTTCCTCTTTGAGACATCGAAACAGATCACTCCAACTGTGAAGGCTCTATGAACCTCACTGGACAATCTCTCATGAAATGTCTCATTTCCCCACATCGGAAACAAGTTCCGACTCTTACTCTACATATACCACTATGATATCTTCCACAAGTCTGACATTGTCTTTCTTGACCCGGATTTGCTCTCCCAGTACCAGGCCCTATTGATTGAGTTTGTCTAGCTCTCATTTGATTTGATCCTCTAGCGGAAGATGCCATTGATTCAGACCTTGCCTGAGAATGAAAACTAGAATCTCTACCTCTCTTAGGTGGTGTAAAACTTGATGAAACCCCAATTCTTTTAGATGGTTGGGATCTCTGATCCCTAAACCTTTCATTCTGAGCTCTCTCTAAAGCTTTAGCACGATTGACAACCTCTTGGAACAATGACAAGTTCAACATGATCAAAATTTCTTTCAACCTCGGGCGCAAGCCTTCAACAAACCATTCACAAGTATCTTTTTCTGTTGAAATCAGTTCAGTAGCAAAACGACTCAACTTATTAAACTCACACTCATATTCATATACGATGCGATTCAACTGTTTCATACTCATAAACTCTTTCTTCATTTGCCTTATAAATTGATCTCCAATATACTTGTGCTTAAACTCTTCTAAAAATAAGGACCATGTCACTTAATCACTGGTCATCCTCAAGGTAACATTTGTCCACCAGATTCTTTCTTGTCCACAAAGCAAAGATACCAGTCCATCTAACTTCTCCACATCAGAACAGTGGAGTCCATTTAATATAATCTTCACATCATTGAGCCAAAGGTCCGCAGCAACAGGATCTTCCTCGGCTTCACCTTTGAATTCAGGAGCTCCTAGCCCTTTTAACTCTTTCGCAATATTTATTCTTTGAGTTGAGGAAACAGGAGGTTGAAAACGCGTCAATACCACATCTAAAGTTCTAAAGAATACATCTTGATCATTCACAGGCACTCCAGAGGGTGTCTGTTCTTCATTCTGCCTGGCCAAGGCAGGTGAATTACTGCTTTCAGCGGGTATATCATCTCCCACTTCATTTCTAGAACTACCTTGTCCGGACATCTATAAAAATACAATCATATAGTTCTATTAGCACAACAGTATACTTACTATTCCATCATATCAGAAGTTTTCACTATTTTGTTGGCATGTATACCTTATAAAAAAATCTACACTCCGGTTTATGCCGAGAATCGACTAAACCTTAGCTCTGATACCATTAACTGTAACACCCAACCCGTACCCGACCCGAATACAAGTCCGAGGTGTCACATTGACTTTTCAAAGTTTGACTCTTTTAAAAAACAGAGAAATTTAAAACTTTGTTTAAAGCAAAATGGGTTAATTTACATAAAAATGCCCACAAAATAAAAACTCCATCAGATTACTCGTAATTAACGACTTATTACATGCCAACACTCTATACACACCAAAATACATACTTTGTCGATTACTTCTGATCTGATCTTCTAGTAATAATACTGTCATTGCCACTTCTAGTCTTACTATTCTCGTTTCTTGGTAACTACGTGTAAATCACTTACACGCTAAGTCATAGACTTAGTGAGGCAATAAATAAACATGTAACAATAATTTCATGAATATGCATTCTTACCATTTAATCATAACATTTCATTATGCATGTATATATAAATCATGTCATGCACATGTGAAACTTACCTTCTTGTATCACTTTCACTTTAATTTATCTTGCAATTGTATTGCCCATGTATATTATTGAGAATAGAGGTATGCGAGTACACTGAGGTTGTGCACACTTATGCTGTCACCACAGCTCGTACAAATGTCCCGAAGGACCTATCATCCCGAAGGTTGTCATATGTGTCCCGAAGGACCTGTCATCCCGAAGGATGTAATCTGTGTCCCGTAGGACCTATCATATGTCTTATAGGACATATGTAACCCTCGACTCTTGGCATGCCAACTATACCTATAACTCTCGTATCATATACTATGGGCATTTATTATGAATATATTTCTCATCACTTGTTCTTTCTCTTCTGTCACATACCACATGTATGTGTAACCATGTATTTCATAACATATCACATATATCACGTATTTTCATTTCATATTTCACATAGCTTATTTCATTTCACATTGGTCATATCTCATAGCATATATCACATATGCATATAGTAATGTATATCATATCATATCACATGTATCTTATGTTTATGCATATCATTTATTTATGTACATATAATAATCACATATCAAATAACATTTTAGGAGTCACTTCTTACCATAGTAACTCCATCATTGTCTCATCACAAGCCAATGTTCTTTCAATAATATAAGTACAATTAAAATTGCACTCACCTTAGCCTTGTTTGATTTGAATCAATTATAATCCCTTGATTATTCCAGAGCTTGTTTAGGCTCAATATCTACATAAATATAACATTTCAAAACAACTATCAGAAGCCTAAACCTTAAACTTGATGTTAACATCTTAAGCCAGATTATTGAACCAAATTTCATTTTTCCTTTAGGGGGAATCGATTCCCCCTAGGGGGAATCGATACCACCTGAACATACTGGAATTTTTTTCGTTCAAGAAGGGGAATTGATTCCCCTTCATAGGTATCGGTTCCCTCTGCCCAGAAATTGTACTTTAAGCCCGAAAATCATCAATTCTTCACTTAATTATTCTATTTTAAACCTCTATCATATCATTAAACTCAACTACCATTACTTAAACCAACTTATATCCATGAAAATCATCTATAACTTCAAAACCTATTCTTTATATGTAATTCAAGAATCATACTCAAATTTCAATATGTTCTAAATACAATTCTAACACTTCATATTCCTTAATTAGCATGATGACAAGTCAAATTTAACTTCAAATTCAACTTATCAACTTTTTTCCATGATTTCATATAAAAACTCATTTTCTTAAATCTCTTATAACTTCTTCATCTTTTGATTATAAGACAACTTAAGCTTTCCTTAAGCTTAGTTATCATCTAATGATCAAAACCTAACCTTAAAATCAACAATTAATTAACAAAATAGAAAACTCACCTTTGATATATCTCTCTCGTATGGAAGAACAAAGGAGAAGAAGAAGAAAATCTCTAGATATTTCTTCTTATCCATTCCCTCGTATATATCCCATTTTAATTCATTTAATGGTTAAATGATCATTTTGCCCTTTAATTCCTTTAATAATTACTAATAGCTTTCAGGAAATATTTCTGAACAAATCATTAAACTATTCAAATATCCTACTTCGATCACCAAACTCTGAAGTTTTATAATTTAATCACTAACCCGTATTTTGGGATGTTACAGAATTTCAAGAATGCGATAAAGTTTTTCTTAAAATATTGCATTGGAAAATATGTTACGTTTTGGGTGCCAAGGAAAACTAAGTCCAAGATTCATTGGACCTTATAAGATCTTCAAGAGAGTTGGACATATGGCTTACCAGTTAGCATTACCTCCGGAGTTAGACAAATTTCATAATGTTTTCCATGTGCGATGCTTAGGAAGTATTGATATGATCCTTCACATGTCATTGCATTGGAGGAAATTGAGATCCGACCATATATGACTTATGAAAAAGAACCAGTACAGATCTTGGCTCGAGAAATCAAAGATCTATGTAGCAAGACGATTCCTCTAGTCAAATTGCTTTGGCAAAATAATAAAGTTAATGACGCTACTTAGGAAAGAGAGGAGGACATGAGAAAGCAGTATCCACACCTCTTCACATCAGGTACGTCTTAAAATTCGAGGATGAATTTTATTTAAAGAGGGGAGTTGTAATACCCCAAATTTTAGACAATGACTAAAATAAAAAATTTGAAAGTTTAGTAACCCAAAGTGTAAACTTTAGAAAAGTTTAGGGATTAAAATGGTAATTTTAAAAGTTACAATTTCGGCCCGTAAATAAATAGTTTATCTCAAGAATAATGTTTCTATGGGAATCATAATTTTCATATAGGTTTTGTATTAAAAGTTATAAAGCGATAAAGTTTGAGGAAAAATCGGTAAATCGGATCGAATAGAATTTTCAGGAAAATATGAAGGATGATAAACTAGACCTAAAAATATTATTTACACATTTTAAAATGTTGGAAAATATTATAAATCTTTTGAATTTAGGATTTATTTTCATGTTTAATTTGGACCGTTGGTTTAAAGAGGCAAGAATGTAATATTTCGAAAAATACAAGGGAAAATCCGTAAAGTTAGATTTTGTTTGTTCATCTTTGACCTTAGAAAGATGCTAAGGTTGAGGCGTCTTGGTTTGATGGTAAATATGAAGTTACATTAAGGGTAAATTGGTTTTTTCCCAATTAAATTAAAGGTAAATTAACATGAAATTAATCTAAAATTTCATGCCAATTTGTTATCATCTACTCCAAGTTCTATGAACCCTCCTAAGGTAAGAAAAAATTTTGGTTTCCATTTTCGAGCAATTTCCTTTGGATTTCAAGTTATGTCGTGAAATAGAAAATTGTTCTATTTGAAAAAAGCTATATTTTGGTACCAATTTCTTTCTCAACTTGTTTGATTTCAAAGATACCAAATCTTAGGGGGGGGTTTCACACTAGTTTTAATAAAATTGATGATAAATCTTGATGTTTTTGAGTTTGTAGATTCATTTTCAAGCTTGATTGATGATTAAAACATGTTAAATCTTCCTAGAAATGCTTCTATAACTTTCGGCCAAATGATGAAATTATAGAACTTTGTGTTTTGATGAGAGTTGATTAGGGCTTTGATTGTAGAGATGTTGTAAAGTTGGATGGAAGTTGGTTTCATGCTTGAATCGAATCAAAATCGAGAAAAATAATGAAAACCTAGTTTTATAAGTTTAAAGCATTCGGCCATGGTATGTTTGAGTGAGAAAATTATTGAAAATCATATAAGGGATAGAAATAATCTACGTATTATATTACAATACTTAGAAAAATATAGGGACCATTTTGTAATTTTTGTAAAGTTAGGGGGACCAATTCGATAATTTTGGAAAAGTTGTGAATTGATGTGTAATTGTTTATTAATTAATGTGCTATGCTGGAAATTTCTGTTTTGGAATTGAGATGAGTATTAAGATGTGAAATATGACCATTTTGGAAGTTTGAAAAGTTTGGTGATTTAAGTGTAATATTTGTATAGTTGGGGTGCGTAAATGTAATTTTGCCTTTGTAAAAGCAATTGGATGGCAATAATTTCAATGCTGGAATTTTGGTATTAAAAATTTAAGTGATAAAATAATGAATGACCATTTTGTGTAAATTGGAAAAGTTGGTGCCATCATTAAAAGAATTATTATGTGTTCAAGTATTTTGGTAGAGTATAAGTTTCAAATATAATTATGGATTTTGTTTTGGAAATGTGTTTATGTTAGTACAATACTAACTTATGTATCGATGTCAATTTGTGATTGATTTTGTGATCGAAGCAGATTGCATATAAAAGGATCTAGTGTGGAGCATGGTGAGGCAAATCTTTTGATATATAAAGTGTTAATGTTGAGTGCAATACATGCATGACATTGTACATAGAAGTTTTATACATCATCAGGAAGACTTGCGACAAGTCTACCTTGTTTTTATCAGCATGATATTTTGGGTAAGAACTGCCCTAATGTTTATTACATGGTTATACATTGCCATGGATGATTTAAATTCATGACTAGATGCCCAATATGTTATTGAGGTTCAGTGGTATTAATGGCATGCCATAGAGTCTACCAGCTGCAAATATAAGTATTACTAGAGTGTCAAATAAAGACACATAATACAAGTTAGGTGGGCAAAGCCCGACCTCAGCACTATGGTGCATTATTAGGTGAGCAAGGCTCGACCTCTGCACTATTGTGCAATATTTGACTCCTATATCGAGTTCCTCATGGATTAAAATTGTGGGCAATAGTTATTGATACAAATTATTTTATTTATATTATGTATTTTTGATTATGGCATTGGAAAATGATATTAAATTTCTTTTATGATTTGTATTGAACCATTTATTGTTTTTAATTTCCTCACTAATTATATACTTAATGTGTGATGATTTTCACACGTAGGTAAAAAGCCAGGAGTATAATAAAGAGTACAAAGTGGCATCAAGTAGCAAGGAATATATTACAAAATCAGTAAGACATCATCTGATGTAATTATGACTTAGTTAGTGGCATGTACTTATAAATGTCCTAGTTGCTATGTTGAACTATTTTGGGAGCTGGTTTGTAATGGATAAACTAAACCATTTTACTCTATTTTAATATGGATAATATGAACCGTTATTATTATTATTATTATTATCAATAGATTTATTTGATTATGACATATATATATTTTCAATATCATGTGATAGTTTTACTTATTTAATATTTTTATATTATCAATTGCCTTTTGAATAAAATAAATTTTTAAATCACTTTTGAGTTGGGAAATGTTTTAAAAAGTTCATGTGATATCTATAACGTGTACTAGTATAAGTATATGGATTGTAGGTGTTACAAAGAAGGTGTTACATTTAGTGGTATCATAGTTACATGTTTAACTGATTCTAGATTTAAATCGAGTCTGTTACGAGTCATTAACTATGTACATACCACTAGGATGTCATAATTACTGTTTTTTATTATTGTGTAACTTAACACTTCTTACTAATTTGAAATGTTTTATTGAGTTATTAATGTCTGAGGTTAAAGGATTACATTGCGTGACCGATCAAATGGGTTCGAATAAGGCCTATAAGGGGAGTGATGAGGTTAATCATAATTCGCCTCTAGCTCAATCTAAAGCTAATGTATTTACTCAATCGAGAATACCTATACAAAATCAAGGTTTATTTTTCTGATCCTTGGATACGATCTTAAATAGGAAAACTCAGACTTCCACAGTGAAGTAGGTGAAAAGGAACATCAGATTTTATAGAGGACAGGGATGGAGATCTGATGATAGTAGATTATTGACTCAACGATATAAAGATTATTCTGGAAGGACTTCGCCGATTGACCAAAGATGGGGGTATGCCACCACTTAAAGGACTTGTAAGAACCTGGTGGGCCAATGTTACCATGCATTCTCGGGAACCAATTAATTAGGAATTCTTTATTTGAGAATTTTGTTACAAGTACATTTGAGATTAGTTTATTTGGGAAATTTTTGAGTCAATCGATCAAGGAATGTGGCCAACAGGGAAAATTGACAATAAAAATTTGTTGGAAGCTTTTAAAAGGAATATGAAAAGTGACACAAGGATTTTATAGTGGTTCAACTTCATAAATGAAGTACACATCTACTACCTTAGCTTACACAATAAGGATTTCATCAAATTAACTAATTTGTTATAACATTTTATGACGAGATGTAACCTTACAAAACACTAAGACTTATACTCCAAAGTCTTGAGTGTTCAACTCTTCCCAAGAAGTAATTACAAATGAACAAACTTTGAATATCCTCATAATGATATATTGTTTACAAATTGAAGCTCTCACAAACCCAAGAACACTAGAATAAGATTTAAAATAAATGCAACAGTGTTTAATGAAAGAAAATTTGAATTGAATACAAATTTGACTCTATTTTTTCTTTGATTGTTGAAATAGCTTTTTTGGCTTATCTTGGTTATTTGAAGGCCTCTTTAATATGCTCTCATTGATTTCTAACCAATTAAGATTGTTGTAGATTGTTTGGAGGCGTTTGAAGCATTAAATTTGCGCATTGAATGCTATATGCACAAAAAGTTTCGAAACTCTTCGAAAGAGGAAATAAAAAATTTTGAGTATTAAAACCCAAAGTTTCGAAACTTTGATGAAAGTTTTCGAAAATATTGAGGAACTTTTGAAACTTATAAACATTCTTTTTCTAAAAGTTTCAAAACTTATTAAGGAGTTTCAAGACTCTTGGTCAATGCTTGATTAAAATGACGAGTTTTGATATTTTAAGGAAAACGTAACTTTGAAAAATACTTTAAAATGTTTGAACGATATTTTTGACATAATTTGAACTTAGAAAACTTATTTTAAAGTTTGAAAAAATTTTAGGGACTTAAAAATAATTTTAAAAAGATTACTATACATATATGTGTGTGTTATGTTATATCAAAATCATTTATTTTTATCACAAATGTGACAAAAATTTCTAAATCTGAAACGATATATATGTTTATGAGTATGAGTGTGAGTTTAATAGATTTCGTAAAATTCTGTAGAATTACTTTCTGATAAGAAAGATCGAATGTGAGTTTTTTTCGAGGGTCTTAATACTAGAATGAAGGAGGTTTTTATCGTTATCAATATCTTTGAATTTTAAGATGAAATGAATAAAGCGAAAGTAATGAAAAAAAGTGTAGAGAAGAAAACTTAGTCTATAAAGAGGGATTTTAGCAGAATTGACTTTGAGTGAGGTTATTGCCACTAATTCGTTAGGCCATAGTGCAAAGATAAACAAGATTTTTAGAAATTTTCTACTAGTGATTCAAGGAATTGGGTTCCCAACCAATCTGATGGAATTACCTTTTGATGATTTTGAGATTATTATGGTATTTATCAGTTATCCACCTATCATGCCATGATAGATTGTCGCTTGAAGCAGTTAATTCTGAAAGGACTAGAAGGTTTCTAGATTGTTGTTGTAGATGAGAGATCATATTGCTTAAGCAATGTGATTTCAGCAATAGTTGCTCGGAAACTACTATCCAAAGGATGTGAAGCTTATCAGGCTCACATAGTATATACTCATGTATCAGAGGTAAAATTGGAAAGTATTCCCATTGTTTGTGAATATTCGAATGTGTTTTCAGAGGAATCACAAGGTTACCACCAGACCATGAAGTGGAATCAGGATTAATGTTTTGCCTGACAATGAATTAGTGTAACACTCTAATCCGATCTAACCTGAATCCAAAGGATTAAAAATGTTACACAAAACCACCCAAGTGGCTAGCCATTTCTTTTTAAAACAATTTCTCAAAAGTCCACATAGTATAGTGATAAATTCATAATTCAAAATAAATGACAAAATTTAAGTTTACAAAATATGGAGCTCCAAATAGTACATATTAAATACTCAAAATAAGTTAAAAAATGAAGTTGCGACTGAAAACAAGTAAGGTCTATGATATATATGCCCACTAAAATAACTCAAGTCGTACTCTGATCAATGACGTCTAGAACTTAAATATTGAAATAGTACTCTTCAGTCCTCACTTAAGCACATGTGAACTGAAACACATTTCGAACACTGAGCCATAAACTCATCGACACACAAACAAATTTGTTACAATAAATGCATTCATAACATAAGCATGCATACAAATATAACTAGAGAAGTGATAAAGTCAACGTCATACAAGTCCATAGACATAACACACATTAAGGATGAGGATCGGGTCATAGAGCATCGAACGCTCATCAACAAACACAAGTAGACATCATATTGTAGTCTGGAGTCACAGGTGTATCACAAAATCAATGTAATATATGTTATAATCATTATTAACATATAGGAATGTAAAAAGATAATAAATAGTAAAGAGTAAGAGATTGTTTCCTTGAATTTTATCCTTGGAGTGCAAGATGAAAGTATGAAGAAGATAAGATAGTGCATAAGTAGGATCACATCATCCCCCATTCTTTATGGCGATTTATCCTCAATTTGAAACCTTTTGTCTTTTCCATCTTATGCTACATGGGACGTGATGTTTCTCCTTATTATCATTGTATCTCTTGAATCTTTCTTGCTGCCATGACTTCTTGAATATGTGTATAAAATGTGTAGATAAAGTAATTTCTTTGGAATATATCTTACCTACAAGTACCATTTCGTGAGACATCCCTTCATTTGAAAACCTTTTCAATAAGTCACATTCTTTGAAAGTATCCTGAAAAGAAAAGTTACATGCCTTATTGGAACGTTGTACCCTCAGAAGTGAATCATCATGTGTTTCTTTATATGAATAATCATGTTCATTCATGAACAAACATGATTCTTCCTTCTCATCTTTTGAACTGTACAAGTATTGAAAAATTCATCTCCCTTTTCACTTGAATGGTCATGTTGTTTCGTGAAAAGTTCTACCTTTTCATCGTGTTCATTCACCTTGGAATTGAAAAGACTTGTGTTTTTACTTTTTGCCTCCAATTTTGACTCTTGCTTCTTGGATTCAAAACTTTTCTTCATGTGCTACTAATCCTTTTGCACTTTTTTTCGGTGATAATGGAGTCAAAAAGATCTTCTTTCCTCCATGGTTAAATGAATATATATTGGTGAAACAATCATGGATAGTTCTCGTGTCATATTTCCATGGTCTTCCAAGTATAATGTGATTGACATGCATCAGAAGTCGATTATCGAACTATGTTTATATTAATGAACAGAGTATCTTAAATTGAATATGTTATGTTTGTTTCTCTTTTATATGAGCATACATGTTATTCATACCACTTTGTATGTTGCATTGGGACAGAATAGCATTATAAAAGTGATAGAATAACCTACTGATTCATCCGTTAAGATGATAAATCCAATTACTGATTAGTTTATCTGTTAGGATAATAAATCCAATTACTGACTGGTTCATCCCTCGAGATGGTAAACCCAATAATTATATAGAGTTGTGGTTCATTGCATGTGTATCATGTATGAATATTTTTATATGACATGTTTACTACATTGAAAATTGTGCGAAGTTTAAATGATGTGTATTGATTCTTTTTTGGCTGATGTTGTGTGATTTAGGTGATGTGATCCTAACCAACACCAAATCTATCTATGCATTACTCAAACCTTTGAAGATTTCAATGGCTAATTTTAAGGAAGTTTTCTTTAATTTATGTTATAATATCATATATGTCACATATTTAATAGTTTGGCATGTTTGTCCAACTCTTACAAGCATGACATTTGCATTACATATGCTATCATGGTTGCATTTCATTATATTATATGATGCATATTCACATGTTCATTTCATGCATAATATATATTGCATATGTTATATTAGCATATTGTATTTTGTCACATTTAATTTATATGATTTTTATATTCATTTCATATAATATGTGGCATATTACATATTATATGGTTAGGATCCTCATATACATATGCATATCATATAGTTTCACATTTGTTGCATATTTTATTGCATGATTAGGTTACACGTTCATCCTTATATTATACATCTCACATATACACACACACATATCTTATGTTAGGCGTGCATCTTACATATATGATATATTTATGTCTTTGCTTTATAATATATAATCTATTGTAATGCTTATTTGAATTGAAAACGTACCTTCATTCTAAAGGCTAGGAGAATTCAAATCAAAAGGCACGCTTATTCAAACCAAATGACTAAGAGGATGAATTCAAATCAAAGGACATGATTCTTCATTCCAAAGGCTATCAAGGGAAATGATGCAATTCTTCGCTCAAAAGGATCCAAGATGCTTTGTCAGAGGATTGTGCACTATCTTAAGAGTCATGATGTTTTGCCAAAATGTTCCTCCAAGAGTCGCGTCTCTTCACCAAGAGGTGCCTCCAAAAGCATTGCTCTTTTCCAAGTGGTGTCTCTAAAAGTTGTCTCTTCACCAAAGGGTGCCTCCAAAAGTTATGTCTCTTTACCAAAGTTGCCTCCAAAAGTCATGACTTTTCACTCCAAGAGGTTTTCTTGTAAGGGCATCAATTCAAGAGTCATGAAATTATGTCCCTTCATAAAGATAACAATTCATGAAAATAAACAAGGGAAACAAGGCTCATTTCATGAAGAAAAATGGGCGACAAATATATAATGAAATGATGCATCAATTCAAAGCACCATGTTCGTTCAAAGAGACTACTTTCTATTCAACACATGGCCGCCCACTTTTCACCCTTTAAGGGTGCCTTTTCAACATCATTCTTGTAAACCGATAAATAGGCATTCATTTGGCATTGTAAAACAATCACTCAACTTTCTTTGAAATCACATTTGCGATAATTCTCTCAAATTTGTTATTAGCTGAACTCTATCAACTTATCAAGCATTGATTGTGGCGTCAACCCTTTGTTTGGTACTTGTGGTTCCTAGTTTCATAACAAGTAGGTCAAATTCCTTCTCGATTAAAGATCATATAAGGTTCGGGTCTCTACTTCCTGTATTAGTAGTTACTCTTTGATCCTAAATCATCCTATCAACATTAACATCAATATCACAATTATCATCCATCCTTATACCAACATCTTCCCTATTAGATTCATGCCAAAGGCATATCCAAAAGCCTCCAAACCTTCCATCATTAACCTTTCGTTAAACACTACGAGAATCTCTTCCATCCTATCTTAAACATTCTTTCCTTCATCCTAAACGAGTATCACCAAGGATATTTGCTTACTTAAATTCAAAGGTCGAGGCAACAATCAAAAGCATACCTGGCAACATTCTCTACCAAGCTTTTCTTACATCATATGGTAATCAGAGCTTTGAGTTAAATTAAGTAAGCGCCTACCATTGTGAATTCAAGGTTATTATACAAAAAAAGAGAAAATGATTCCTCAACATTAAAAGAGAAGATTCAGTACAAAAAATTGAGAAAAGAAAAAACACAAAAAGGGTACAAGGTAAAGCAAGTGATAATTCCATAAAAAGACTCTATTTTTAGTCTTTTTACTTAAGTTATTGCTCGTCTAAACAATGTGATCATAGTATATTAGTTGCATTTAGGTTATAATTGCATCTAGTGGATAAGTTTTTCCTAGGCAAGATTTATTTGGTTTGACTAATGCTGCTGAGGAGAAAGGGCTTGTGTGGATTGTGTGTGTGCAGGAATTAACTTAGGAGGAACATTTCAATCATGATAATATATTTCGCAAGGGCCAGTGGAACACATAAGACAAATACAGTGAGGAATAGATTTATCTTTCCAAGGAAAGATTCATCTTGCCAAGGTAAGATTTATCTTGCAAGTGTGAAGCGGATTTGACGAATTGCTCATGTCATCTGCCTGCTGTATGACTGACCTCACGTGCAATCAAGCCCTTAATATTCTAACAATATTCCGCCGCCTTTCCATCTATAGCTTGGACAAGTTAACACAAGTATTTAGGGAATATTTAATTATGTGAAACCCTAGGAAAATTCCCTTAATAAATACCCAGTCACAGCCGCCAAAAAAGGAAGGCAAGGAAGAAGAAAACTTACCTGAGGCGTGGAGTAAGCAGCTGCAGTGCCTACCTTCCACAGTTCTCTAATCCGACCATCCTTGGATTAGCTAGACTATATTAGAGTGATGTTCAGGCCTCGAGAGAGGCTGGCCACCAGAGTAGACGCGGTGCTGGTCAGATATGTCACGGCAGAGCCCCCCTGTTTGGGAGTCGTTCTTCCTTTTTTCTTAATTTCTTTAATTTGTTTTGGGGTTTGTATTAAACGATGTTACTCTTGGATGACTCTTTGGTAACACCATGAAGTTCTTTACTTGGTGTTCATTTTTGTTTTTTTGAGACAATTATTTTATGGTTTAGAATGACGCATTATGATTTTGCTTATGTCTGTTTTGTTCATTGTTTTAATATTTTGCCTTGACACTGTAAGAGCTTTCGAGTAATTTCCTGGGGCCTAGGTAAAACACGTCTGGACATTGTAAGAGCTTCAATAGATTGTTGTTTGTCTAGAAATTGATTTTTAGATTCGAGAGAGTTAAGATAGATCTATGTGAACAAAGGAATGGATCCGGGATGGTGATGTTTTAACATGCCTTCCTTAGAGATAAGGAGGGGGTTTCAATCGACTAAAAGGGATAGACGCTTGAGTAGGATAGACAACAATTATAGTTCATGCTGAGTGGTATTGCTCCAACAATAGTCTGACAAACCAGGGGTTGTAGTTAACGTTGAGTAGTATTTCCATAACAACCGTCTAAGAATACTCGATAATAATGTCGGGCAGCCTAAGCATATCATAAAAAATCCTTCCGGACGTAGAATAATTTCTTGTCACATCAAAAGACTAACATGAGTGCTCTGTGAAATGTCTGAATATGAGAGGTTATTTTGAATATATTTAAATCAACGTTTTTCTTTGCCTTGTTTGTTTTAATTTGTTACTTTTTCATATTTACTTTGCTTCGACCAAACTTTTCTACAACCATAGTTTATAATGTTTTCTTGCTTTGACACTCGCATAACTATTGCTAATTGTTTTTCTATTTTGACAAGAATTCAGGAACTAGCTTGTGACACCTAGTTCTAGTTGTGGTGAAACATCAAAATCCCTATCAATCTCTGAGGAGACGATAACTCACTTACCCTTTATAACTTGATTCGAATGTGTATTCTTGCACATATTTTATTGCCTTACCATATTCATTTACAATCAATCAGCAAGCAACCGGGCTTGAAGAAGTAAAATCAAGTTTGATTGTTCTTGAACAATTGTAAGTTGTGCCTTGTGATACGAATTAACCCTTTCTTTTTATTCATGTACTTCTTCTAAGCATACCCTATCACCTTTATTCTATCCTACCTAATATCAAATTTATTTTCAACCCACAAAGACAAGTTTTTAGTGAGTTATTTCAAGAACTTAGACAAAGAGAATTTAGTGGAAAAGGAAAAAAAGTAGTTGTGAGATTAAAAGGCGAAAGTAAAACCCATAAATTCACGAGGGTAAACATGAGTGGAATGAAGTGAAATCTTTTTATTTTTCTTTGGAGATAACTTTGTGAATGTGCAATGAGGTTTACTTTATTGTTTATTTCACTAAAGATGTCACAAGTTTCTATTGATATTTCATCCATTTTAGGAAGAATACTTGTTGTTAAGAGAATTATAAACACATAAATGATGGAAATTGAACAACAACGCTAGAACATCTTTCACACTCGCTACCATGTCAACGGGAAAGTATGTTTTGTTATCATTGATGAATAAAGTTGTACCGGCATTGAAGCACAATGATGATTGAAAAACTTGGATTGAAGACAAAAAACGCATTCAAGTCCATACAAATTACAATGGTTGAATGATGGAGGAGAATTGAAAGTTACAAAGCAAATGCTTATCCCTTTCTTATTTGGAAAGTACAAAGACGAAGTCCTTTGCCGTATGGTCCCAATCAACGCTAGTAACTTATTGTTAGGTCGACCTTGGAAGTTCGATAAGAGAGCAATTCATGATGGATATACCAATCGATATACTTTTTCCATTGAAGGCAAGGTCATTTTGGTGTCTCTGCCTCCCAGCCAAGTTCAAAACAATCATAACCACATCAAGACAAGTTTTGAAGTTATGAGAGAGTGTGTAAAGGAAGAAGAAAATTTTGAAGAACAAGAATCAAGTGAGAGTGAAATTGAGAAAAAATGAGAGTGAGGTTACGATTGGAAAGTAAAAAAGAGAAGAGTTTGAGTAAGGAAAAGAAATTAAAAAAGATGAAAGTGAGAAGAGTAAAAAAATCAAAAGAATAAGGGATTAAAAATTTGAGTGATTTTTCAAGAGGGGATGAGCTTAGGAGATGTTTTCTTCAGGAACAAATTTTATTTGTACTTAAGTACAAAGGGGATTTGTTTAATACTAACGAACTTAACCAATCTTTTTCTTCTCCTATTGTACATATTTTGCAGGATCTTAAAGGAGTGAGTTCGATAGTATCTCAAGGGGAGAACATAGAGACATCAAGTAGCAATCACCCATTAGGATCATCAAGCATCCTACCTAGTTTTCTATTTCTATTAACTTTGTTGTAGGATTCTTTGGTTCTAACCTTGATTTATAATTCAGCAGAATGTTTCGGCTACATGGAGTCGTCATATTAAATTTTGATCATAATTTCCTTTGAAATTTTGGAATTATTTTGTATATCAAGGTCAAAACCAAACTACAACCTGTCATCCTGTAAATGAATGGTCAAATCAAGGATATGAAACGAGGTCTATTCACCCAATCAAAGGCAATCAATCGAAAGAGTACGAAGTCATAGGAAGATGACGTGCAACATAAGGTTGAGTTTGTAAAAAAAAATTGAACGATGTAAGCACAACAACCACAAATTGCAAAGAATAATTTTTAATCAACTGAGAACATGAATGAAAAGCTCGCAAGAAAGTGGATTTTGAATCAGAATATTGGTTTTAGGTACGTATGCAATGGAGGATACTATGTATTACAAGAAGGTCAAAATTATTCCCTTCTGTAGCAAACGTCGATTTAGGAGCAAACGTCGATTTAAAGAAGCGGGGCATGATGTGATCCTGACCAACACCAAATTTCTCCATGCATTGCTCAGACCTTTGAGGATTTCAATAGCTAATTTTGAGGTAGCTTTCTTTAACTTATGTTATAATCTAATATATGTCACACACTTAATGGCTTGGCATGTTAGTCCAACTCTTATAAGCATGACATTTGCATACATATGCTATCATCATTGCATCCTTATTATATGATGCATATTCACATTTCATTTCATGCATAATATATGTTGCATATGTTATATTAGCATATTGTATTTTATCACATTTAATTTACATGATTTACATATTCATTTCATATTTTATGTGCCATGTTACATATTATATGATTAGGATCTTCATATATATATATATATATGTGTGTGTGTGTACATTTGTTGCATAGTTTATTGGATGATTAGGTTACATATCCATTCTTATATTATACATCTCATATATATATATATATATATGTTGTTGCATTCTATGTTATGTTAGGCGTGCATCTTATATATATGATATAGATGTCTTGTCTTCATATTATATATTCTAATGTAATGTTTATTTGAATTGAAAAAGGCACACTTCTTCACACCAAATGGCTAGAGGATGAATTCAAATCAGAGGACTATATATATATCTATATATATATATATATATATATATATGTATATATATATATATAGATATATATATATATATATATATGTTGTTGCATTGTATGTTATGTTAGGCGTGCATCTTATATATGATATAGATGTCTTTCATATTATATATTCTATGTAATGTTTATTTGAATTGAAAAGGCACCCTCATTCCAACAGCTAGGAAAATTCAAATCAAAAGGCACACTTCTTCACACCAAATGGCTAGGAGGATGAATTCAAATCAGAGGACATTCTTATTCATTCAAACGACTAGAAAGGGAATGGATGCAACTTTTCGCTCAAAAGGATTCAAGATGCTTGATCAAAGGGATGTGCACTTTCGTGAAGAGTCATGATGTTTCGCCAAAATGGTGCCTCCAATAGTCGTGTCTCTTCACCAAGAGGTAACTCCAAAATTCATGTCTTCACCTAGAGGTGCCTCCAAAAGTTGTATCTCTTCACGAAATGGTACCTCTAAAAGTTATGTCTCTTCACCAAAGGGTGCCTCTAAAAGTTATGTCACTTCACCAAAGGGTGCCTCTAAAAGTTATGTCACTTCACCAAATGTTACCTCCAAAAGTCATGAATTTTCACTCCAAGAGGTTCCTTCCAAGAGATATATCTTTTCATGTGAAGAGGTTCTTCCAAAGGTCATGTTATTCCAATAAACCTTTATATGAAAAGGCACAAATTAAAGGGTAATGACTCTACAATTATGTTCATTCATAAAGATAACAATTCTTGTAAATGAACAGGCAAAACAAGGCTCCTTTTATGAAGAGAAACGGGTAGCAAAGATAAAAGGAAATGATGCATCAATTCAAAGCACCATGTTGGTTCAAAGGGACTCCTTTTCAATATCATTCTTGTAAGCTTATAAATAGGCATTCATTTGGCATTATAAAACAATCTCTCAGCTTTCTTTGGAATCATATTTGTGAGAATTCTCTCATCTTTTTTTTGAATTGAACTCTATCGACTTATAAATCATTGCTTGTGGTGCAAACTCCTTTCTTTGATACTTGTTTCATAACTAATGGGTCCAAGTCATTCTCGATTAATGATCTTATAAGGTTTGGGTCTCTTTCCTATAGTATGGTTCTTTGATCCTAAATCATCCTATAAACATCACCATCACCAGTATCATCTATCATTCATACTTATACCAACATCTTCACGCCTAATGCATATCCAAAGCCTCTTAACCTTCCAGCATCTTAAACATTCTTCCTTAAACTTCCGTAAACACCACGCCTATCTCTTCCATCCTCTCTTAGCCATTCTATCTTTCATCCAAAATGAGTATCACGAAGGATATTTGCTTACTTGCATATGAAGGTCGGGACAACAATCAATAGTATACTTGGTAACATTCTCTACCAAGCGTGCCTTATATAATTAGTGTTCGCAAGTACACAGGTCGCATACATATTAAGATCATCTTCACAGGGATTGGTGCACTTCTATCTTTGATTCTGTTGCAAAAGAGGAACAAGTGAGTTTTCTTCGACCTGGTCGATGTAATTGTGGCATCATAACTTCTCTATGTTTCCCGTTGAGTCGGCATGATCAAGCGGTTGAAGAAGTGAGAAGCAAAGGTTGTGAAAGAGAATTCAATGTTCAGCTTCAATTCTCACTTGTCACAACCAAGGTCATGATCATGACTGTTGGCATACGCCGAGCAGATATGTTGCTCTGCCACCAATGATTCAATCCACCATCAGACTAGGAGTGTTCAATCGACCGGTTAACTGAATTGACCGAATCGAACTTTCAAAATTTCATTAATTAAAATTTTCCTTTAGCCATTAACCGAATCGAATATTTCAAAAATAATTAACTGAAAAGAACAAAGTTCGGTTAATCAGACGGTTAACCAAAATAATCAAAATTTATAAATAATATATATTAAATATTTTATATTTTCGATTATTTCATATAATTCATTCAGTTAATTCGGTTAAAATTGAAATTTAAACACACTTAAGGCTATGTAATATATAAATAATATATATAATATATTAAATAATTAAAAATGTTAGTTAATTTGATTAACCGACCGATTTCAAACTAAATTAACCGATAACCAAAGTTTAAAAAAATCATTAACCGTTAATCAACCTAAAATTAATAGAGACGATTAATCGAAAAAACTACAGTTAAATCGGTTTTAAATCGATTTTAAACCAAAGTTTGAACACCCTACATCTGATGACGCAAAAATCAGAAGATGGCAGGAGTTGCTCCAGGGCATGTTTTGTATCATCAGGTGGGTTCAACACCTCGGCATGTATGCCAGCCGAGGTGGAGTGGGTAACCCATCAAAAATAATCTGCTGGTAAGCCTTCTTGGTTAGCCCATATCGATTCGGTAATAGTTCATCATCAGATCGAAGCCTCGTCACACATTTTTTTATTAAACCAGGGAAAACCAACTTCCTCATTTCCTTTCTCACATAGTCAAAAACTTTCTTGACAATCAATTCCCCACATTGATTTTTCGTTTCTAAAATGGAATCGATTAATAATAAGTGGGAAATAGAGACAGTGACATTCTGGTAGTGGGAAAATCCTGGTTTTAATAAAATGATTCGAAATCTTGGCTTGTAGAATTAAGTCTGCTCGGTTGATAGTTCCTTGTTGATTTTCGTCGGTCCATTCAGTACCCTCGATGTCAAAGTACGACAAACGACCTCGTGGGTTTCGATGGTGGCTTTGCTCATGAAATCAGCATGTTCGTCATTATCAACAAAATGTCATAGAGGATGTTGACAAGTTGTCATCAAGATAGACAGAACTACCTCGAGTGAAGATGAATGAGTGTTTATCGATATGGGAATAAAATTCCCTCACCATTGTAAAATTCACCTCCCCAGGTTGTTCGCATAACATCATCCAGCAATGGGCCTCTATGATCATGAAAATACTTGGCTCCAAACCCAAATTTATGTGTTGTTATCATACAAGAAGCCTTGCTCCGACAACAAGCTTCACTTCGTGAACTTCTAATTGAAACGAGCCTCCTATTCTATCGTCGCGAAATGTTTCAGCGGTCGAGAAGAGATGATGAAAGCACTACGTTACGGGCATTTATTGGAAGACGCAATTAAAATGGATGAAAGAACTCAAAGAAAGAAAATAAGAGATTGAAAAGAGTGTAAGAAAGACAGTGATAGGTTAAACGGTAGAAAAGAAGGAGGTTTTAGGGAGAGAGAAAGGAATAACTCTCTATACAAGGGAAATATGAAAGGAGATGAGTTATTAAAGAAGAGATATGGGGAAGGTAAAAAAATTATTATGGTGTGTGAAAGATGAGACAGATTTATGATGGAAGTGAAAAGGTGAACATAAATTAGAATAAAATTAACTGAATATAATTTAGACCTAGAATGACCCGATCCAAACCTGATCCGAAGGACTCATTTGACATCTCTATCAAGATGCTTTTGAAACTCTTTATGAGTTCTAATTTCAATGTCTTTGGGAGTTTCAATGATATTCAAATTGTCAATAGTTATCATATATTTGATCTTAATGTTTTTATAAAGACACTGAGCAAGTAGGCTCTTATCGACATCTATCTAAATATTTAAGCAAATATATGTGTACAATTTTCAAAGAATTTTTAAATGCTTCTAGCATTTTAATCGTTTAAAGATCCATATCATTAGACGCATTATAAAGTTTTTCAAAATTGTAATAGTAATAAAGTAATTGCATCCACCATGAAGTAAATCTTCATAATTGAAGTGTTATTTTATATCTTACAACTATTCATTTATACTCCACTTGCATTACACCTTTAAGTATTTGGGCTACTTGTCCATGTTTAGAGTTGATTTAAATTTCTAAATAGTGTCATTCCATTTTGATCAATTATTTCCACATCTATACTCATTGATAGATTTCAATTCAAGATACTCATTTTATTTACTTCTTTAGAAATGTTGTTTGCAAAATAGTTGTCAACAATTTTTTTTTTTTTGATTCCATTCTTTTCTTGCAATGACATAACTTATCGAGATCTATTTATTATTTCAATTTTCATTTTTAAGTACCTGAAACTCTTCTAGAGTTGTATTATTAGATATGTCTCTGGTCTCTTCAGGTGCACTCCATCGACTATATGACCATCTTATACTACTTTTCATTTGCCGTGATTTTAACCATTGGAACCAATTCAACTATCATACTTCGGGCATGATTTACATTCATATGCTCTAACATGTTATCATTCTAGATTTCAATTTAAATTTAAAGCATTTCTAGGTGATATATGAGATTTGATTACTCTCATTAGGTTAGTAAATATTTTTGGACAATTAATTTGTAATTGATTATCTTATGAACTTCTAGGTCATATAACTATGTGCAAGGATCTAAATAAAACGATAATTCATTTATATTTTTCATCGAAATGATTTTTCTCTCTCTTGATGAAAAATAATAGGTAATTCATGTTATAATTGAATCTCAATTATTCAATAGAGTGAGACCATACTCAACATATATGTATATATATTCTCAATTTACTTCAAATACTAAATTGTGCATTTTTTATGGATCAATATGAATAAAAAAGCGCAACCAAAATTTTTATAATGGGAAATATATGACTTTTGACCATAAGCAAATCATAAGAATGAGTATAATTTATTGGCTTGATGCATATAAGTTTTATGTGTGAATACCATATATATATATATATATATATATTAGAAGTTTTGTTCTCATAGTTCAGCTATTAAAAGGAGGCAATCAAATTTTGCCAAATTGTTTATTCACAAAAATAGGCTTTGCAATAGTTATTTCAACTGATATACAATACAGTCTTTAAATGTCTAGAATATAAATTCACTAAGTTTAGCAAGACGAATAGTCTTAATTATGATCCAAACTTCTCTTTTCTAGTTATTCAAGTAAACAATCTCACAAACTACAAGTTATGAGTTGATAACATATATGTTGTCAAAAACGGTGTTTTTCTGGAGGGGAAAAAGGGGGGGTGCATTTCGAAATAGTTTTTGGAATGACCAATTAGTGATAAAAACGTGGTTCGAAGAGTCCCCACCAATCTTTAATTAGGGTGTGATTGGTCACCCAAAATGTATTTGCCATTTTAATAAAAATATAATTTTAATTAAAACGACAAACTTGCGGTCAGCGTAACCAAAATTTGAGTTCGGGAGTCGGTTACGTGTGGGGAAGGATTAACACCCCCACAACGCCCTAAATCGTTACCTAGTCGATTAATTAATTATTTTTGCAATAAAATTTACAAGTTCGAGTCTAATTTAATTTAAGATCCCCTAAAATAAAGTTCTTTGAATTTTTGGATGAAACATAATAATATTTAATTATTTCCTAACGAGAAGAACCAATCTCTCATACCTTGAAGCAATCATTCTTATTCCAATCGAAATACAAAAATATTAAAAATTCATTCTAAAGTTCACTATTAATTCAAAATAATAACACCCAAATAATTTTAAGAGTGAAAACGATAATATCTAATTATTTCCAATCGAGAATAAATGACTTTTTGTGCATTAAAACAATCATTTATTACCCCAATTAAAATAAAGAGATATTATTATTTCGTCTCAAAATTACATAGCAATTCGAAATGAAAACGATAATATCTAATAATTTCCAATCGAGAATAAATGACTTCTCGTACCTTAAAGCAGTCATTTATTACTCGGACCGAAACAAAAAAGATATTACTATTCTCAATGTCGGTTAGAATGTTATTTTGAAAATCTATCAGAAAACACATGCAAAATAAAACAAATAAAAAGCATAACAAACAAGAAATTAATTATTATTTTACCGATATTTAATGAGAATAAGGATGTTTAATTATTTAAATATCTCGAGACGATACCTTAGATTCGATCTAACAGTATTTTCTAGATAAATTTAAATAAAAGAACATGATCTTTTTCCCAATCCCCAATTTTAAAATGAATTTAATTTAATTCGCGTCACTAAATGGGATAGACTTTCATTTAAAATTATCGAAAATAACTTTCTATACGTTAAGACAGTCATTTCAAGACAATATTAAAATGATCGAATATTACCCTTAGTCAATTTATTTTGATTCGAGTCAAGTGATACTATGAGGATACCATGCAAACTAATTCAAATTAAATCTTAAACCTACATGCACCAATTTACACATTCCCATTATGCCAAGTAACCAAAATTGTGAACAAATGAAATTATTAGAAATATTACCCTTCATATATCCATATACCTGCGCATATATATGTTTATACAAAATATAACACACAATATATGTATGAATGCACATAAAATAAACACCAATTAGATGGCCAAAATTAACTTTTCATGCATAAATATGAATATAAACCTAGGATATATATATATGTATGTATTTAATGCATTATAATGATAGTAAAATAAATATAGTTTCAAGACAAAAGAGATAGAAACAATCGGGAAAAAAACAAAACATTAATTCACATTTTTTTAGGGAAACTAATTAAAATAAAAGAAAATAGGAAACCCCAAATAGGCGACCGAATTTAGGGAAATAAAAATTTGAGTATTATTACAAGGACTAAATTTATGAGTATTAGTAAAATAGGAAAGAATAAACTCATTTAGTAAAGAAAAAAATTATATTAAGACAATACAAGAAATAAAATACAAAAATCGAGGTGAAAATTTTACATAGCCAATTAGTAATGAAAATCAGATAAACATGCTAACATAATAAAATAAATAAATGAAACTTCAAATCAAAATAATAATAACAATAAATAAATAAATAAAGGATAAAGGGACCAAAACGTATGCATGTTAATACTAAGAAGAAAAACTGAAAAATATAATTATAGGGGACAAATTATATACGCATAAAATAAATGGACAAAATCAGAAACATGAAAACCTCGAGTGAGGACCAAACACGTAAATAAACCAAAACAAATAATATTAATTAGAATAGTGATCTAAAATAAACAAAAAAAGTAAAAGTAAAAACAGAAAAAATAAAACTTCATACAGTGACCATAATGTAAAACATGCATAAACATACAGAGGACTAAAAAGAAAATAACTCTAAAAATAAATATCATGCGTAAAAGTGGATAAATTATGGAAAAGTCCCTACAGGGACTAACATGCAAAAAACATGGTTAAACTAAGGGGACTAAACTAAAAGTGACCACTTTGTAAAAAGGCGCTAAACGTTGGGGGAATTATGTGCAATTTCCCCCAAAAGCTCCTCTATAAATGAAACCTAAATCTTTTTTCTTCACTTAAACCTTTTTCTTTAAAAAAATTTATTCTCTTGGTTTTCTCTCAAAGCAATCGGTCGGCCCATGTCGACCGCCCTGAACCATGATCGCCGTCCGACCGCCACACCAACTGCCGCACACGGTGACTGGAATCCACAAACTCTCCCAAAATCACCTAAATGCTCGGATCTAGACCCCTAAGCTTAGATCTAGGGCTAAAACCTCCTAAAAATGACCTTAACATAACCTAAAACAACCTAATCGTTCGACTCTTATACCTCCGGCCACCATGAAGACAATTCGACTCAGGTAACCACTCGAACCTCACTGCTCTTGGTTTATTTTGACATGCAAGCATTTTTTATTTCTTTTTATCTTATTGGAACGTATAAAAAGAAAGAAAAAATACCTTTCGAACGATTGGTAAATTTGTATTGCTTTAAAAAATCCAAGGGTGAAACCTTTTTTATATAGGGTTTAGGGTTTAATAACCCTGATTTTTTTTCTTCAGTTTTCCCTTTCTTTTCGGAAGAAATCATTGCAAACAAAAAGAAAAGAAAAGTCATTTTTGCGTGTGGATCTTGATCTGGATTGCTTGTGAACTGTTATGGGCTTTCTGACATTTTACAGGGCCTTCGATTGGTGGCAACGACGGTAGTCGGGGAGTGGACGAAATAGAGGTGGCCTGGGATTGGTTTCTGTGGTGGCTACAGATCTTCAATGCGTGAAGGCGGCTGCTAAAGGGGGCTAGGATTTGGAAACCCTAGCTTCTATTGGGCCTACTTTTGGGCTCCAGGATTGTTGGGCCAATCTAAGTCTTT
This sequence comes from Hibiscus syriacus, assembly GCF_006381635.1. Taxonomy (NCBI): domain Eukaryota; kingdom Viridiplantae; phylum Streptophyta; class Magnoliopsida; order Malvales; family Malvaceae; genus Hibiscus; species Hibiscus syriacus. The sequence goes on along the minus strand of NW_024063062.1, from coordinate 331,888 downwards.
GTTTGGTCTTCGTGGGTCACATTGTAACCGGGCTCGTAGACTTGTTGTAATTTGGGGCCAAATTGGGTTTTGTTGTAAGGATTGAAATAAAAATAAAATTTAATTAATAATAATAGTAATAATAATAATAATAGCAAGATAAAAAAAACGAGTGTCGACAGTTGCCCCTCTGTGTCCATTCTTGTGTCAACAAGAATATGAAAAAAACAAAGAGACACTACATTTTTGTCCGGTCAACTTCATGGTTTGGAATATGATAGGGGATATGTTCTGCTGTCACTTAGGGAATATCAGATCTGGGGATGTTGATTTATTCCACTGTTACTCAGGGAAGATTGAATCGAGGCAGACTTGTTCCACTATCACTCAGGAATATCAAATCTTGAAAGAGAGATTTGTTCCACTTCTTCTGAAGGGAATATCAAATCTGGGGGGAGTTGACCCATTCAGCATGTCATTCATAGAAGATGAATCGAGGCAGACTTGTTCCGCTGGCACTCAGAGAATATCAAATCTTGGTAAAGGGGATATGTTCCGCTTTCTCTAAAGGGAATATCAGATCTGGGGGGAGTTGATCCATTCCGCTGTCACTTAGGGAAGATTGAATCGGGGAATACTTGTCCCACTATCACTCAGGGAATATCAAATCTTGGAAAAGAGGGACATGTTCCGTTTCTTCTAAAGGCAATATCAGATCTGAAGGAGTTGATTCATTCCGTTGTCACACAGGGAATATTAAATCAGGGAAAACTTGTTCCACTGTACTCAGGGAATATCAATCTTGGAAAAGAGGGACATGTCTGCTTCTTCTGAAGGGAATATCAGATCTTGGGGAGTTGATCCATTCCGCTATCACTCAGGGAAGATTGAATCAGGGCAGACTTGTTCCGCTGTCACTCAGGGAATATCAAATCTTGGAAAGAGGGACTTGGTCCGCTTCTTCTAAAGGTAATATCAGATCTGCAAATTAAACATTACCAATTGTTAGTATATGTTCGAAAATTTGAAAGATCATTAAATATTTGGATTTCAAGATAATCTTTGAAAATCAAATTTTCTTGTGCAACTTTTTCTCGTAGCCATCGAATATGGGAGTCTGTCTCCCTAAATGTGATTTTATGCATTTGAAGTTTGAATTCCAGCTTCCACTTGTTGGGATTTTGATATCATGAATCCTCTTTTTTCATCGAATGACCTGTAAAAACTATATGTTCATATGTGAAATGCGAATGCAATGAATGCATTTTCTTTTATGCAAATGATATTTCATATATGCACTAATATTGATTCAATTTTCCTTTAACCCCAAAATCGAGAACCAAGTCTTCTGCTTCTTGATTATTATTCTCTAGGGTTTACTCAGATACGGTGTAGCAACTTCAGAAGATCTCCCCAATCGTCTTGTCTTTATTTCATCTTTGCCCCTCATCTGCATTAAAGTCTCAAAGAAATGCCTCATTTCTTGTGTGGTCTTGATGCCCCTTTCCGTCATTGGCTCAAATGCGCTATCAGAGTTGTTTTTTGAGATTCTGCCATTAATTGATACTTGACTGATTTGCTTTGCAAAGTAAGCTCTGTTTATATTCAGGGTTTGCCCCTAAAACTTTAAATTATGAGACTCATTCTCAATGTCTTTTTGATCTGATTCTTGTAATCTCAACATGATCTGGGCTTCTATACGATGGGATATGTGCCCCTTTCAAACAAGGCGATCTTCTTCTTTGATGGATCACTACTCCAAGGACTTTTTGCATTTAAGGCTGTCCTGTTTGAAAATGTTTTTCTCATTTCTTTTATTTTAGAAATCAAAGAATGAAAGAATTTTGTGAAGGATTGTCCCTTAATTCAGGTTCACAATCAAATTGCAAACATGAGTTCACAAAATATCAAAATAATCAAATGCTCTTTAATATTTCAAAGTTATAGCTCTTGGACAAGTATCAAAATTGATGGGTTGGCTTCAGGTTGGATTTCTTATTTTCTAACGTTTCAGCCATTGAGACACCGTCATTTGTTTATATGCCCTTGTAAACCTTGTAACATGCCTTGTTTCTTGGCTTGGCATATTAAGTGGATGCAGACAAAATGAAGCAACTAGCATATTCAATCACTAGACTTTCTAGAACACTTCTGTTTCGGTTCTCTGAAATCTTTCATTTGTTCAAGCTTCATAGACTTCTTTTAGCAGAGGTAGTGCAAGTACATCAGTCTAAATATAAAATTCATGAGTGCTTGTGTGAAGTCGACTATAACAGGTGTTCCTCAATTCCCTTAGTCCATTTTCATCAAAATCATTATTAGATCAACTTGATTTATTTTGCCATTGTTTGGCTAGAATTCATCTTTATTGTATATGTATTATAATTACCTTCATTGGGCTAGCTGAAGGGTTCGTATCATCACAAGATCTTTGACTTGACAATTGCAATGGAGCAAACTCTGAACTGCCGAGCATCCGAGTAATGTCATGGTTAGAATGCAATCTATTCATAAAGCCATGGCTTTTGAGTTTCCTCTATAACCAATTGCTTTAGTGGAATAGCTCAGCTTTATTGTATAATCTATAATAATAATTTATTAACCCTTGGAGTATTCAGATTTAGAATTTCTTAAGCTCCTCGAGAAGAATTTGTTATAGTCTAGGTGTCTTTGATAGTTAGGAAATCCTACATTTAGAGCTCACTTCCCAAACAACTGGCCTAAACTAAATTAGTATATTTCATTATTCCATTTACGAAGATAAGGATCATCACTAAACATCATCAACAAAAGTAAAAACCAATCAGCTTTGCAATCTCATGTGCAAGATACCTCATTTTGTCCGCATCTTTACATATCTGAATGTCATTCCTTTAATTATCTCTTAATACGTAGAGAAGGCTAGCTTAGTCCCCGCAAGAGAAGGGTATGGTGTTCGAGTGTATCTTCTGGGGTAAGGTTAAGGGCCTTTGTTTTATCCGGTTTCAATCTTGTCACTTTGTCAAAGATTTATAACTCTAACCATTTAAATAATTTTTAATTCAGTTAATATTCAAAGAATTTAAAGATTGCAAATTTGATTCAATGTTCACCATCTTTAACGTGGCATAAAATTATTAAATTATCCTTACAAGAAAACTGAGAAATGACAAAAAACAAGTTCAAACAAGATGAAGCAAATGGAAAATGCGATTGCGGTGGAGCACGACCTTCACTTGTTCAGCCAGAATGCTCTATTTCTCCTAGAATGATGGGTGACTAGTTGGATTAGGGTCTTTACCCTCACTTTGTCCTTATTTCTCGATAATTGCATTGACACATGTCCCTGCATGGTTAGGAAGTGGGTTCTGAGCCACATTGGGCTACTTACTATCACCAAAGTTGATGACATTTCTCTACCTTAACCTTTGTACAACCTTTATAAAGGCAAGGTAATTTTCGATTGAATGCCCATAAGCCCCCATGTGATAATCACATTGGGCATTGATGTCAAACCATTTCGGGTAAGGAGGATGCATCGGTGAAGTATGGTAAGGCGACATAACATGCTTATCGTACAATATTTGAAATAAATATTTGTAGGTCATGGGAATGAGGTCAAATTGAACTCATTCCCTTTACTACCTTGGTTCTCATGCCCCTTGTCTAACAGAGTTCTGTGTTGATTACCCAATGGCTTGAGGTCGGGACACAAAAATGTTGTTGGAATCATACTTTCTCAGGTTACTGACCTCATTATCATTCCTTTTCACTAGCAGCTTCCTGGTAGATTCTATTCCATCCAACTTCTCACTCTTGATCACCATCTCGATCATTTCTCTTGCTGTGACCACATCAACAAAGTTCTTGGATGAATTTCCTATGAGATGGCCCAAGAATGGGGCTTTCAGAGTGTTCACGAAGAGCATGTTAGTTTCTTCTTCCTCTAGCGGTGGATGAACTTGCACAACCACATCCCTCCACCTTCGGGCATATTGCCAAAAGTTTTTGGTGGACCTCTTCTCCATGCTCTGTAATAGGATTCGGTTAGGCCTCACATCTTTTACATGCTTGTAATGCTCTAGAAAAGCTTTAGCCAAGTCCTTTCAGGATTTAATTTGAGCCTGACTTAACTGATTGTACCACAAGATGGCTGACCCTGCCAGGCTCTCCTGAAAGCAATGTATTAAGAGCTTATCATCCCCTACATAGCCGATCATTTTTCTGTAGAACATTGTAATGTGTGCAGAAGGAAAACTTGTTTCGTCAAACTTTTCGATGTCTAGAATTTTGAACTTAGGCGGTAACACTAAATCAAGAACCAGACTTAGCTCCTTGGCATCGATCCCATACATGGTGACATCTTATTTCATAGCCCGAAACTCATGTTTCATTTGTTCCCATTATTTCTTAAATTTCTTATTTTGTTCTTTATTGTCCTCCTCATCGAGATCTGGAACGTCTTCAACTGGGTGCGGGTTTGTAGAAGAGCCAAGTAAGTTTATGTGTATTCTTTCTGGATGAGCGGTCGTTGCTTGTTGTGCTCAGACATACGGTGGTGTAAAGCCATGGGGATATAAGGGTTCTTCTGAGGAACCAATAACTGGGGCTTTTTCACGGTTAGCCTACAGTTCGAAGCTTAGGGGATATACAAGCTCCTCGACAATAGGACCTATAACTGGAGTCTCGTCCTGGCTTATACTCTTTCCTTGTATCAAACTGGCCAGTTTTTCCATCGTATCATTCTGAGCTTTCATCATCTGCTCACGCATATCATCTTGGGCTTTCTTGAAACTCTCATGCATTTCGAGTTTAGTCTTCTCGATTTTGGAAATTCTCTCGTCCATTGCCTTTTTTCGAGTGTGGTACAAGTTCTTAGAAGTGTCCAGTATTCTGACGTACAATCTTTTTTTTTTATTAATATTGGTACTTTGTAAATGAATGAAGAATATGACTAAAATGCAATATGAAAAAGTAAATGTGATGTTGATGCAATGCAATGCAAGGTGTTGATTCTACAAAGATTCCTTAGAACAACTTTTTATATTATAAACGAAGTTCGATTACAAGGCTTTAACATATCACAGGTAAATCTAAGTTATCTCTCCTAATTGTTGGATGTGCCCCAGTAAATCTAGAATCTTTTGAGCTTCTTTAGTCTTAGGCTCCAATCCTTTACTTACAGCATCTGTTTCATGTGATAAGTCAGCTAAGTATTGAGTCACTCCTTGAGAACATTAAAGTTAGCTAGTGATCAGGTCGTTTTGACGGTCATTGATGCGTGTGCCCAGTCAAATCTGAGCCAGTCTGCAAACTGCTTTCATTTGTTAGCTGGGATTGCTCGGACCATCTCAGAACATCTGCATCATTTCCTACCTCTATTGAATCATTCGTTCCATATTACTGGACTTCTATATGGACATCGTTCAAGGATTAACACCATGGAATGAATATTGCAATGGGAATGGTAACAAAATAAAATAGAAGGACCAGAGAAAATTGGTCAGTAATCATAAATAAATTAGTGGATATAATTTGTCGATAAAACCTACCCCACATACTGGCTACCCAATCATGCTTTAGTAGATCCTACCCAAATATGATTTCTACCAACATGCTTTGTTTATAGAAAATTCTAACCTCATGCCATCTAGTTCGCATGCTTATTCAAAAAATTAAACCTAACCGCATTATCTTTAGTTTGCATACATTTATTAGGGAATTAAAACTACGCTATAAAAATTAAAAGGCTCAAATAGGTTTTCCCTTATGTACTCTCCTCACGGGATTCTTATGATATAGGTAAGACTCTATCTGGGTTATAAGTTTAATACATGATGGGTTCGGTTCTAAAGTAAGAGGTCCTCGAATTTTCCTTGACGACCCTTAATCCTGGCTCATCACAGGCTTTCGGATCGAGTTCAATTCGAGGGGACACACTTCCTTATGTCCATACGAAGGTGAAAACCATCACGAGGACCATAAGGTGTGAGCCCTATGAGCAATTCACTATCCCGTACAGAGGTGAAAACCACACGAGGGAGTAGCTTCTCACTCTTACTTAAATAAGACAGAGAGGAGTTTTAGCTCATGTTATGCAAATACAGTTGTGCAGTGTGTGAGGAAAAGCGAAAATAAAACAAACAACACCAAATAGAAAACTCAAAACCCTGAATAATTATTTACTTTGAAAATATTAGCAAATAGATCAATACAACTATTTAGTGGATAATTAAATTGCAAACACTTATTTGAGCCAAATAAGGGATTAAAAACCAAATTAGAGTGAACTTGTAATTTTTATTTGCAAATACAATTAATTAATTAACTAATAGCCTGAATCTCTAAAAAATGTCCCCAGTAGAGTCGGAAAGCTGTCGAAACGGTCTTTTCCCAGAGGTGAAAAGGGGGTCTCGTTTCGAAATAATTTTTGGAATGATCAATTAGTGATAAAAACGTGGTTCGAGGAGTTGCCACCAATCTTTGATTAGATTGGGCATCCAAAATGTATTTGTCATTTTAATAAAATATTAATTTTAATTAAAACAACAAACTTGCGGTATTCATTACTAAAATTTGAGTTCGGGATTCGGTTACGTGTGGGGAAGGATTAATACCCCCACAATACCCTAAATCGGTACCTAGTCGATTAATTAATTGTTTTTGCAATAAAATTTACAAGTTCAAGTCTAATTTAATTTAAGACCCCTAAAATAACATTCTTTGAATTTTTGGATGAAACATAATAATATTTAATTATTTCCCATCGAGAAGAACCGTTCTCTCATACATTGAAGCAATCGATTCTTAGTCCAATCGAAATAAAGAAATATTAAAATTTCATTCTAAAGTTCACTATTAATTCAAAATAATAATGCCCAAAATAATTTTAAGAGTGAAAACGATAATATCTAATAATTTCCAATTGAGAATAAATGACTTTTTGTGCATTAAAACAATCATTTATTACCCCAATTGAAATAAAAAGATATTATTATTTCGTCTTAAAATTACATAGCAATTTGAACAAAAATGATAATATCTAATAATTTCCAATCGATAATAAATGACCTCTTGTACCTTAAAGCAATCATTTATTACTCGGACCGAAACGAAAGATATTACTATTCTCAATGCCGGTTAGAATGTTATTGTTTTGAAAATCTATAAGAAATCACATGCAAAAATAAAACAAATAAAAAAGCATAGCAAACAGGAAATTAATTAATCATTTTACCGATATTTAATGAGAATAATGATGTTCAATTTTTTAAATATCTCGAGTTGACACCTTAGATTCGATCTAACAATCTTTTCCCGATGAATTTAATTAAAAGAACATGATCTTTTTCCCAATCCCCAAATTTTAAAATGATTTCGATTTAATTCGCGTCACTAAATGGGATAGACTTTCATTTTAAAGTTATCTAAAATAACTTTCGTATACGTTAAGACGGTCATTTCTAGATAATATTAAAATGATCGAATATTACCCTTAGTCAATTTATTTCGATTCGAGTCAAGTGATGCTTATGAGGATACCATGCAAACTAATTCAAATTAAATCTTAAACATACATGCACCAATTTACACATTTGCATTATGCCAAGTAACCAAATTTGTAAACAAATGAAATTATTAGAAATATTACCCTTCATATATCCATATACCTGCGCATATATATGTTTATACAAAATATAACACACAATATATGTATGAATGCACATAAAATAAACACCCAATTAGATGGCCAAAATTAACTTTTCATGCATAAATATGAATATAAACCTAGGATATATATATATATGTATGTATTTAATGCATTATAATGATAGTAAAATAAATATAGATGAGTGGAGTAAAAGTTAAAAAATAATAAAAAGGAAATAAAGTTTCAAGACAAAAGAAGATAGAAACAAATCCGGGAAAAAACAAAATATTAAGTCACATTATTTAGGGAAACTAATTAAAATAAAAGAAAATAGGAAACCCCAAATAGGCGACAGAATTTGGGGAAATAAAAATTTGAGTATTATTACAAGGACTAGTTTTATGCATATTAGTAAATTAGGAAATAATAAACTCATTTAGTAAAGAAAAAAATTATATTAAGACAATAAAATAAATAAAATAAAAAAATCAAGGGGGTAAATTTACACAGCCAATTAGAAATGAAAATCAAATAAACATGGAAACATAATAAAAATAAATAAATGAAACTTCAAATCAAAATAATTATAACAATAAATAAATAAATAAAGGATGAAGGGACCAAAATGTATGCATGTTAATACTAAGAAGAAAAACTGGAAAAAAATAAAATTACAGGGGCCAAATTATAATATGCGTAAAATAAAGTACAAAAATCAGAAACATGAAAACCTCGAGTGAGGACCAAACACGTAAATAAACCAAAACAAATAATATTAATTAGAATAGTGATCTAAATGTAAACAAAAAAAGTAAAAGCTGAAAATATAAATAATAAAACTTCATATAGTGAGCAGAATGTAAAACACACATAAAGATACAGAGACTAAAAAAATAACTCTAAAAAATAAATTTCATGCATAAAAGTGGATAAATTATGAAAAAGTCCCTACATGGACTGACATGCAAAAACATAGTTAAACTAGGGGGACTAAACTGATATTAAACCAAAAATTGTATAACATGAACATAAAAGCGAAATTATAAAATGGGTCCCAGAAGTGACCATTTTGTAAAAATATGCTAAACGTTAGGGGACTTATGTGCAATTTCCCCCAAAAGTCCTCTATAAATACAACCTAAATCTTTTTTTCACTTGAACCTTTTTCTTTAATAAAAATTCCTTCTTTCGGTTTTCTTTCAAAGCAATCGGCCGGCCCACTGTTGGCCGCCCTGAACCACCACCGGTCGTCGCACATGGTGGCCAGAATCCCCAAACTCTCTCAAAATCTCATAAACACTCAGATCTAGACCCCTAAGCTTAGATCTAGAGCTAAAACCACCTAAAAACAACCCTAACATAACCTAACACAACCCCAATCATTCGACTCTTAGACCTCTGGTCGCCGTGAAGACCCTTCGACTTAGGTAACCACTCGAATCTCGCTACTCTCAGTTTATTTTTCACATACAAGGCATTTTTTATCTCTTATTCTAACGTATAAAAAGCAAGAAAAAATACCTTTCGAATTATTGGTAATTTCTGGTATTGCTTTAGAAAATCCGAGGGGCAGGGGGTTAACCCTTTTTTTACAAATGGGGATAGGGTTTATATAACCCCGAATTTTTTACAGTTTCTTCCATTTCTTTTCGGATGGAATCATTACAAACAAAAAGAAAATAAAAGTCATTTTTGCGTGTGGATCTTGGTCTGGATTGCTTGTGAAATGTTATGGTCTCTCTGATATTTGCAGGGCCTTCGATTGGTGGCAACGAAGGTGGTCGGGGAGTGAACGAAACGGAGGTGACCTGGGATTTGTTTCTGTGGCAACGACAGATCTTCAATGCGCGAAGGCAAGTGCTAAAGAAGGCAAGGGTTTGAAACCCTAGCTACTTTTGGGCTCCGAGTTTGTTGGGCCAGTCTGAGTCTCTGTTTGGTCCTGGTGGGTCAAATTATAACAGGGTCTGATTGGGCTTGTTGTAATTTGGGGCACAAATTGGGTTTCGTTTTAAGGCCTGAAAATAACATTAAAATTTAATTAATAATAATTATAATAATAATAATTATAGCGGAATTAAAAAATGAGTGTTGACAGTTTCCCCTCTGTCCATTATTGTGTCAACAAGAATAGGACAAAGAAGAACAGACAATGTGTTTTCGTCCGATCAACTTCATGGTCTCGAATATGATAGGGGATAGGTTCCACTGTCACTCAGGGAATATCATATATGGGGATGTTGGTTCATTCCGCTATCACATAGGGAAGATTGAATCGAGGCAGATTTGTTCCACTGTCACTCAGGGAATATCAAATCTTGAAAGAGAGATCTGTTCCTCTTCTTCTAAAGGGAATATCAAATCTGGGGGAGTTGATCAATTCCGCTATCACATAGAGAAGATTGAATTCGGGCAGACTGGTTCCGCTCTTACTCAGGGAATATTAAATCTTGGAAAAGAGGGACATGTTACGCTTTCTCTAAAGGGAATATCAGATCTGGGGAAGTTGATCCATTTGCTGTCACTTAGGGAAGATTGAATTGGGGTAGACTTGTTCTGCTGTCACTTAGGGAATATCAAATCTTGTAAAAGAGGGACATGTTTCGCTTCTTCTGAAAGTAATATCAGATCTGGGGGAGTTGATCCATTTCATTGTCACTCAGGGAAGATTGAATCAGGGCAGACTTGTTCTGTTGTCACTCGGGGAATATTAAATCTTGGAAAAGAGGGACATGTTCCAATTATTCTCAAGGGAATATCAAATTTGGAAGAGTTGATCCATTCCGTTATCACTCAGGGAAGACTGAATCGGAGCAGACTTGTTCCGCTGTCACTCAGGGAATATCAAATCTTGGAAAAGAGGGACATGTTCTACTTCTTCTGAAGGGAATATCAGATATGTGGTAGTTGATCCATTCTACAGTCACTTAGGGAAGATTGAATCAAGGAAGACTTGTATCGCTGTCACTTAGGGAATATTAAATCTTGGAAAAGAGGGACTTGTCCCGGTTCTTCTTATCAGATATGCAAATTAAACATTACCAATTGTTAGTATATGTTCAAAATTTTGAAAGATCATATTTTAAGATTTGGATTTCAAGATAATATTTGAAAATCAAATTTTCTTGTGCAACTTTGTCTCGAAACCATCAAATATGGGAGTCTGCCTCCCTAAATGTTATTATATGCATTTGAGGTTTGAATTATTGCTTCCACTTGTTGGGATTTTGATATCATGAATCTTCTCTTTTCATCGGAAGATCTGTAAAAACCATATGTTTATATGTTAAATGTGAATGCAATGAATGCATTTTATTTTATGCAAATAATGTTCTCATGTATGCACTAATGGTGATTCAATTTTCCTTTAACCCTAAAATAGAGATCCAAGTCTTCTTCCTCTTAATCATTCTTCTCTAAGGTTTACTCAGATATCGATGTAGCAACTTTAGAAGATCTACCCAATCGTCTTGTCTTTATTTCTTCTTTGCCCCTCATATGCATTAAAGTCTCAACAGAAATGCCTCATTTCTTGCTGTGGCCTTGATGCCCTTTTCTGTCATTGGCTCAAATGCGCTATCAGAGTTATTTTTCTGGATTCTTCCATTAATTAATACTTGACTGATTTTCTTTATGAAGTAAGCTCTGCTCGTATTCAGGGTTTACCCCTGACACTTTAAATTTTGAGACTTAATCTCAAAGTCTTCTTGGTTTGAATCTTGTAATCATAACATGAACTGTGTTTCTGGTCATGCCCCAAAGTTGGTATTTTCATGGCTCATCCCCACTTGGGTGCCAAAATTCATCATTGATTGGTCGCATTCTTACATTTTTTCTATATGTTGGGATATGTGCCCCTTTCAAACAAGGCAATCATCAGCTTCTTTAACAGATCAATGCTCTAAGGACTTTTCATATTTGAGACTATCCTGTTTGAAAATGTTTTTCACATTTCTTTTATTTTAGAAATCAAAGAATGAAAGAATTTTATGAAGGATTGCCCCTTAATTCAGGCTCACAATCAAATTGCAAACATGAGTTCACAGAATATCAAAATAATCAAATTCTCTTTAATATTTCAAAGTTATAGCTCTTGGACAAGTATCAAAATTGATGGGTTGGCTTTCTTATTTTCTAAAGTTTCAGCCATTGAGACATCGCCATTCGTTTATACGCCCGTGTAAACCTTGTGACATGCCTTTCTTTCTTCGCTTGGCATATTAAGTAGATGCAGACAAAATGAAGCAACTAGAATATTCAATCACTAGACTTTCTAAAACAATTTTGTTTCGATTCTCTGAAATCTTTCATTTGTTCAAGCTTCATAGACTACCTTTAGCAGATGTAGTGTAGGGACATCAGTCTAAATATAAAATTCTTGAGTTCTTGTGTGAAGTCGACTATGACATGTGTTCCTCAATTCCCTTAATCCATTTTCATTGGAATCATTATTAGATCAAATTGATTTATTTTGCCATTGTTTGGCTAGCTGAATTCAGCTTTATTGTATTTGTATTGTAATCGCCTTTATTGCGCTAGATGAATGGTTCCTCTCATCACAAGATCTTTGACTTGACAATTGCAGTGGAGCAAAAATCGAATTACCGAGCATCTGAGTAATGTCATGGTTCGAATGCAATTTATTCATAAAGCTAGGACTTTTGAGTTTCCTCTATAACAGATTCTTTAGTGGAATAGCCCAGCTTTAATGTATAATCTATAGTAATAATTTATTAACCCTTTGTATTCAAATTTAGAATTTCTTAAGCTCGTCGAGAAGAATCTATTATAGTATAGGTGTTTTTGATAGTTAGGAAATCTCACATTTAGAGCTCAGTTCCCAAACAACTTACCTAAACTAAATACGTCTATTATACTATTACATTTGTGAAGATTAGGATAATCACTAAACGTCATCAACAAAAGTAGAAACCAATCAGCTTTGCAATCTCATATGCAAGATGCCCCATTTTTTCTGCACCCTTACATACCTGAATGTTAAGTCTTTAATTGTCACTTCATGCGTAGAGAAGGCTAGCTTGGTCCTTGCAAGAAAATGGTATGGTGTTTGAGTGTATCTTTTGGGGTAAGGTTAAGGGTATTTGTTTTATCAGGTTTTAATATTGTCACTTTGTCAAAGATTTATAACTTTAATGATTTAATGAATTTTTAATTCAATTGATATTCAAAGAATTTAAAGATTGCAAATTTGATTCATTGTTCACCATCTTTAACGTTGCATAAATTTATTAAAATATCCTTACAAGAAAACTGAGAAATAACAAAAACAAGTTCAAACAAGATGCTACAAATGGAAAATGTGAATGCAGTGGAGCAAGACCTTCACTTGTTCAGTCAGAATGCCCTATTTCTCCTATAATGATGGGTTCCCAGTTGGATTAGGGTCCTTACCCTCACTTTCTCCTCATTTATCGATAATTGCATTGACACCTGCCCTTGCATGGTTCGACATTGGGTTTTGAGCCACATTGGGCTACTCACTATTACCAAAGTTGATGACGTTTCTCTGCCTTAACCTTTGTACAATCTTTCTAAAGGCAAGGCACATTTCGATTGAATGCCCAGAAGCCCCCGCGTGATAATTGCATTGGGCATTGATGTCAAACCATTTTGCGTAAGGAGGTTGTATCAGTGAAGTATGGTAAGGCGACACCATATGCTTGTCGTATAATATATGGAATAAATATTTGTAGGTCATGGGAATGGGGTCAAATTGAACCCATTCCCTTTTCTGCCTTGGTTCTTATGCCCCCTATCTGACAGGGTTCTATGTGGATAACCCAGTGGCTTGAGGTCGGGGCATAGTAATGTTGTTGGAATCATACTTCCTCACGTTACTAACCTCATTATCATTCCTTTTCACTGGCGGTTCCCTACTAGATTCTCTTCCATCCAGTTTCCCACTCTTGATCGCCATCTCAATCATTTATCCTATTGTGACCACATCGACAAAGCTCTAGGATGAATTTCCTATGGGATGGCCAAAGAATGGGGATTTTAGAGTGTTCACGAAGAGCATGTTAGTTTCTTTTTCCTCTAGCGGTGGATGAACGTGCACAGCCACATCCCTCCACCTTAGGGTATATTTCTTGAAGCTTTCGCTGGACCTCTTCTCCATACTCTGTAACATGATTCAGTTTGGTCTCACATCTTTCACATGCTTGTAATACTCTGGAAAAGCTTTAGCCAGGTCTTTCTAGGATTTATTTTGAGCCCGACTTAACTGATTGTACCACCGGATAGCTGACCCTGCCAGGCTCTCTTGAAAGCAATGTATTAACAGCTGATCATCCCCTACATAGCTGATTATCTTTCTGTAGAACATGGTAATATGTGTATAAGGACAACTTGTGCCGTCAAACCTTTCAAAGTCTGGAATTTTGAACTTAGACAGCAACACTAAATCAGGAACCAGACTTAACTCATTCGCATCGATCCCATACATGCTGACATCTTCTTTCATAGCCTGGAACTCATGTTTCATTTGTTCCCACTCTTTCTTAAACTTCTTACTATGTTCTTTCTTGTCCTCCTCATCGAGATCTGGGACATCTTTAAATGGGTGCGAGTTTGCAGAAGAGCGAGGTAGGTTTATGTGTATTCTTTCTGGATGAGCGGTAGTTGCTTGTTGTGCTAAGATATGTGGTGGTGTAAAGCCAAGGGATATAAGGATCTTCGGAGGAACCAACAATTATGGTTTTTCACGGTTAGTCTGTGATTCGAAGCCTCGGCAGTAGGACCTACAACTGGACTCTTTTCTCGGCTTATACTCTTTCCTTGTATCAAACTGGCCTTTTTTCCATCATGTCATTTGGAGCTTTTATCATCTGCTCACGCATATCCTCTTGGGTGTTCTTGAAACTTTCTTGTATTTGGAGTTGAATCTTCTCGATTTGGGAAATTCTCTCGTCCATTTCCTTTTTTTAGTGTGGTACGGGTGCTTAGAAATGTCCAATATTCTGCCATACAATCTTTTTTTTTATTAATATTGGTAATTTTTAAATGAATGAAGAATATGACTAAAATGCAATACGAAAAGTAAATGCGATGTTGATGCAATGCAATGCAAGGTGTTGATTCTGGAATGATTCCTTAGAACGACTTTTTATATTAGAAATGAAGTTCAGTTACAAGGCTTTAACATATCACAGGTAAATTTGAGCTATCTCTCCTAATTGTTGGATGTTCCCTAGTAAATCTAGAATCTTCTGAGCTTCTTCATTCTTAGAATCCAATCCTTTGCTTACAGTATCTACTTCATGTGATAAGTCAGCTAAGTACTAAGCCACTCCTTGAGCATGTTGAAGGTAGCTAGTGATCATGTCATTTTGACGGTCATTGATGCGTGTGCCCAGTAAGATCTGTGTCAGTATGCAAACTGCCACCATTTGTTAGCTGGGACTAATCAGACCATCTCAGAACATCTGCATCATTTCCTACCTTTTTTGAATCCTTTGTTCCATACTACTAGCCTTTTATATGGACATTTTTCAAGGATCAACACCATGGAATGAATAATGCAATACGAACGGTAACAAAACAAAATAAAAGGACAAGAGAAAATTGGTCAGTAATCATAAATAAATTAGTTGGATATAATTTGTCGATAAAACCTACCCAACATGCTGGCTACCGAATCATGCTTTAGTAGATCCTAACCAAACATGATTTCTACCCACATGCTTTGTTTATATAAAATCCTAACCTCATGCCATCTAGTTCGAATGATTATTCAAAAAATTAAACTAAACAACATGATCTCTAGTTCGCATACATTTATTCGAGAATTAAAACTACGCTACAAAAATTAAAAGGCTCAAATAGGCTTTTCCTAGTGTACTCTCCTCACGGGATTCTTATGATCTGGGTAAGACTCTATCTCGGTTCTAAGTTTACTACATGATGGGTTCGGTTCTAAAGTAAGAGGTCCTCGAATTATCATTGCCGACCCTATATCATGACCCATCATAGGCTTTCAGATCGAGTTCAATTTAAGGGGACACACTTCCTTATGTCTATACGAATGTGAAAACCATCACGAGGACCATAAGGTGTGAGCCCCAGGAGCGATTCACTATCCCGTACAGAGGTGAAAACCACACGAGGGAGTAGCTTCTCACTCCTACTTAAATAGGACGGAGCGGGGTTTTAGCTCATGTTATGCAAATACAGCTGTGCAATGTGTGAGGAAAAGAGAAAATAAAACAAACAACACCAAATAGAAAACACAAAACTCTGAACAATTATTTACTCTAAAAACATTAGGAAACATATCAGTTCAACTATTTAGTGGATAATTAAATTACAAACACTTATTTGAGCCAAACAAGGGATTAAAACCCAAATTAGAACGAACTTGTAATTTTTATTTGCAAAGACAATTAATTAATCAACTAATGACATGACTCCCTAAAAATGTCCCCAGTAGAGTCGCCAAGCTGTCGAAATGGTCTTTTTTGGAGGGGGAAAAGGGGGTCTCATTTCGAAATAATTTTTCGAATGACTGATTAGTGATAAAAACGTGGTTCAAGGAGTTGCCATCAATCTTTGATTAGGGTGTGATTGAGCACCCAAAATGTATTTTCCATTTTAAGAAAATATTAATTTTAATTAAAATGACAAACTTGCGGTTTGCATTACCAAAATTCGAGTTCGGGAGTCGGTTACGTGTGGGGAAGGATTAACACCCCCACAATGCTCTAAATCGATACCTAGTCGATTAATTAATTGTCTTTGCAATAAAATTTACAATCGAGAATAAATGACTTTTTGTAGATTAAAACAATCATTTTTTACCCCAATCGAAATAAAGAGATATTATTCTTTCGTTTTATAATTACATATCAATTCGTATGAAAATGATAATATCTAATAATTTTCAATCGATAATAAATGACCTCTCGTACCTTAAAGCAGTCATTTATTACTTAGACCGAAACGAAAAGATATTACTATTCTCAATGTCGGTTAGAATGTTATTCTTTTGAAAATCTATCAGAAAACACGTGCAAAAATAAAACAAATAAAAAGCATAACAAATAAGAAATTAATTAATTAATTTACCGATATTTAATGAGAATAAGAATGTTCAATTATTTAAATATCTCGAAACGAGACCTTAGATTCGATCTAACAATCTTTTCCCGATGAATTTAATTAAAATAACATGATCTTTTTCCCAATCTTCAAATTTTAAAATGAATTCGATTTAATTCGCGTCACAAAATGTGATAGGCTTTCATTTTAAAATTATCGGAAATAACTTTCTTATGTGTTAAGACAGACATTTCATGACAATATTAAAATGATCGAATATTACCTTTAGTCAATTTATTTCGAATCGAGTCAAGTGATGCTTATGAGGATACCATGCAAACTAATTCAAATTAAATCTTAAACCAACATGCACCAATTTACACATTTGCATTATGCCAATTAACCAAATTTGTAAACAAATGAAATTATTAGAAATATTACCCTTCATATATCCATATACATGCGCATATATATGTTTATACAAAATATAACGCACAATATATGTATGAATGCACATAAAATAAACACCCAATTAGATGGCCAAAATTAACTTTTCAAGCATAAATATGAATATAAACCTAGGATATATATGTATGTATTTAATGCATTATAATGATAGTAAAATAAATATAGATGAGTGGAGTAAAAGTTAAATAATAATAAATAGGAAATAAAGTTTCAAGACAAAAGAAGATAGAAACAAATCCGGAAAAAAAAAACATTAATTCACATTTTTTAGGGAAACTAATTAAAATAAAAGAAAATAGGAAACCCCAAATAGGCGGCCGAATTTGGGGAAATAAAAATTTGAGTATTATTACAAGGACTAATTTTATGCATATTAGTAAATTGGGAAAGAATAAACTCATTTAGTAAAGAAAAAAAGTATATTGAGACAATAAAAGAAATAAAATACAAAAATCAAGGGGATAGATTTACACAGCCAATTTGTAATGAAAATCAAATAAACATGGAAACATAATTAAAATAAATAAATGAAACTTCAAATCAAAATAATAATAACAAAAAATAAATAAATAAAGGATGAAGGGACCAAAACGTATGCATGTTAATACTAAGAAGAAAAATTGAAAAAATATAATTACAGGGACCAAATTATAATACGCGTAAAATAAAGGGCCAAAATCAAAAACATGAAAACCTCGAGTGAGGACCAAACACGTAAATAAACCAAAACAAATAATATTAATTAGAATAATGATCTAAATATAAACCAAAAAAAGTAAAAGCTCAAAACAACTATAATAAAACTTCATATAGTGACTAGAATGTGAAACACGCATAAACATAAAGAGACTAAAAACAAAAATAACCCTAAAAATATATATCATGCATAAAAGTGGGTAGAATATGAAAAAGTCCCTACAGGGACTAACATGCAAAAACACGGTTAAACTAGGGGGACTAAATTGATATTAAACCAAAAATTGTATAATATGAACATAAAAGGGAAAATTATAAAACAAGTCCCTAAAAGTGACCATTTTGCAAAAAGGTGCTAAACATTGGGGGACTTATGTGCAATTTCCCCCAAAAGCTCCTCTAGAGATATAACCTAAATCGTTTTTCACTTGAACCATTTTCTTTAATAAAAATTCTTCTCTCAGTTTTCTCTCAAAGCAATTGGCCAGCCCACTGTCGGCCGCCCTGAACCACTACTAGTTGTCTTCCGACCGCCATACGTGGTGGCCAAAATCCCCAAAAATCACCTAAATGCTCAGATCTAAACCCCTAAGCTTAGATATAGAGCTAAAACCTCCTAAAAATGACCCTAACATAACCTAAAACAACCCCAACCATTCGACTCTTAGATCTTCGACTGTCGTGAAGACCCTACGACTTAGGTAGCCACTCGAACCTTGCTACTCTCGGTTTATTTTGACATGCAAGGTGTTTTTATTTCTTTTTTATCTCTTATTCGAACGTATAAAATGCAAGACAAAAAATACCTTTCGAACGATTGGTAATTTATGGTATTGCTTTCGAAAATCCAAAGGATTGAACCCTTTTTCATATATAGAGTTCGGGGTTTATATAACCCCAAACTTTTTACAACTTTTTTCTTTCCTTTTCAAATGAAATCATTACAAACAAAAAGAAAAGTTGTTTTTGCGTGTGGTCTAGGTCTAGATTACTTGTGAACTATTTTAGGCTCTCTGACATTTGTAGGGCCTTCGATTGGTGGCAACGACGGTGGTCGAGGATTGGACGAAATGGAGGTGGTCTGGGATTGGTTTCTGTGGCGGCAACAGATCTTCAATACACGAAGGCAATTGCTAAATGGGGGATAGGGTTTGGAAACCCTAGCTGCTGTTGGGCTCCGGGTTTGGTGGGCCAGTTTGAATCTCTGTTTGGTCCTAGTGGGTCACATTGTAACCGGGCTCGATTGGGCTTATTGTAATTCGGGGCCCAAATTGGGTTTTGTTGTAAGGCCTAAAAAGTAAAAATAAAATTTAATTAATAATAATAATAATAGAGGGACGAAAAATGAGTGTCGACATATGTAATTTATCTTGTAGATGCATCTACTGAAATCATATCAAAATTTTTTACATTGTGGATAAATGAGTCCATACTTCGATAAGATAAATAAGAATTCAGTCTCAACTTCAACTAGTGAGGTTATAAATTCTAATTGAGAATACATAAGACAAGAATTCTAGATTCTTTTAATTAATATTTATATAAATCTCAATAATTTTTGCATCATTATTATTGAGATGGTTTAATCAATCATGTCAACTAATTAAAATTTTAAACTTGTAAACTTATAGTTTACCATAACATGTGCTTTAATCTCGTTCATACAATTTTGTAGATAGAGATAGACATCCACATAAATAAATATTCATAACATTAATAGTTTTTAAAGTGATCAGATAATTTAATGGTTTTGCTTTTATATTATTGTCTTAAGGATTTAAAAAAAAACCTCTTTGACTAAAAAACATATTTATTAGACTAGTTTTTGATGAATTAAGTTCTCAAATTTTTATATTATTCCAAAAGTATTAAAAATATTAAAAGTTTTAAAAATTGAAATTATAAATAACTTTTGGAACACATTTTCAATAGAACGGGTATTGTATTAGAACAATTTGGATTTTGAGGTTTCCTTTTATTGGTTTGAAATGGGAACGATCCAACAACAAAGTGATGCTCTTTACTATTCGAGCCAACAAATTTCAAATTAACGAGTCTTATTTTATCATTCAAACTTTATTTGAAAATTTTCGAGCCAAATTCAAATTTAATTATAATTATTTATAATATTATGATAAGAATTATTTCCAAGTTAAATGATCTTCTCTAACTATATATATCTTCATATTCTTTATATCTTTATAATTTTATTATTTAAAAAGAAGGGATTTTGAGGATAAAGTATTGATGAGAATGTAAATGATTCATGGAATTGATTGGAAGAACTAATCCGCAAAAAGTTACAATCAAAGGACCAAATTATATAGAATGTAAAGTTAAAGGATTAAATCATAAAAGAGTAAATAGTAATTGAATTTACATAGATATTCTATAGTTTTAGAGGAGAGTGCGATTCAAATTTGGTAAAAACTTGACTTAAAACGAAGGTAGAATAGAAAAAATGGGGAAATCATTTAAAATCAAGGGATTAAATTGCAGAAAGAGCAAACTTGTTTTAAAAATAAGAATTGGAGTTACTAAGTATTATAAAGTTAGTTAAAATAAGAAAATAAAAAATAAGAAAAATAGGTACTCAATCACAAAATAATCAAATTTCTTAGTTAAAGATCAAAATATATTATTTTGAAATTTAATTTTTAATTTTTTGAATTAGTAAAATTCAAAATTGATTCACTAACTCTAGTTGACTCAAATAACCCAAATAATGTGATTAAATAAACTCAAAATAAAAAAAGAAAATGATTTTTTCGAGTAGAATAAAAATTTTCTTTCCCTTATTTTCTCTCATTATTTTTTAAATGTAGAAAGAAACCTAAAATCCATTGTTACTTTAATGTAAGACAAAATCTACTGTAATTGTATTCGATGAACAATAATAAATTTAACTAGTGAGAGATAATCTGGAATTTGTCTAATAAAATTTTTCGATTTCTACAATTTTTAAATATTTTAATTTTTATTAAATATTTTAGTTTTAAATATATTTTTAATTCTAACTCTTATTTTTATTTTTTATTTCTTTCAACTTTTTCTTTTTTAGAATTTTGAAAATAAGTTTTAATAATATTTTTAATGTTTTTAATACTTTTATGATATTTGAATTTATGTAATTATTTTTAAATTTTAAAATATTTATATACTTTTTGAATTTTTAATGTTTATATATATATATATATATATATGTATATATTATTTTAGGAGCAAATAAGACTTCAAACTTTTTGGAGAAAAAATGTTAATCAAACTCTTCAATTATGTCATCATTCACACATGCACTCCTACTTCAACAAGTACCAAGATGCCTTTGCTTCGGTGTCGAGATGCATTTTTCCTATTTTTAACAAAGATGTCTCGGTTCAACCTATGATGCATGGTATGCGTAAATATGCATTCGCTTCTATATCAATGCGCTACTGCAGATGGATTAGACTCTTCTACCTGGTCGAATAGAGTTGAGATGTCTCATGCTTTTATTATATAAATAAATTATATATCCTAAAACTAGCTGAAAGAGTAGACAACCTCCACTTCGGTATTGAGATGCTTTTTCCTTGATTCAACCATGAAAAAGATAGCATAATTTTACCTACAGTGAGTATAACATATTGAGGTACCTTTGCACCCACCAATGTGAGCTTTCACAGGCTGAGAAGCCTGTTTTACCTATCGAACAACATTAAGGTTGCTCATACCCTTCTTGGACTATGAGATTACGACCCAAAATAGGATGAAAGAGTTGAAAGTGAAACACCCCAAATTAGGGGTCAAATTATGACTTTCTGGAACCTTTGGACAGTTTTAGGAAGTGCATAAAA
Organism: Hibiscus syriacus; assembly: GCF_006381635.1. Classification (NCBI taxonomy): domain Eukaryota; kingdom Viridiplantae; phylum Streptophyta; class Magnoliopsida; order Malvales; family Malvaceae; genus Hibiscus; species Hibiscus syriacus. The sequence continues at coordinate 310,225 of NW_024063062.1, read as the reverse complement.
TTCATGGACTTGAACTTGAATTTGCCCATTTTTATTACGTAGTTAAAAATTTCCCCCGATTGGTAAGAACCAAAATCCCCAAATCCATATCAAAATCCCTAAAATTATCCCTCACTCGTTTGAAGCGTCACTGGGCTCCCAAGCCGTCGATGTCCAACCACCGTAGACAGTGCCATTACCTCCGTTCGACTCCTCATCTGCCGGCGACCAAAAATCAACTCTCCCCACATCGAAAAAAAGATGTGAAACGCCAGGAATAACCGTTCGAACCTTCGTCGGGAGAGGCAAACCCGCCACAGTTTTCCTTTGATTCTGACCGCCTTCGTCGTCTTCTCGCCTCTCTGCCACCCTAGGAAGACTCCCCAGATCCGTGCGATCAAAACCCGACTGGGTTCGCCGCCTATTATCGACGTTTCCGTTGACGGCCTTGGGTAAGCTCCCGATCTTGCGTATCTGGTGGATTGATGTGTTTTGGTTGATTTGTTTGAGTTATTTTGTTAAATAATGGTGTATAATAGGTTGTAGAAGATTAGACCAACTGCCACGACCTCATTCTCGCTGCCCCTGCCATAGAAATCTTATAGAATCGGTCCAACCGATCTCGACCGATCTGAACCGGGTGGAACCGACCCGCCATCCCAACCCGTTTGACTCGACCGAGTCAACTTGGCTGAGTCAACTCATAGAATTACCTCGTTGACATTGATTGAGTCAACCCGTTGACCATTGACTTTGACTTTGACCAAAAAGTCAAAATTTTTTTAAAAAAAGTCCTATGTTATGTTTTTCCACGTTCCGAGACCAAATCTGATGTCCGTTTTGCCAAATTCGCACCCAATAAGCTATTTTTCAATGTTTTATCTTCGGATTCAAATTGGTTTCTAAATTAAGTTTAGTTTATGACGTAAATTTGGTTGTTTGGCATCTGAGGGATTATTGGATGTTCAATTCAACTTCGAGAGTGATCGAATGGAGTTTAAAGGGGTCGATCGATATGGAACGAAAATCGAGGTAATACTCTACTACCCTTTGTATGCTTTTCAGAACCTATTTATAATTGGTATATGCATGAATGGAAATGATTGATCCATTAGATGTAATTAATTATCATTGGACTCAAACGTAAATTGGATTAAGGACAGAACAGTGTAAAAGCTTCAGATGACTTGAAAAAGAAATAGATAGAATGACCGAGAATAAACCTTAGTTCAATGATTTAATTAGTAAATCAATAAATCTCACAACGTGTAAATTCTATTTAATCTCATTAAAGGTTAAATGTTGGAAATATTTGGATATGAAATTACTAAAAAGTGCGTCATGGATAAATTATGAAAATGCCTTTGTACTAAAAAATGACCAAGACTTCCCTTAGTGGTGAAATAATCTCCAGTGAGCAAATGAGCAAAGTTCTCTAAACTTTAATGGAACTGGAATACTTTCAACCTAATTTACTCAAAGTATTGCACTGACGGAATTGAATAAAATTACGATAATACCCTTAAAGAGTAAAATGAAATATGGATAACTATGATAATAAAGTCGACCTGAGAACTCATACCTTGATTCAATGGAACCTTGGAATCATCAAATTAAATTTCGGATCTATATTGGAATTATAGAATTACCCCTAAAGTATAAAATGACCTAAAGTGCCTCTAAACCCTAGAATAACAAATACCATCAGCTTTAAAATGAACAAATCAACCTTGAATACCAATATGACTTTATTATTATTACTAAATAGAACTGAACGGAAGTTCTATATGTACCCGAATTTCAGAAACGTCCGAATTACTCAGGAAAACTCCAAAGTGATCGGGATAGACTTGACTAACAAATGAACTAAGTAACCTCAATGACTGAGGATTAAGTAAGTGATTTAGATAAGTCTAGAAACTCTGATGAACTTACATGATATACCATCCCTATGGGTTATGAACCACAAATCAAGTATGTCGACATTTGGTGATATCGTTGAAACGTGGAAATAAAATAAAGACAATTGAAATATATGTTCCTCTCCTTAAGATATATTCAACAACGATTCTGAAAGTGATATTTGAATAAGAATTGTTGGTATTAAAGAGTGAATACCCTGGAAGGGCAGCGAATGGATCGGTCGTCATGCATTATTTCTGGGAACGGATTTTGAGGATAAAGTATCGATGAGAGTGTAAATGATTCATGGAATTGATTGGAAGAAATAATCTGCATAAAGTTACAAATAAAGACCAAATTATATAGAATGTAAAGCTAGAGGATTAAATCGTAAAAGAGTAAATAGTAATTGAATTTACATATATATTTTATAGTTTTAGAGGAGAGTGCGATTCAAATTTGGTAAAAATTTGACTTAAAACGATGGTAGAATAGAAGAAATGAGGAAATCATACAAAATCGAGCAATTAAATTGAAGAAAGAGAAAACTTGTTTTAAAATAAGAATTGGAGTTACTAAGTATTATAAAGTTAGTTAAAATAAGAAAATAAGAGATAAGAAAAATAGGTACTCAATCACAAAATAATCAAATTTCTTAGTTAAAGATCAAAATATATTATTTGAAATTTAATTTTAAATTTTTTGAATTAGTAAAATTTAAAATTGATTCACTAACTCTAGTTGACTAAAATAACCCAAATAATGTGATTAAATAAATTCAAAATCAAAAAAATGATTTTTTCGAGTAGAATAAATTTTTTCTTTCCCTTATTTTCTCTCATTATTTTTTAAATGTAGTTGTTACTCTAATGTAAGACAAAATCTACTGTAATTGTATTCGATGAACAATAATAAATTTAACTAGTGAGAGATAATCCGGAATTTGTCTAATAAAAATTTTCGATTTCTATAATTTTTTAATATTTTAATTTTTATTAAATATTTTAGTTTTAAATATATTTTTAATTCTAACTCTTATTTTTATTTTTTATTTCATTCAATTTTTTTTCTTTTTTATAATTTTGAAAATAAGTTTTAATAATATTTTTAATGTTTTTAATACATTTATGATATTTGAATTTATGTAATTATTTATAAATTTTATAATATTTAAATACTTTTTGAATTTTTAATGTATATATATATATATATATATATATATATATATATATATATTCGGAGCAAATAAGACTTCAAACTTTTTGGAGAAAAAAAGTCAATCAAACTCCTCAATTATATCATCATTCACACATCCACTCCTATTTCAACAAGTACCAAGATGCCTCTGCTTCGGTGTCGAGATGCATTTTTCCTATTTTTAACAAAGATGTCTCGGTTCAACCTATGATGCATGATATGCGTAAATATGCATTCACTTCTATATCAATGCGTTATCGCAGATTGATTAGACTCATCTACCTGGCCGAATAGAGTTGAGATGTCTAACGCTTTTATTATATAAATAAATTATATATCCTGAAACTAGCTGAAAGAGTAGACAGCCTCCACTTCGATATTGAGATGCTTTTTCCTTGATTTAACCACGAAAAAGATATCATAGTTTTACCTACAGTGATTAGAATGTATTGAGGTACCTTTGCACCCACCAATGTGAGCTTCCACAGGCTGAGAAGCCTGCTTTACCTATCGAACAACATTAAGGTTGCTCATACCCTTCTTGAACTATGAGATTACAACCCAAAATAGGCTGAAAGAGTTGAAAGTGTAACACCCCAAATTAGGGGTCAAATTTTGACTTTCTGGAACCTTTGGACAATTTTAGGAAGTGCATAAAATTCATGGACTTGAACTTGAATTTGCCCATTTTTATTACCTAGTTAAAAATTTCCCCCGATTGGTAAGAACCAAAATCCCCAAATCCATATCAAAATCCCTAAAATTATCCCTCACTCGTTTGAAGCATCGCCGGGCTCCTAAGCCCTCGATGTCCGGCCACCGTAGACTGTTCCATTACCTCCGTTCGACTCCTCGTCAGCCGGCGACCAAAACTCAAGTCTCCCCACATCGAAAAAAAGCCGTGAAACGCCTGGAATAATCGTTCGAACCTTCGTCGGGAGAGGCAAACCCTCCACAATTTTCCTTTGATTCTGACCGCTTCCGTTGCCTTCTCACCTCTCCGTCACACTAGGAAGACTCCCCAGATCCGTGCGATCAAAACCTGACTGGGTTCTCTGCCTATTATCATCATTTCCGTTGACGACATTGGGTAAGCTCTTGATCTTGCGTATCTGGTGGATTGATGTGTTTTGGTTGATTTGTTTAAGTTGTTTTTGATAAATAAGGGTGTAAAATAGGTTGTAGAAGATTCGACAAACTGCCACGACCTTATTATCGCTATCACGCGCCGGCCGTAACGCGTGGGGCTCGCCCCTGTCCCGGAAATCTTATAGAACTGGTCCAACCAATCTCGACCGATCTGAACCCGGTGTAACCGACCCGCCAGCACGACTCGTTTGACTTGACCGAGTCAACTTGGGTGAGTCAACTCATCGAGTTACCTCGTTGACATTGACTGAGTCAACCCGTTGACCATTGACTTTGACCAAAAAGTCAAATTTTCCAAAAAAGTCCTATGTTATGTTTTTCCACATTCTAAGTCCAAATCTGATGTCCGTTTTGCCAAATTCGCACCCGGTAAGCCATTTTTCACTGTTTTATCTTCAGATTCAAATTGGTTTCTAAATTAAGTTTAGTTTCTGACGTAAATTTGGTTGTTTGGCATCCAAGGGATTATTGGACGTTGAATTCAACTTCGAGAGTGATCGAATGGAGTTTAAAGGGGTCGATCGATATTGAACGAAAATCGAGGTAATACTCTACTACCCTTTGTATGCTTTGCAGAACCCATTGATAATTGGTATATGCATGAATGGAAATGCTTAGTCCATTAGATGTAATTAATTATCATTTGACTAAAACGTAAATTGGATTAAGGAAAGAACACTGTAAAAGCTTCAGATGACTTGAAAAAGAAATAGATAGAATCACCGAGAATAAACCTTAGTTCAATGATTTAATCAGTAAATCAATAAATCTCACAACGTGTAAATTCTATTTAATCGCATTAAAGGTTAAATGTTGGAAATATTTGGATATGATATTACAAAAAAGAGTGTCATGGATAAATTATGGAAATGCCTTTGCACTAAAAAATGACCAAGACTTCCCTTAGTGGTGAAATAATCTCCAGTGAGCAAATAAGCAAAGTTCTCTAAACTTTAATGGAACTGGAATACTTTCAACCCTAATTTACTCAAAGTATTACCACTGACGGAATTGAATAAAATTACGATAATACCCTTAAAGAGTAAAACGAAATATGGATGACTATGATAATAGAGTCGATCTGAGAACCCATACCTTGATTCAATGGAACCTTGGAATCATCAAATTAAATTTTGGATCTATAGTGGAATTATAGAATTATCCCTAAAGTATAAAATAACCTAAAGTGCCTCTAAACCCTAGAATAATTAATACCCTCAGCTTTAAAATGAACAAATCAACCTTGAATACCAATATAACGTTATTATTATGACTAAATAGAATTGAAAGGAAGTTCTATATGTACCCAAATTTCAGAAACGTCCGAATTACTCAGGAAAACTATGAAGTGATAGGGATAGACTTGATTAATAAATGAACTAAGTAACCACAATGACTGAGGATTAAGTAAGTGATTTAGATAAATATGGAAACTCTGATGAACTTACATGATGTACCATCCCTATGGGTTATGAACCACAAATCAAGTATGTCAGCATTTACTAATATCTTTGAAACGTGGAAATAAAATAAAGACAATTAAAATATACGTTCTCCTCCTTAAGATATATTCAACAATGATTCTGAAAGTGATAATTGGATAAGAATTGTTGGTATTAAAGAGTGAATACCCTAGAAGGGTAGCGAATGGATCGGTCGTCATGCATTATTTCTGGGAAGGGATTTTGAGGATAAAGTATCGATAAGAGTGTAAATGATTCATGGAATTGATTGGAAGAAATAATCTGCAAAATGTTACAAATAAAGACCAAATTATGTAGAATGTAAAGTCAAAGGATTAAATCGTAAAAGAGTAAATAGTAATTGAATTTACATATATATTTTATAGTTTTAGAAGAGAGTGCGATTCAAATTTGGTAAAAATTTGACTTAAAACGATGGTAGAATAGAAGAAATGGGAAAATCATACAAAATCAAGGGATTAAATTGAAGAAAGAGAAAACTTGTTTTAAAAATAAGAATTGGAGTTACTAAGTATTATAAAGTTAGTTAAAATAAGAAAATAAGAGATAAGAAAAATAGGTACTCAATCACAAAATAATCAAATTTCTTAGTTAAAGATCAAAATATATTATTTTGAAATTTAATTTTTAATTTTTTGAATTAGTAAAATTCCAAATTGATTCACTAACTCTAGTTGACTCAAATAACCCAAATAATGTGATTAAATAAACTCAAAATAAAAAAAATGATTTTTTCGAGTAGAATAATTTTTTTCTTTCCCTTATTTTCTCTCATTATTTTTTAAATGTAGTTGTTACTTTAATGTAAAACAAAATCTACTGTAATTGTATTCGATGAACAATAATAAATTTAACTAGTGAGAGATAATCTGGAATTTGTCTAATAAAAATTTTCGATTTCTGTCATTTTTAAATATTTTAATTTTTATTAAATATTTTAGTTTTAAATATATTTTTAATTCTAACTCTTATTTTTATTTTTTATTTCTTTCAATTTTTTCTTTTTTATAATTTTGAAAATAATTTTTAATAATATTTTTAATGTTTTAATACTTTTATGATATTTTAATTTATGTAATTATTTTTAAATTTTAAAAATATTTAAATACTTTTTGAATTTTTAATGTTTATATATATATATATATATATTATTTTAGGAGCAAATAAGACTTCAAACTTTTTGGAGAAAAAAAGTCAATCAAACTCTTCAATTATGTCATCATTCACACATGCACTCCTACTTCAACAAGTACCAAGATGTTTTCGCTTAGGTATCGAGATGCATTTTTCCTATTTTTAACAAAGATGTCTCGGTTCAACCTATGATGCATGGTATACGTAAATATGCATTCACTTCTATATCAATGCGCTACCGCAGATTGATTAGACTCCTCTACCTGGCCGAATAGAGTTGAGATGTCTCACGCTTTTATTATATAAATAAATTATATATCCTAAAACTAGCTGAAAGAGTAGACAACCTCCACTTTGGTATTGAGATGCTTTTTCCTTGATTCAACCACGAAAAAAATATCATAGTTTTACCTACAGTGAGTAGAACGTATTGAGGTAGCTTTGCACCCACCAATGTGAGCTTCCACAGGCTGAGAAGCCTGCTTTACCTATCGAACAACATTAAGGTTGCTCATACCCTTCTTGAACTATGAGATTATAACCCAAAATAGGATAAAAGAGTTGAAAGTGTAACACCCCAAATTAGGGGTCAAATTATGACTTTTTGGAACCTTTGGACTGTTTTAGGAAGTACAAAAACTTCATGGACTTGAACCTAAATTTGCCCATTTTTATTACCTAGTTAAAAATTTCCCCCGATTAGTAAGAACCAAAATCCCCAAATCCATATCAAAATCCCTAAAATTATCCCTCACTCGTTTGAAGCGTCACCGGGCTCCCAAGACCTCGATGTTTGGCCACTGTAGACCATGCCATTACCTCCGTTCGACTCCTCGTCGGCCGACGACCAAAACTCAAGTCTCCCCACATCGAAAAAAAGCCGTGAAACGCCAGGAATAACCGTTCAAACCTTCGTCGGGAGAGGCAAACCCACCACAGTTTCCCTTTGATTCTGACCGCCTCCGTCGCCTTCTCGCCTCTCCGCCACCCTAGGAAGAATCCCCAGATCCGTGCAATCAAAACCCGACAGGGTTCTCCGCCTATTATCATCGTTTCTGTTGACGACCTTGGGTAAGCTCCCGATTTTGCATATCTGGTGGATTTGTTTAAGTTGTTTTTGTTAAATAATGGTGTATAATAGGTTGTAGAAGATTCGACCAACTGCGACGACCTCATTATCGCTACCACACGCCTCCACGCGCTGCCTGTAATGCGTGAGGCTCGCCACTGCCCTGTAAATCTTATAGATCTCGACCAATCTGAACCGGGTGGAACCGACCCACCAGCCCGACCCGTTTGGCTCGACTGAGTCAACTTGGCTGAGTCAACTCATCGAGTTTCCTCGTTGACATTGCCTGAGTCAACCCGTTGACCATTGACTTTGACTTGACCAAAAAGTTAAATTTTCCAAAAAAAAGTCATATGTTATGTTTTCCACGTTCTGAGTCCAAATCTGATGTCGGTTTTTCCAAATTCGCACCCGATAAGCCATTTTACAATATTTTATCTTCAGATTCAAATTGGTTTCTAAATTAAGTTTAGTTTCTAACGTAAATTTGGTTGTTTGGCATCTGAGGGATTATTGGACGTTGAATTCAACTTCGAGAGTGTTCGAATGGAATTTAAAGGGGTCGATCGATATGGAACGGAAATCGAGGTAACACTCTACTACTATTTGTATGCTTTTCAGAACCCATTGATAATTGGAATATGCATGAATGGAAATGATTGGTCCATTAGATGTAATTAATTATCATTGGACTCAAACGTAAATTGGATTAAGGACAGAACAGTGTAAAAGCTTCAGATGACTTGAAAAAGAAATAGATAGAATGACCGAGAATAAACCTTAGTTGAATGATTTAATCAGTAAATCAATAAATCTCACAACGTGTAAATTCTATTTAATCTCATTAAAGGTTAAATGTTGGAAATATTTGGATATGAAATTACTAAAAAGAGCGTCAAGGATAAATTATGAAAATGCCTTTGTACTAAAAAATGACCAAGACTTCCCTTAGTGGTGAAAGTGCATAAAATTCATGGACTTGAACTTGAATTTGCCCATTTTTATTACCTAGTTAAAAATTTCCCCCGATTGGTAAGAACCAAAATCCCCAAATCCATATCAAAATCCCTAAAATTATCCCTCACTCGTTTGAAGCGTCACTGGGCTCCCAAGCCGTCGATGTCCGACCACCGTAGACGGTGCCATTACCTCCGTTCGACTCCTCATCGGCCGGCGACCAAAACTCAACTCTCCCCACATCGAAAAAAAGCTGTGAAACGCCAGGAATAACCGTTCGAACCTTCGTCGGGAGAGGCAAACCCGCCACAGTTTTCCTTTGATTCTGACCGCCTTCGTCGTCTTCTCGCCTCTCCGCCACCCTAGGAAGACTCCCCAGATCCGTGCGATCAAAACCCGACTGGGTTCGCCGCCTATTATCGACGTTTCCGTTGACGGCCTTGGGTAAGCTCCCGATCTTGCGTATCTGGTGGATTGATGTGTTTTGGTTGATTTGTTTGAGTTATTTTGTTAAATAATGGTGTATAATAGGTTGTAGAAGATTCGACCAACTGCCACGACCTCATTCTCGCTGCCCCTGCCATAGAAATCTTATAGAATCGGTCCAACCGATCTCGACCGATCTGAACCGGGTGGAACCGACCCGCCATCCCAACCCGTTTGACTCGACCGAGTCAACTTGGCTGAGTCAACTCATAGAATTACCTCGTTGACATTGATTGAGTCAACCCGTTGACCATTGACTTTGACTTTGACCAAAAAGTCAAATTTTTTTTAAAAAAAGTCCTATGTTATGTTTTTCCACGTTCTGAGACCAAATCTGATGTCCGTTTTGCCAAATTCGCACCCAATAAGCTATTTTTCAATGTTTTATCTTCGGATTCAAATTGGTTTCTAAATTAAGTTTAGTTTATGACGTAAATTTGGTTGTTTGGCATCTGAGGGATTATTGGATGTTCAATTCAACTTCGAGAGTGATCGAATGGAGTTTAAAGGGGTCGATCGATATGGAACGAAAATCGAGGTAATACTCTACTACCCTTTGTATGCTTTTCAGAACCTATTTATAATTGGTATATGCATGAATGGAAATGATTGGTCCATTAGATGTAATTAATTATCATTGGACTCAAACGTAAATTGGATTAAGGACAGAACAGTGTAAAAGCTTCAGATGACTTGAAAAAGAAATAGATAGAATGACCGAGAATAAACCTTAGTTCAATTATTTAATTAGTAAATCAATAAATCTCACAACGTGTAAATTCTATTTAATCTCATTAAAGGTTAAATGTTGGAAATATTTGGATATGAAATTACTAAAAAGTGCGTCATGGATAAATTATGAAAATGCCTTTGTACTAAAAAATGACCAAGACTTCCCTTAGTGGTGAAATAATCTCCAGTGAGCAAATGAGCAAAGTTCTCTAAACTTTAATGGAACTGGAATACTTTCAACCTAATTTACTCAAAGTATTGCACTGACGGAATTGAATAAAATTACGATAATACCCTTAAAGAGTAAAATGAAATATGGATAACTATGATAATAAAGTCGACCTGAGAACTCATACCTTGATTCAATGGAACCTTGGAATCATCAAATTAAATTTCGGATCTATATTGGAATTATAGAATTACCCCTAAAGTATAAAATGACCTAAAGTGCCTCTAAACCCTAGAATAACAAATACCATCAGCTTTAAAATGAACAAATCAACCTTGAATACCAATATGACTTTATTATTATTACTAAATAGAACTGAACGGAAGTTCTATATGTACCCGAATTTCAGAAACGTCCGAATTACTCAGGAAAACTCCGAAGTGATCGGGATAGACTTGACTAACAAATGAACTAAGTAACCTCAATGACTGAGGATTAAGTAAGTGATTTAGATAAGTCTAGAAACTCTGATGAACTTACATGATATACCATCCCTATGGGTTATGAACCACAAATCAAGTATGTCGATATTTGCTGATATCGTTGAAACGTGGAAATAAAATAAAGACAATTGAAATATATGTTCCTCTCCTTAAGATATATTCAACAACGATTCTGAAAGTGATATTTGAATAAGAATTGTTGGTATTAAAGAGTGAATACCCTGGAAGGGCAGCGAATGGATCGGTCGTCATGCATTATTTCTGGGAACGGATTTTGAGGATAAAGTATCGATGAGAGTGTAAATGATTCATGGAATTGATTGGAAGAAATAATCTGCATAAAGTTACAAATAAAGACCAAATTATATAGAATGTAAAGCTAGAGGATTAAATCGTAAAAGAGTAAATAGTAATTGAATTTACATATATATTTTATAGTTTTAGAGGAGAGTGCGATTCAAATTTGGTAAAAATTTGACTTAAAACGATGGTAGAATAGAAGAAATGAGGAAATCATACAAAATCGAGCAATTAAATTGAAGAAAGAGAAAACTTGTTTTAAAAATAAGAATTGGAGTTACTAAGTATTATAAAGTTAGTTAAAATAAGAAAATAAGAGATAAGAAAAATAGGTACTCAATCACAAAATAATCAAATTTCTTAGTTAAAGATCAAAATATATTATTTTGAAATTTAATTTTAAATTTTTTGAATTAGTAAAATTCAAAATTGATTCACTAACTCTAGTTGACTAAAATAACCCAAATAATGTGATTAAATAAATTCAAAATCAAAAAATGATTTTTTCGAGTAGAATAAATTTTTTCTTTCCCATATTTTCTCTCATTATTTTTTAAATGTAGTTGTTACTCTAATGTAAACAAAATCTACTGTAATTGTATTCGATGAACAATAATAAATTTAACTAGTGAGAGATAATCCGGAATTTGTCTAATAAAAATTTTCGATTTCTATAATTTTTTAATATTTTAATTTTTATTAAATATTTTAGTTTTAAATATATTTTTAATTCTAACTCTTATTTTTATTTTTTATTTCATTCAATTTTTTTCTTTTTTATAATTTTGAAAATAAGTTTTAATAATATTTTTAATGTTTTTAATACTTTTATGATATTTGAATTTATGTAATTATTTTTAAATTTTATAATATTTAAATACTTTTTGAATTTTTAATGTATATATATATATATATTCGGAGCAAATAAGACTTCAAACTTTTTGGAGAAAAAAAGTCAATCAAACTCCTCAATTATATCATCATTCACACATCCACTCCTATTTCAACAAGTACCAAGATGCCTCTGCTTCGGTGTCGAGATGCATTTTTCCTATTTTTAACAAAGATGTCTCGGTTCAACCTATGATGCATGATATGCGTAAATATGCATTCGCTTCTATATCAATGCGTTATCGCAGATTGATTAGACTCATCTACCTGGCCGAATAGAGTTGAGATGTCTAACGCTTTTATTATATAAATAAATTATATATCCTGAAACTAGCTGAAAGAGTAGACAGCCTCCACTTCGGTATTGAGATGCTTTTTCCTTGATTCAACCACGAAAAAGATATCATAGTTTTACCTACAGTGATTAGAATGTATTGAGGTACCTTTGCACCCACCAATGTGAGCTTCCACAGGTTGAGAAGCCTGCTTTACCTATCGAACAACATTAAGGTTGCTCATACCCTTCTTGAACTATGAGATTACAACCCAAAATAGGCTGAAAGAGTTGAAAGTGTAACACCCCAAATTAGGGGTCAAATTTTGACTTTCTGGAACCTTTGGACAATTTTAGGAAGTGCATAAAATTCATGGACTTGAACTTGAATTTGCCCATTTTTATTACCTAGTTAAAAATTTCCCCCGATTAGTAAGAACCAAAATCCCCAAATCCATATCAAAATCCCTAAAATTATCCCTCACTCGTTTGAAGCATCGCCGGGCTCCTAAGCCCTCGATGTCCGGCCACCGTAGACTGTTCCATTACCTCCGTTCGACTCCTCGTCAGCCGGCGACCAAAACTCAAGTCTCCCCACATCGAAAAAAAGCCGTGAAACGCCTGGAATAATCGTTCGAAACTTCGTCGGGAGAGGCAAACCCTCCACAATTTTCCTTTGATTCTGACCGCCTCCGTTGCCTTCTCACCTCTCCGTCACACTAGGAAGACTCCCCAGATCCGTGCGATCAAAACCTGACTGGATTCTCTGCCTATTATCATCATTTCCGTTGACGACATTGGGTAAGCTCTTGATCTTGCGTATCTGGTGGATTGATGTGTTTTGGTTGATTTGTTTAAGTTGTTTTTGATAAATAAGGGTGTAAAATAGGTTGTAGAAGATTCGACAAACTGCCACGACCTTATTATCGCTATCACGCGCCTCCACGCGCCGCCCGTAACGCGTGGGGCTCGCCCCTGTCCCGGAAATCTTATAGAACTGGTCCAACCAATCTCGACCGATCTGAACCCGGTGGAACCGACCCGCCAGCACGACTCGTTTGACTTGACCGAGTCAACTTGGGTGAGTCAACTCATCGAGTTACCTCGTTGACATTGACTGAGTCAACCCGTTGACCATTGACTTTGACCAAAAAGTCAAATTTTCCAAAAAAGTCCTATGTTATGTTTTCCACATTCTAAGTCCAAATCTGATGTCCGTTTTGCCAAATTCGCACCCGGTAAGCCATTTTTCACTGTTTTATCTTCAGATTCAAATTGGTTTCTAAATTAAGTTTAGTTTCTGACGTAAATTTGGTTGTTTGGCATCCAAGGGATTATTGGACGTTGAATTCAACTTCGAGAGTGATCGAATGGAGTTTAAAGGGGTCGATCGATATTGAACGAAAATCGAGGTAATACTCTACTACCCTTTGTATGCTTTGCAGAACCATTGATAATTGGTATATGCATGAATGGAAATGCTTAGTCCATTAGATGTAATTAATTATCATTTGACTAAAACGTAAATTGGATTAAGGAAAGAACACTGTAAAAGCTTCAGATGACTTGAAAAAGAAATAGATAGAATCACCGAGAATAAACCTTAGTTCAATGATTTAATCAGTAAATCAATAAATCTCACAACGTGTAGATTCTATTTAATCGCATTAAAGGTTAAATGTTGGAAATATTTGGATATGATATTACAAAAAAGAGTGTCATGGATAAATTATGGAAATGCCTTTGCACTAAAAAATGACCAAGACTTCCCTTAGTGGTGAAATAATCTCCAGTGAGCAAATAAGCAAAGTTCTCTAAACTTTAATGGAACTGGAATACTTTCAACCCTAATTTACTCAAAGTATTACCACTGACGGAATTGAATAAAATTACGATAATACCCTTAAAGAGTAAAACGAAATATGGATGACTATGATAATAGAGTCGATCTGAGAACCCATACCTTGATTCAATGGAACCTTGGAATCATCAAATTAAATTTCGGATCTATAGTGGAATTATAGAATTATCCCTAAAGTATAAAATAACCTAAAGTGCCTCTAAACCCTAGAATAATTAATACCCTCAGCTTTAAAATGAACAAATCAACCTTGAATACCAATATAACGTTATTATTATGACTAAATAGAATTGAAAGGAAGTTCTATATGTACCCAAATTTCAGAAACGTCCGAATTACTCAGGAAAACTACGAAGTGATAGGGATAGACTTGATTAATAAATGAACTAAGTAACCACAATGACTGAGGATTAAGTAAGTGATTTAGATAAATATGGAAACTCTGATGAACTTACATGATGTACCATCCCTATGGGTTATGAACCACAAATCAAGTATGTCAGCATTTACTAATATCTTTGAAACGTGGAAATAAAATAAAGACAATTAAAATATACGTTCTCCTCCTTAAGATATATTCAACAATGATTCTGAAAGTGATAATTGGATAAGAATTGTTGGTATTAAAGAGTGAATACCCTAGAAGGGCAGCGAATGGATCGGTCGTCATGCATTATTTATGGGAAGGGATTTTGAGGATAAAGTATCGATAAGAGTGTAAATGATTCATGGAATTGATTGGAAGAAATAATCTGCAAAATGTTACAAATAAAGACCAAATTATGTAGAATGTAAAGTCAAAGGATTAAATCGTAAAAGAGTAAATAGTAATTGAATTTACATATATATTTTATAGTTTTAGAAGAGAGTGCGATTCAAATTTGGTAAAAATTTGACTTAAAACGATGGTAGAATAGAAGAAATGGGAAAATCATACAAAATCAAGGGATTAAATTGAAGAAAGAGAAAACTGGTTTTAAAAATAAGAATTGGAGTTACTAAGTATTATAAAGTTAGTTAAAATAAGAAAATAAGAGATAAGAAAAATAGGTACTCAATCACAAAATAATCAAATTTCTTAGTTAAAGATCAAAATATATTATTTTGAAATTTAATTTTTAATTTTTTTAATTAGTAAAATTCCAAATTGATTCACTAACTCTAGTTGACTCAAATAACCCAAATAATGTGATTAAATAAACTCAAAATAAAAAAAATGATTTTTTCGAGTAGAATAATTTTTTTTCTTTCCCTTATTTTCTCTCATTACTTTTTAAATGTAGTTGTTACTTTAATGTAAAACAAAATCTACTGTAATTGTATTCGATGAACAATAATAAATTTAACTAGTGAGAGATAATCCGGAATTTGTCTAATAAAAATTTTCGATTTCTGTCATTTTTAAATATTTTAATTTTTATTAAATATTTTAGTTTTAAATATATTTTTAATTCTAACTCTTATTTTTATTTTTTATTTCTTTCAATTTTTTCTTTTTTATAATTTTGAAAATAATTTTTAATAATATTTTTAATGTTTTAATACTTTTATGATATTTTAATTTATGTAATTATTTTTAAATTTTAAAAATATTTAAATACTTTTTGAATTTTTAATGTTTATATATATATATATATATATATATATATATATATATATATATATATATTTTAGGAGCAAATAAGACTTCAAACTTTTTGGAGAAAAAAAGTCAATCAAACTCTTCAATTATGTCATCATTCACACATGCACTCCTACTTCAACAAGTACCAAGATGTTTTCGCTTAGGTATCGAGATGCATTTTTCCTATTTTTAACAAAGATGTCTCGGTTCAACCTATGATGCATGGTATGCGTAAATATGCATTCGCTTCTATATCAATGCGCTACCGCAGATTGATTAGACTCCTCTACCTGGCCGAATAGAGTTGAGATGTCTCACGCTTTTATTATATAAATAAATTATATATCCTAAAACTAGCTGAAAGAGTAGACAACCTCCACTTCGGTATTGAGATGCTTTTTCCTTGATTCAACCACGAAAAAAATATCATAGTTTTACCTACAGTGAGTAGAACGTATTGAGGTAGCTTTGCACCCACCAATGTGAGCTTCTACAGGCTGAGAAGCCTGCTTTACCTATCGAACAACATTAAGGTTGCTCATACCCTTCTTGAACTATGAGATTATAACCCAAAATAGGATAAAAGAGTTGAAAGTGTAACACCCCAAATTAGGGGTCAAATTATGACTTTTTGGAACCTTTGGACTGTTTTAGGAAGTACAAAAACTTCATGGACTTGAACCTGAATTTGCCCATTTTTATTACCTAGTTAAAAATTTCCCCCGATTAGTAAGAACCAAAATCCCCAAATCCATATCAAAATCCCTAAAATTATCCCTCACTCGTTCGAAGCGTCACCGGGCTCCTAAGACCTCGATGTTTGGCCACTGTAGACCATGCCATTACCTCCGTTCGACTCCACGTCGGCCGACGACCAAAACTCAAGTCTCCCCACATCGAAAAAAAGCCGTGAAACGCCAGGAATAACCGTTCAAACCTTCGTCGGGAGAGGCAAACCCACCACAGTTTCCCTTTGATTCTGACCGCCTCCGTCGCCTTCTCGCCTCTCCGCCACCCTAGGAAGAATCCCCAGATCCGTGCAATCAAAACCCGACAGGGTTCTCCACCTATTATCATCGTTTATGTTGACGACCTTGGGTAAGCTCCCGATTTTGCATATCTGGTGGATTTGTTTAAGTTGTTTTTGTTAAATAATGGTGTATAATAGGTTGTAGAAGATTCGACCAACTGCGACGACCTCATTATCGCTGCCACGCGCCTCCACGCGCTGCCTGTAATGCGTGAGGCTCGCCACTGCCCTGTAAATCTTATAGATCTCGACCGATCTGAACCGGGTGGAACCGACCCACCAGCCCGACCCGTTTGACTCGACTGAGTCAACTTGGCTGAGTCAACTCATCGAGTTTCCTCGTTGACATTGCCTGAGTCAACCCGTTGACCATTGACTTTGACTTTGACCAAAAAGTCAAATTTTCCAAAAAAAAGTCATATGTTATGTTTTCCACGTTCTGAGTCCAAATCTGATGTCGGTTTTTCCAAATTCGCACCCGATAAGCCATTTTACAATATTTTATCTTCAGATTCAAATTGGTTTCTAAATTAAGTTTAGTTTCTAACGTAAATTTGGTTGTTTGGCATATGAGGGATTATTGGACGTTGAATTCAACTTCGAGAGTGTTCGAATGGAATTTAAAGGGGTCGATCGATATGGAACAGAAATCGAGGTAACACTCTACTACTTTTTGTATGCTTTTCAGAACCCATTGATAATTGGAATATGCATGAATGGAAATGATTGGTCCATTAGATGTAATTAATTATCATTGGACTCAAACGTAAATTGGATTAAGGACAGAACACTGTAAAAGCTTCAGATGACTTGAAAAAGAAATAGATAGAATGACCGAGAATAAACCTTAGTTGAATGATTTAATCAGTAAATCAATAAATCTCACAACGTGTAAATTCTATTTAATCTCATTAAAGGTTAAATGTTGGAAATATTTGGATATGAAATTACTAAAAAGAGCGTCAAGGATAAATTATGAAAATGCCTTTGTACTAAAAAATGACCAAGACTTCCCTTAGTGGTGAAATAATCTCCAGTGAGCAAATTAGTAAAATTCTCTAAATTTTAATGGAACTAGAATACTTTCGACCCTAATTTACTCGAAGTATTGCCACTGATGGAATTGAATAAAATTATGATAATACCCTTAAAGAGTAAAACGAAATATGGATGACTATGATAATAGAGTCGACCTGAGAACCCATACCTTGATTCAATGGAACCTTGGAATCATCAAATTAAATTTCAGATCTATAGTGGAATTATAGAATTACCCCTAAAGTATAAAATGACCTAAAGTGCCTCTAAACCCTAGAATAACTAATACCCTCAGCTTTAAAATGAAAAAATCAACCTTGAATACCAATATGACTTTATTATTATGACTAAATAGAACTGAACGGAAGTTCTATAAGTACCCGAATTACTCAGGAAAGCTTCGAAGTGATCGGGATAGACTTGACTAATAAATGAACTAAGTAACCTCAATGACTGAGGATTAAGTAAGTGATTTAGATAAGTGTGGAAACTCTGATGAACTTACATGATGTACCATCCCTATGGGTTATGAACCACAAATCAGGTATGTCAACATTTACTGATATCGTTGAAACGTGGAAATAAAATAAAAACAATTGAAATATATGTTCGTCTCCTTAAGATATATTCAACAATGGTTCTGAAAGTGATAATTTGATAATAATTGTTGGTATTAAAGAGTGAATACCTGGAAGGGCAGCCAATGGATCGATCGTCATGCATTATTTCTGGGAAGGAATTTTGAGGATAAAGTATCGATGAGAGTGTAAATGATTCATGGAATTGATTGGAAGAAATAATATGCAAAAAGTTACAAATAAAGACCAAATTATATAGAATGTAAAGTTAAAGGATTAAATCGTAAAAGAGTAAATAGCAATTGAATTTACATATATATTTTATAGTTTTAGAGGAGAGTGTGTTTCAAATTTGGTAAAAATTTGACTTAAAACGATGGTAGAGTAGAAGAAATGGAGAAATCATACAAAATCGAGGGCTTAAATTGAAGAAAGAGAAAACTTGTTTTAAAAATAAGAATTAGAGTTACTAAGTATTATAAAGTTAGTTAAAATAAGAAAATAAGAGATAAGAAAAATAGGTACTCAATCACAAAATAATCAAATTTCTTAGATAAAGATCAAAATATATTATTATGAAATTTAATTTTTAATTTTTTGAATTAGTAAAATTCAAAATTGATTCACTAACTCTAGTTAACTCAAATAAGCCAAATAATGTGATTAAATAAACTCAAAATAAAAAAAATGATTTTTTCGAGTAGAATAAATTTTTTCTTTCCCTTATTTTCTCTCATTATTTTTTAAATGTAGTTGTTACTATAATGTAAGACAAAATCTACTGTAATTGTATTCGATGAACAATAATAAATTTAAATAGTGAGAGATAATCCGAATTTTGTCTAATAAAATTTTTTGATTTCTATAATTTTTAAATATTTTAATTTTTATTAAATATTTTAATTTTAAATATATTTTTAATTCTAACTCTTATTTTTATTTTTTTTTTCTTTTAATATTTTTTCTTTTTTATAATTTTGAAAATAAGTTTTAATAATATATATATATATATATTAGGAGCAAATAAGACTTCAAACTTTCTGGGAAAAAAGTTAATCAAACACCTCAATTATGTCATCATTCACACATGCACTCCTACTTCAACAAGTTCCAAGATGCTTCTGCTTCGGTGTCAAGATGCATTTTTCCTATTTTTAACAAAGATGTCTCGTTTCAACCTATGATGCATGGTATGCGTAAATATGCATTCGTTTATATAACAATGCGCGACCGCAGATTGTTTAGACTCCTCTACCTGGCCAAATAGTGTTGAGATGTCTCACGCTTTTATTATATAAATAAATTATATATCCTAAAACTAGATGAAAGAGTAGACAACCTTCACTTCGGTATTGAGATGATTTTTCCTTGATTTAACCACGAAAAAGATATCAAAGTTTTACCTACAGTGAGTGGAACGTGTTGAGGTACCTTTGCACCCACCAATATGAGCTTCCACTGACTGAGAAGCCTGCTTTACCTATCGAACAATGTTAAGGCTGCTCACACCCTTCTCAAACTATGAGATTATGACCCAAAATAGGCTGAAAGAGTTTAAAAGTAACACCC
Source organism: Hibiscus syriacus (assembly GCF_006381635.1). NCBI lineage: Eukaryota > Viridiplantae > Streptophyta > Magnoliopsida > Malvales > Malvaceae > Hibiscus > Hibiscus syriacus. The sequence goes on along the minus strand of NW_024063062.1, from coordinate 290,299 downwards.
CAAATTAGGGTCAAATTATGACTTTCTGGATTATTTGGACAATTTTAGAAAGTGCATAAAATTTAGGGACTTGAACCTGAATTTGCCTATTTTTATTACCTAGTTAAAAATTGTCCCCCGGATTCGTAACAACCAAAATCGCAAAATCCATATCAAAATCCCTAAAATTATCCCTCACTCGTTCGAAGCATAACCGGGCTCCCAAGCCCTCGCTATCCGGCTACCGTAAACCGTGCCATTACCTTCATTCAACTACCCGTCGGCTAGCAATAAAAACCCAAGTCTCCCCACACCGAAAAAAGTCGTGAAACGGTAGGAATAACTATTCGAAGCTTCGTCGGGAGAGGCAAACCCGCCATAGTTTTCCTTTGATTCTGACAGTCTCCGTAGCCTTCTCGCCTCACCGCCACCCTAGAAAGACTTCTCAGCTCTGCGCAATCAAAACTTGACCAGGTTCATCACCTATTGTCATCGTTTTCATCGACGGCTGTAGGTAAGCTCTCGGTCTTGTGTATCAGGTGGATTAATGTGTTTTGGCTGATTTGTTTGAGTTGTTTTGGTTAAATAATGGTGTATAATAGGTTGTAGAAGATTTGGCCAGCTGCCACGGCCTCATTGTCACCGCCACGCGCCGTCCGTTGCACGTGGGGCTCAGCCTTGCCCAGGAAATCTTATAGAGCTGGTCCAATCGATCTCGACCAGTCTGAACCGGGTGGACCTGACCCGCCTACCCAGCCTGCCTCTCCTACCCGCCAGCCTGACCCGTTTGACTCGACCATGTTAACTCGGCTGAGTCAACTTATCCGGTTAACTCGTTGACATTGACCGAGTCAACCCGTTGACCATAGACTTCGAATTTGACCAAAAAGTCAAATTTTCCAAAAACAAAGTCATATGTTATGTTTTTCAACGTTCTGAGTCCAAATCTGAAGTCTGTTTTACCAAATTCACACCCGGTAAGCCATTTTTCAATGTTTTATCTTCGAATTCAAATTGGTTTCTAAATTAAGTTCAGTTTCTGACGTAAATTTAGTTGTTTGGAATCTGAGGGATTATTGGACGTTGAATTCAACTTCGAGAGTGATTGAATGGAGTTTAAAGGGGTCGATCGATATGGAACAGAAATTGAGGTAATACTCTACTACCATTTATATGCATTTTAGAACCCATTGATAATTGGTATGTGCATGAATGGAAATGATTGGTCCATTAGATATAATTAATTAACATTGGACTCAAACGTAAATTGGATTAAGGACAGAACACTCTAAAAGCCTCAGACGACTTGAAAAAGAAATAAGTAGAATGACCGAGAATCAACCTTAGTTCAATGATTTATTCAGTAAATCAATAAATCTCAGAATGCGTAAATTCTAATTAATCTCATTAAAGGTTAAATCTTAGAAATATTTGGATATGAAATTACTGAAAAAGAGCGCCATGGATAAATTATGAAAATGCCTTTGTACTGAAAAATGACCAAGACTTCCCTTAGTGGTGAAATTAATCTCCAATGAGAAAATGAGCAAAGTTCTCTAAACTTTAATGGAACTAGAATACTTTCAAGCCTAATTTACTCGAAGTATTGCCATTGACGGAATTGAATAAAATTATGATAATACCCTTAAAGAGTAAAACGAAATATGGATGACTATGATAATAAAGTCGCCATGAGAACTCATACCTTGATTCAATGGAATCTTGGAATCATCAAATTAAATTTCGGATCTATATTGGAATTATAGAATTACCCCTAAAGTATAAAATGACCTAAAGTTCCTCTAAACCCTAGAATAACTAATACCCTCATCTTTAAAATGAACAAATCAACCTTGAATACCAATATGACTTTATTATTATGACCAAATAGAATTGAACAGAAGTTCTATATGTACCTGAATTTCAGAAACGTCCGAATTACTCAAGAAAACTCCGAAGTGATCGGGATAGACTTGACTAATAAATGAACTAAGTAACCTCAATGACTGAGGATTAAGTAAGTGATTTGGATAAGTCTGAAAACTCTGATGAACTTACATGATGTACCATCCCTATGGGTTATGAACCAAAAATCAACTATGTCGGCATTTGCTGATATCGTTGAAACATGGAAATAAAATTAAGACTATTGAAATATATATTCGTCTCCTTAAGATATATTCAACAATGATTCTGAAAGTGATAATTGGATAAGAATTGTTGGTATTAAAGAGTGAATACCCTGGAAGGGCAGCAAATAGACCGGTCGTCGTGCATTATTTTTGGGAACGGATTTTGAGGATAAAGTATCGATGAGAGTGTAAATGATTTCATGGAATTGATTGGAAGAAACAATCTGCCAAAAAGTTACAAATAAAGACCAAATTATATAGAATGTAAAGTTAAAGGATTAAATCGTAAAAGAGTAAATAGTAATTGAATTTACATATATATTTTATACTTTTAGAGGAGAGTGCGATTCAAATTTGGTAAAAAAATTGACATAAAACAAAGGTAGAATATAAGAAATGGGGAAATCATATAAAATTGAGGGATTAAATTGCAGAAAGAGCAAACTTGTTTTAAAAATAAGAATTGGAGTTACTAAGTATTATAAAGTTAGTTAAAAAAGAAAATAAGAAATAGTTAAAAAAGAAAATAAGAAATAAGAAAAATAGTTACTCAATCACAAAATAATCAAATTTATTAGTTAAAGATCAAAATATATTATTTTAAAATTTAATTTTTAATTTTTTGATTTAGTAAAATTGAAAATTGATTCACTAACTATAGTTGACTCAAATAACCCAAATAATGTGATTAAATAAACTCAAAATAAAAAAAGAAAATGATTTTTTCGAGTAGAATACAATTTTTCTTTCCCTTATTTTCTCTCATTATTTTTTAAATGTAGAAAGAAACCTAAAATCCATTGTTACTTTAATGTAAGACAAAATCTACTGTAATTGTATTCGATGTACAATAATAAATTGAAACTAGTGAGAGATAATCCAGAATTTGTCTAATAAAAATTTTCGATTTCTATAATTTTTAATTATTTTAATTTTTATTTAATATTTTAATTTTAAATACATTTTAAATTCTAACTTTTATTTTTATTTTTTATTTATTTAAAAATAAGTTTTAATAATATTTTTAATGTTTTTAATACTTTTATGATATTTAAATTTATGTAATTATTTTTAAATTTTTAAATATTTAAATATTTTTTGAATTTTGAATTTTTTTTATTTTAGGAGCAAATAAGACTTCAAACTTTTTGGAAAAAAAAGTCAATGAAACTCCTCAATTATTTCATCATACACACATTCACTTCTAGTTCAACAAGTTCCAGGATGCCTTTGCTTCGGTGTCGAGGTGCATTTTTCCTATTTTTTACAAAGTTGTCTCGGTTCAACCCATGATGCATGGTATGCATAAATATGCATTTGCTTCTATAGAAATGCACTACCGCAGATTGATTATACTCCTCTACCTGGCTGAATAGAGTTGAGATGTCTCACGATTTTATTATATAAATAAATTATATATCCTAAAACTAGCTGAAAGAGTAGACAACCTCAACTTCGGTATTGAGATGTTTTTTCCTTGATTCAACCACGAAAAGATATAATAGTTTTACCTACAGTGAGTGGAACGTGTTGAGGTACCTTTGCACCCACCAATGTGAGCTTCTACAGGCTGAGAAACCTGCTTTACCTATCGAACAACGTTAAGGTTGCTCACACCCTTCTCGAACTATTAGATTACGACCCAAAATATGATGAAAGAGATGAAACTATAACGCCCCAAATTAGGATCAAATTATGACTTTCTGGAACCTTTTGATAGTTTAAGGAAGTGTATAAAATTTAGGGACTTGTACCTGAATTTGCCCATTTTTATTACCCAGTTAAAAATTCCCCCCCCCCCCCGATTGGTAAGAACCAAAATCCCCAAATCCATATCAAAATCCCTAAAATTATCCCTCACTCGTTCGAAGCGTCGTCGGGCTCCCAAGCCCTCACTGTTTGGCCACCCTAGACCATGCCATTACCTCTGTTCGAATCCCCATCGACCAAAACCCAAGTCTCCCCGTACTGAAAAAAGCCACCTGGAATAACAGTTCGAAGCTTCATCGGGAGAGGCAAAGCCGCCACAGTTTTCCTTTGATTCCGATTGCCTCCGTCACCTTCTCGCCTCACCGCCACCCTAGGAAGACTCCCCATCTTCGTTAGATCAAAACCCGACCGGGTTCGCCACCTATTATTGCCATTTTTGTCGATGGCCGTGGGTAAGCTCCTGATCTTGTGTATCCGGTGGATTGATGTGTTTTGGTTGATTTTTTTGAGTTGTTTTGGTTAAATAATTGTGTATAATAGGTTGTAGAAGATTCGGCCAACTACCACGACCTTATTGTCGCCGCCACGCCTACCCGCCTGAACCGCGTGGACCCGACCCACCTGTCCTATCCGCCAGCCTGACCCGCTTGTCCTACCCGCCAGGCCTACCCATTTGACTCAACCGAGTAAACTCGGCTGAGTCAACTTATCGGGTTAACTCATTGACATTGACTGAATCAACCCGTTGACCATTGAATTTGAATTTGACCAAAAAGTCAAAATTTCCAAAAAAAAAAATCGTATGTTATGTTTTTCAATGTCTTGAGTCCAAATATGAAGTTTGTTTTACAAATTCACACCCGGTAAGCCATTTTTCAAAGTTTTATCTTCGGATTCAAATTGGTTTCTAAATTAAGTTCAGTTTATGATGTAAATTTAGTTGTTTGGCATCCGAGGGATTATTGGACGTTGAATTCAACATCAAGAGTGATTGAACGAAGATCGATATAGAACGGAAATCGAGGTAATACACTACTACCCTTTGTATGTTTTTCAGAACCTATTGATAATTGGTATGTGCATGAATGGAAATGATTGGTCCATTAGATGTAATTAATTAACATTGGAGTCAAACGTAAATTGGATCAAGGACAGAACACTGTAACAGCCTCAGATGACTTGAATGTGTAAATTCTAATTAATCTCATTAAAGGTTAAATCTTGGAAATATTTGGATATGAAATTACTGAAAAAGAGCGCCATGGATAAATTACGAAAATGTCTTTGAATTGAAAAATGACGAAGACTTCCCTTAGTAGTGAAATTAATCTCCAGTGAGCAAATGAGAAAAGTTCTCTAAACTTTAATGGAACCGAAATACTTTCAAGCCTAATTTACTCGAAGTATTGCCACAAACAGAATTGAATAAAATTACGATAATACCCTTAAAGAGTAAAACGAAATATGGATGACTATGATAATAGAGTCGACCTGAGAACTCATACCTTGATTCAATGGAACCTTGGAATCATCAAATTAAATTTCAGATCTATAATGGAATTATAGAATTACTCCTAATGTATAAAATGACCTAAAGTGCCTCTAAACCCTAGAATAACTAATACCCTCATCTTTAAAATGAACAAATCAACCTTGAATACCAATATGACTTTATTATTATGACCAAATAGAACGGAACGGAAGTTCTATATATACCCAAATTTCATAAACGTCTGAATTACTCAGGAAAACTCCGAAGTGATCGGGATAGACTTGACTAATAAATGAACGAAGTAACCTCAATGACTGAGGATTAAGTAAGTGATTTGGATAAGTCTGGAAACTTTGATGAACTTACATGATGTACCATCCCTATGGGTTATGAACCACAAATCAAGTATGCCAACATTTGTTGATATCGTTGAAACGTGGAAATAAAATAAAGACTATTAAAATATATAAGTTCGTCTCCTTAAGATATATTCAACAATGATTCTGAAAGTGATAATTGGATAAGAATTGTTGGTATTAAAGAGTGAATACCCTGGAAGGGCAGCGAATGGATCGGTAGTCATGCATTATTTCTATGAAGGGATTTTGAGGATAAAGTATTGATGAGAGTGTAAATGATTTTAGAATATTTAAATATTTTTTTGAATTTTTAATATTTTTAATAATATTTTAATATTTTTATGATATTTTAATTTATGTAATTATTTTAAATTTTAGAATATTTAAATATTTTTTTGAATTTTGAATTTTTTTTATTTTTTATTTTAGGAGCAAATAAGACTTCAAACTTTTTGAAAAAAAAAGTCAATCAAACTCCTCAATTATGTCATTATTCACACATGCACTTCTAGTTCAACAAGTTCCAGGATGCCTCAACTTCGGTGTCGAGATGCATTTTTCCTTTTTTTTACAAAGATGTCTCGGTTCAACCTATGATGCCTGGTATGCGTAAATATGCATTCGCTTCTATAGCAATGCGCTACCGCAGATTGAATATACTCCTCTACCTGGCCGAATATAGTTGAGATGTCTCATGATTTTATTATATAAATAAATTATATATCCTAAAACTAGCTGAAAGAGTAGACAACCTCCACTTCGGTATTGAGATGTTTTTCCTTGATTCAACCACGAAAAAGATATCATAGTTTTACCTACAGTGACTGGAACGTGTTGAGGTACCTTTGCACCCACCAATGTGAGCTTCCAAGGCTGAGAAGCCTACTTTACCTATCGAACAACGTTAAGGTTGCTACACATTCTCGAACTATGAGATTACGACCCAAACTAGGCTGAAAGAGTTGAAAGTGTAACACCGAAAATTAGGGGTCAATTAGAATTTCTAGATCCTTTGGACAGTTTTAGGAAGTTCATAAAATTCAGGGACTTGAACCTAAATTTGACCATTTTATTACCCAGTTAAAAATTTTCGCCCCGATTGGTAAGAACCAAAATCCCCAAATCCTCACTCGTTCGAAGCGTCACCGGCTTCCAAGCCCTCGCTGTCTGGCCACCGTAGGCCATGCCATTACCTCCGTTCGATTCCCCATCGATCGGCGACCAAAACCCAAGTTTCCCAACGCCGAAAAACGCCGTGAAATGCCAGGAATAACCGTTTGAAACTTCTTCGGGAGATGCAAAAACCCGCCACAGATTTCCATTGATTTTGATTGCCTCTGTCGCCTTCTCGCCTCACCGCCACCCTAGGAAGACTCCCCAGCTCCGTGCGATCAAAACCAGACCGGGTTCGCCACTTACTGTCGTCGTTTTCGTCGACGGTCGTCGGTAGGCTCTCGATCTTCTGTATTTAGTGGATTCATGTGTTTTGGTTGATTTGTTTGAGTTGTTTTGGTTAAATAATAGTGTATAATAGGTTGTAGAAGATTCAGCCAACTGCCACGACCTTATTATCGCCGCCACGCGTCTCCACGCGTCGTCCGTTGCGAGTGGGGTTCGCCCCATGATTTGGAAATCTTATAGATACAGTCAACCGACCTGAACCGGGTGGACCCGACTCACTTGTCCTACCTACCAACCCAACCCGTTTTACTCGATCGAGTCATCTCGACTGAGTCAACTCATCGGGTTAACTCGTTGACTTTAACCGAGTCAACCCTTTGACCATTGACTTTGACTTTGACGAAAAAGTTAAATTTTCAAAAAAAATGAGTCAAATGTTATGTTTTTCAACGTCATGAGTCCAAATTCGAAGTCCATTTTGCCAAATTCGCACCCGGTAAGCCATTTTTCAATGTTTTATCTTCAGATTCAAATTGGTTTCTAGATTAAGTTAAGTTTATGACGTAAATTTGGCAGTTTGGCATCCGAGAGATTTATTGGACGTTGAATTCAACTTCGAGAGTGATCGAATGAAGTTTAAACGGGTCGATCAATATGGAACAGAAATCGAGGTAATACTCTACTACCCTTTGTATGCTTTTCAGAACCCATTGATAATTGGTATGTGCATGAATTGAAATGATTGGTCCATTAGATGTAATTAATGATCATTGGACTCAAACGTAAATTGGATTAAGGACAGAACATTGTAAAAGCCTCAGATGACTTGAAAAAGAAATAGGTAGAATGACCGAGAATAAACCTGAGTTCAATGATTTAATCAGTAAATCAATAAATCTCATAACGCGTAAATTCTAATTAATCTCATTAAAGGTTAAATGTTGGAAATATTTGGATTTGAATTACTGAAAAGAGAGCCATGGATAAATTAGGAAAATGTCTTTGAATTGAAAAATGACGAAGACTTCCCTTAGTAGTGAAATTAATCTCCAGTGAGCAAATGAGAAAAGTTCTCTAAACTTTAATGGAACGGAAATACTTTCAAGCCTAATTTACTCGAAGTATTGCCACAAACAGAATTGAATAAAATTACGATAATACCCTTAAAGAGTAAAACGAAATATGGATGACTATGATAATAGAGTCGACCTGAGAACTCATACCTTGATTCAATGGAACCTTGGAATCATCAAATTAAATTTCAGACCTATATGGAATTATAGAATTACTCCTAAGTATAAAATGACCTAAAGTGCCTCTAAACCCTAGAATAACTAATACTCTCTTTAAAATGAACAAATCAACCTTGAATACCAATATGACTTTATTATTATGACCAAATAGAACGGAACGGAAGTTCTATATATACCCAAATTTCATAAACGTCTGAATTACTCAGGAAAACTCCGAAGTGATCGGGATAGACTTGACTAATAAATGAACGAAGTAACCTCAATGACTGAGGATTAAGTAAGTGATTTGGATAAGTCTGGAAACTTTGATGAACTACATGATGTACCATCCCTATGGGTTATGAACCACAAATCAAGTATGCCAACATTTGTTGATATCGTTGAAACGTGGAAATAAAATAAAGACTATTAAAATATATAAGTTCGTCTCCTTAAGATATATTCAACAATGATTCTGAAAGTGATAATTGGATAAGAATTGTTGGTATTAAAGAGTGAATACCCTGGAAGGGCAGCGAATGGATCGGTAGTCATGCATTATTTCTATGGGAAGGGATTTTGAGGATAAAGTATTGATGAGAGTGTAAATGATTTTAGAATATTTAAAATTTTTTGAATTTTAATATTTTTAATAATATTTTAATATTTTTAGATTTTAATTCATGTAATTATTTTAAATTTAGAATTTTTTTGAATTTTGAATTTTTTTATTTTTTATTTTAGGAGCAAATAAGACTTCAACTTTTTGAAAAAAAAGTCAATCAAACTCCTCAATTATGTCATTATTCACACATGCACTTCTAGTTCAACAAGTTCCAGGATGCCTCAACTTCGGTGTCGAGATGCATTTTTCCTTTTTTTTACAAAGATGTCTCGGTTCAACCTATGATGCCTGGTATGCGTAAATATGCATTCGCTTCTATAGCAATGCGCTACCGCAGATTGAATATACTCCTCTACCTGGCCGAATATAGTTGAGATGTCTCATGATTTTATTATATAAATAAATTATATATCCTAAAACTAGCTGAAAGAGTAGACAACCTCCACTTCGGTATTGAGATGTTTTTCCTTGATTCAACCACGAAAAAGATATCATAGTTTTACCTACAGTGACTGGAACGTGTTGAGGTACCTTTGCACCCACCAATGTGAGCTTCCACAGGCTGAGAAGCCTACTTTACCTATCGAACAACGTTAAGGTTGCTCACACCATTCTCGAACTATGAGATTACGACCCAAACTAGGCTGAAAGAGTTGAAAGTGTAACACCGAAAATTAGGGGTCAGATTAGAACTTTCTAGATCCTTTGGACAGTTTTAGGAAGTTCATAAAAATTCAGGGACTTGAACCTAAATTTGACCATTTTTATTACCCAGTTAAAAATTTTCGCCCCGATTGGTAAGAACCAAAATCCCCAAATCCTCACTCGTTCGAAGCGTCACCGGCTTCCAAGCCCTCGCTGTCTGGCCACCGTAGGCCATGCCATTACCTCCGTTCGATTCCCCATCGATCGGCGACCAAAACCCAAGTTTCCCAACGCCGAAAAACGCCGTGAAATGCCAGGAATAACCGTTTGAAACTTCTTCGGGAGATGCAAACCCGCCACAGATTTCCATTGATTTTGATTGCCTCTGTCGCCTTCTCGCCTCACCGCCACCCTAGGAAGACTCCCCAGCTCCGTGCGATCAAAACCAGACCGGGTTCGCCACTTACTGTCGTCGTTTTCGTCGACGGTCGTCGGTAGGCTCTCGATCTTCTGTATTTAGTGGATTCATGTGTTTTGGTTGATTTGTTTGAGTTGTTTTGGTTAAATAATAGTGTATAATAGGTTGTAGAAGATTCAGCCAACTGCCACGACCTTATTATCGCCGCCACGCGTCTCCACGCGTCGTCCGTTGCGAGTGGGGTTCGCCCCATGATTTGGAAATCTTATAGATACAGTCAACCGACCTGAACCGGGTGGACCCGACTCACTTGTCCTACCTACCAACCCAACCCGTTTTACTCGATCGAGTCATCTCGACTGAGTCAACTCATCGGGTTAACTCGTTGACTTTAACCGAGTCAACCCTTTGACCATTGACTTTGACTTTGACGAAAAAGTTAAATTTTCAAAAAAAATGAGTCAAATGTTATGTTTTTCAACGTCATGAGTCCAAATTCGAAGTCCATTTTGCCAAATTCGCACCCGGTAAGCCATTTTTCAATGTTTTATCTTCAGATTCAAATTGGTTTCTAGATTAAGTTAAGTTTATGACGTAAATTTGGCAGTTTGGCATCCGAGAGATTATTGGACGTTGAATTCAACTTCGAGAGTGATCGAATGAAGTTTAAACGGGTCGATCAATATGGAACAGAAATCGAGGTAATACTCTACTACCCTTTGTATGCTTTTCAGAACCCATTGATAATTGGTATGTGCATGAATTGAAATGATTGGTCCATTAGATGTAATTAATGATCATTGGACTCAAACGTAAATTGGATTAAGGACAGAACATTGTAAAAGCCTCAGATGACTTGAAAAAGAAATAGGTAGAATGACCGAGAATAAACCTGAGTTCAATGATTTAATCAGTAAATCAATAAATCTCATAACGCGTAAATTCTAATTAATCTCATTAAAGGTTAAATGTTGGAAATATTTGGATTTGAATTACTGAAAAGAGAGCCATGGATAAATTAGGAAAATGCTTTTGTATTGAAAAATGTCCAAGACTTCTCTTAGTGGTGAAATTAATCTCCAATGAGAAAATGAGCAAAGTTCTCTAAACTTTAATGGAACAGGAATACTTTCAAGCCTAATTTACTCGAAGTATTACCACTGACGGAATTGAATAAAATTACGATAATACCCTTAAAGAGTAAAACGAAATATGGATGACTATGATAATAGAGTTGATCTGAGAACTCATACCTTGATTCAATGGAACCTTGGAATCATCAAATTAAATTTTAGACCTATATTGGAATTATAGAATTACCCCTAAAGTATAAAATTACCTAAAGTGCCTCTAAACCCTAGAATAACTAATACCCTCAGCTTTTGAATGAACAAATCAACCTTGAATGCCAATATGGCTTTATTAGTATGACCAAATAGAATGTACCCAAATTTCAGAAACGTCCGAATTACTCAGGAAAACTCCGATGTGATCGGGATATACTTTGACTAATAAATTAACTAAGTAACCTAATGACTGAGGATTAAGTAAGTGATTTGGATAAGTCTGGAAACTCTGATGAACTTACATAATGTACCATCCTTATTGGTTATGAACCACAAATCAAGTATGTCAGCATTTGCTGATATCATTGAAACGTGGAAATAAAATAAAGACTATTGAAATATGTGTTCGTCTCCTTAAGATATATTCAACAATGATTCCGAAAGTGATAATTGGATAAGAATTGTTGGTATTGAAGAGTGAATACCCTGGAAGGGCAGCGAATGTACCAGTCATCATGCATTATTTCTGGGAAGGGATTTTGAGGATAAAGTATTGATGAGAGTGAAAATGATTCATAGAATTGATTAAAAGAAATAATATGCAAAAAGTTACAATCAAAAGACCAAATTATATAGAATGTAAAGTTAAAGGATTAAATCATGAAAGAGTAAATAGTAATTGAACTAACAAAGGTATTCTATAGTTTTAGAGGAGAGTGCGATTCAAATTTGGTAAAAATTTGACTTAAAACGAAAGTATAATAGAAGAAATGGGGAAATCATACAAAATCGAGGGATTAAATTGCAGAAAGAGCAAACATGTTTTAAAAATAAGAATTGGAGTTACTAAGTATTAAAAAGTTAGTTAAAAAAAGAAAATAAGAATAAGAAAAATAGGCACTCAATCACAAAATAATCAAATTTCTTTGTTAAAGATCAAAATATATTATTTTTAAATTTAATTTTTAATTTTTTGATTTAGTAAAATTGAAAATTGATTCTCTAACTCTAGTTGATTCAAATAACCCAAATAATTTGATTAAATAAACTCAAAATAAAAAAAGAAAATGATTTTTTCGAGTATAATAAAATTTTTCTTTCCCTTTTTTTCTCTCATTATTTTTTAAATGTAAAAAGAAACGTAAAATCCATTGTTACTTTAATGTAAGAAAAAATGTATTGTAATTGTATTCAATGAAAAATAATAAATTTAAACTAGTGAGAGATAATCAATAATTTGTCTAATAAATTTTTTTGATTTTTATATTTTTTAAATATTTTAATTTTTATCAAATATTTTAATTTTAAATATATTTTTAATTATAACTCTTATTTTTATTTTTTTATTTCTTTTAATATTTTTTATTTTTTATAAATTTTGAAATAAGTTTTAATAATATTTTTAATCTTTTTTATACTTTTAATTATATTTTAATTTATGTAATTATTTTTAAATTTTTAAATATTTAAATATTTTTTAAATTTTAGGAGCAAGTAAGGCTTCAAAATTTTTGGAAAAAAAAGTCAATCAAACTCCTCAATTATGTCATCATTCACACATGCACTCCTACTTCAACAAGTTCCAGGATGCCTCAGCTTCGGGGTTGAGATGCATTTTTCCTAATTTTAACAAAGATGTCTCGGTTCAACCTATGATGCATGGTATGCGTAAATATGCATTCGCTTCTATAGCAATGCACTACTGCAGATTGATTAGACTCCTCTTCCTGGCCGAATAGAGTTGAGATGTCTTACGATTTTATTATAAATAAACTAGATATCCTAAAACTAGCTGAAAGAGTAGACAACCTCCACTTCGGCATTGAAATGTTTTTTCCTTGATTCAACCACGAAAAAGATATCATAGTTTTACCTATAGTGAGTGGAACGTGTTGAGGTACCTTTGCACCCAGCAATGTGAGCTTCCATAGGCTGAGAAGCCTGCTTTACCTATCGAACAACGTTAAGGTTGCTCACACTCTTCTCGAACTATGAGATTACGACCCAAAATAGGCTGAAAGAGTTAAAAGTGTAACACCCCAATCTAGGGGTTAAATTATGACTTTCTGGAACCTTTGGACAGTTTTTGGAAGTGCATAAAATTCAGGACTTGAACCTGAATTTGCCTATTTTTATTACCTAGTTAAAAATTTCCCCCCGATTGGTAAGAACCAAATTCCCCAAATCCATATCAAAATCCCTAAAATTATCCCTCACTCGTTCGAAGCGTCGCCGGGATCCCAAGCCCTCACTGTTTGGCTACTTTAGACCATGCCATTACCTCTGTTCGAATCCCCGTCGACCGGCGACCAAAACCCAAGTCCCCCCGCACCGAAAAAAACCGCCTGGAATAACCGTTCGAAGCTTCATTGGTAGAGGCAAAGCCGCCACAGTTTTCCTTTGATTCTGATAGCCTCCGTCGCCTTTTCGCCTCACCTCCACCCCAGGAAGACTCCCCATCTTCGTGCGATCAAAATCCGACCGGGTTCACCACCTATTATTGCCATTTTCGTCGACGGTCGTGGGTAAGCTCCCGATCTTGTGTATCTGGTGGATTGATATATTTTGGTTGATTTGTCTGAGTTGTTTTGGTTAAGTAATGGTGTATAATAGGTTGTAGAAGATTCATCCAACTTCAACGACTTCATTGTCGCCGCCACGCTCCGCCCGTTGCGCGTTGGGCTCGCCCCTACCCTAGAAATCTTATAGAATCGGTCCAACAAGTCTCGACCCGACTTGCCTGCCCGACCCGCCTGTTCTACCTGCCAGCCCGACCCGTTTGACTCGATCGAATCATCTCGGCTGAGTTAACTCATTTTGTCAACTCGTTGACTTTGACCGAGTCAACCTATTGACCATTGACTTTGACTTAAACCAAAAGTCAAATTTTTCAAAAAAAAGTCTTACTTTATGTATTTCAACGTCCTGAGTCCAAATCCGAAGTCCGTTTTGTCAAATTGGTTTCTAAATTAATTTCAGTTTCTGATGTAAATTTGGTTGTTTGACATCCAAGGGATTATTGGAGTTTCAAGGGGTCGATCGGTATGGAACATAAATTGAGGTAATACTCTACTACCCTTTTTATGCTTTTCAGAACCCATTGATAATTGGTATGGTAATGAATGGAAATGATTGGTCCATTATATGTAATTAATTATCATTGGACTCAAACGTAAATTGGATTAAGGACAGAACATTATAAAAGCCTCAGACGACTTGAAAAAGAAATAGGTAGAATGACTGAGAATAAACCATAGTTCAATGATTTAATCAATAAATCAATAAATCTCAGAACGCATAAATTCTAATTAATCTCATTAAAGGATAAATCTTAGAAATATTTGAATATGAAATTACTGAAAAAAGCGCCATGGATAAATTATGAAAATGCCTTTAAACTAAAAAATGACCAAGACTTCCCTTAGTGGTGAAATTAATCTCCAGTGAGCAAATGAGCAAAGTTCTCTAAACTTTAATGGAACTGGAATACTCTCAAGCCTAATTTACTAGAAGTATTTCCACTGGCGGAATTGAATAAAATTATGATAATACCCTTAAAGAGTAAAATGAAATATGGATGATTATGATAATAGAGTCGACCAGAGAACTCATACTTTGATTCAATGGAACCATGGAATCATCGAATTAAATTTAAGATCTATTGGAATTATAGAATTACCCCTAAAGTATAAAATGACCTAAAGTGCCTCTAAACCCTAGAGTAACTAATACCCTCAACTTTAAAATGAACAAATCAACCTTGAATACCAATATGAATTTATTATTATGACCAAATAGAACTGAACGAAAGTTCTATATGTACCCGAATATGAGAAACATTCGAATTACTCTGGAAAACTTTGAAGTGATCAAGATTGACTTGACTAATAAATGAACTAAGTAACCTCAATGACTGAGGATTAAGTAAGTGATTTGGATAAGTCTGGAAACTCTGATGAACTTACATGATGTACCATCCCTATGGGTTATGAACCACAAATCAAGTATATCGAAATTTGATGATATCGTTGAAACGTGGAAATCAAAAAAAGACTATTGAAATATATGTTCATCTCCTTAACATATATTCAACAATGATTCTAAAAGTGATAATTGGATAAGAATTGTTGGTATTAAAGAGTGAATACCATGTAAGGGCAGCGAATAGACCGAGCGTCATGCATTATTTCTGGGAAGGGATTTTGAGGATAAAGTATTGATGAGAGTGTAAATGATTCATGGAATTGATTGGAAGAAATAATATGCAAAAAGTTACAATCAAAGGACCAAATTATATAGAATGTAAAGTTAAAGGATTAAATCATAAAAGAGTAAATAGTAATTGAATTTACATAGATATTATATAGTTTTAGAGGAGAGTGCGATTCAATTTGGTAAAAATTTGACTTAAAACGAAGGTTGAATAGAAAAAAATGGGGAAATCATACAAAATCGAGGGATTAAATTGCAGAAAGAGCAAACTTGTTTTAAAAATAAGAATTGGAGTTACTAAGTATTATAAAGTTAGTTAAAAAAAAGAAATCAGAAAAATAGGTACTCAATCACAAAATAATCAAATTCCTTAGTTAAAGATCAAAATATATTATTTTTAAATTAAATTTTTAATTTTTTGATTTAGTTAAATTCAAAATTGATTCACTAACTCTAGTTAACTCAAATAACCCAAATAATGTGATTAAATAAACTCAAAATAAAAAAAGAAAATGATTTTTCGAGTAGAATAAAATTTTTCTTTCCCTAATTTTCTCTCATTATTTTTAAATGTAGAAAGAAACCTAAAATCCATTGTTAGTTTAATGTAAGACAAAATACACTAATTGTATTCAATGAACAATATAAATTTAAACTAGAGAGATAACCCAGAATTGTATAATAAAATTGTTCGATTTCTATAATTTTTAAATATTTTAATTTTATTAAATATTTTAAATTTTAAATATATTTTAAATTCTAACTCTTATTTTTATTTTTTATTTCTTTCAATATTTTCTTTTTTTATAAATTTGAAAATAATTTTTAATAATATTTTTAATGTTTTTAATACTTTTATGATATTTTAATTTAAGTAATTATTTTAAAATATTTAAAAATTTAAATATTTTTTTGAATTTTTAATATTTATATATATATTTTTTTAGGAGCAAATAAGACTTAAATCTTTTTGAAAATAAAAGTCAATCAAACTCCTCAATTATGTCATCATTCACACATGCACTCCTACTTCAACAAGTTCCAGGATGCCTCTGCTTTGGTGTCGAGATGCATTTTTCCTATTTTTAACAAAGATGTCTCGGTTCAACCTATGATGCATGGTATGCGTAAATATGCATTCACTTCTATAGCAATGCGCTACCGCATATTGATTAGACTCCTCTACCTGGCCGAATAGAGTTAAGATGTCTCACGATTTTATTATATAAATAAATTATATATCCTAAAACTAGCTGAAAGAGTAGACAACCACGACTTCGGTATTGAAATGCTTTTTCCTTGATTCAACCACGAAAAATATATCATAGTTTTACATACAGTGAGTGGAACGTGTAGAGGTACCTTTGCACCCACCAATGTGAGCTTCCACATGCTGAGAAGCCTGCTTTACCTATCGAACAACGTTAAGGTTGCTCACACAATTCTCGAACTATGAGATTACGACCCAAAATAGGCTGAAAGAGTTGAAAGTGTAACACCGCAAATTAGGGGTCAAATTATGACTTTCTGGATCCTTTGGTCAGTTTTAGGAAGTGCATAAAATTCAGGTCCTACCCTGGAAATCTTATAGAACCGGTCAAATCGGTCTGAATCGGGTCGACCTGACCCACCATCTCGACCCGCCTGTCCTACCCGCCAACCCAACCCGTTTAACTTGATTGAGTCAACTCATTGGGTCAACTCGTTGACTTTAATCGAGTCAAACCGTTGACCATTGACTTTGAATTTGACCAAATAATTAAATTTTCCAAAACAAAGTCCTATTTTATGTTTTTCAACATCATGAGTCCAAATCCGAAGTCCGTTTTGCCAAATTCACACCTGATAAGCCATTTTTTAATGTATTATCTTCAGATTCAAATTGGTTTCTAAATTAAGTTCAGTTTCTAATGTAAATTTGGTTGTTTGACATCCGAGGGATTATTGGACGTTGAATTCAAGTTCGAGAGTGATCGAATGGAGTTTAAAGGGGTCGATCGATATAGAACGAAAATCGAGGTAATACTCTACTACCCTTTGTATGTTTTTCAGAACCCATTGATAATTGGTATGTGCATGAATGGAAATGACTGGTCCATTAGAAGTAATTAATTATATTTGGACTCAAACTTGAATTGGATTAAGGACAGAACACTGTAAAAGCCTCAGACGACTTGAAAAAGAAATAGGTAGAATGTCCGAGAATCAACCTTAGTTCAATGATTTAATCAGTAAATCAATAAATCTCAGAACGCGTAAATTCGAATTAATCTCATTAAAGATGAAATCTTGGAAATATTTGGATATGAAATTACTTAAAAGAGCGCCATGGATAAATTATGAAAATGCCTTTGTACTGAAAAATGACCAAGACTTCCGTTAGTGGTGAAATTAATCTCCAGTGAGCAAATGAACAAAGTTCTCTAAACTTTAATGGAACTCAAATACTTTCAAGCCTAATTTACTCGAAGTATTGCCACTAACGGAATTGAATAAAATTAAATTCTATATTGGAATTATAAAATTACCCCTAAAGTATAAAATGACCTAAAGTGCCTCTAAACCTAGAATAACTAATACCCTCAACTTTAAAATGAACAAATCAACCTTGAATACCAATATGACTTTATTATTATGACCAAATAGAATTGAACGAAAGTTCTATATGTACCCGAATTTCAGAAATGTCCGAATTACTCAGGAAAACTCCGAAGTGATTGGGATAGACTTGACTAATAAATGAACTAAGTAACCTCAATGACTGAGGATTAAGTAAGTGATTTGGATAAGTCTGGAAACTCTGATGAACTTACATGATGTACCATCCCTATAGGTTATGAACTATAAATCAAGTATGTCGGCATTTGCTGATATCGTTGAAATGTGGAAATAATATAAAGACTATTGAAATATATGTTCGTCTCCTTAAGATATATTCAACAATGATTCTGAAAGTGATAATTGAATAAGAATTGTTGGTATTAAAGAGTGAATATCATAGAAGGGTAGCGAATGGACCGGTCGTCATGCATTATTTCTGGGAAGGGATTTTGAGGATAAAGTATTGATGAGAGTGTAAATGATTCATGGGATTGATTGGAAGAAATAATCTGCAAAAAGTTACAATCAAAGGACCAAATTATATAGAATGTAAAGTTAAAGGATTAAATCATAAAAGAGTACATAGTAATTGAATTTACATAGATATTTTATAGTTTTAGAGGAGAGTGCGAATCAAATTTGGTAAAAAAATTGACATAAAACAAAGGTAGAATAGAAGAAATGGGGAAATCATACAAAATCGAGGGATTAAATTGCAGAAAGAGCAAACTTGTTTTAAAAATAAGAATTGGAGTTACTAAGTATTATAAAGTTAGCTAAAAAAAGAAAATAAGAAATAAGAAAAATAGGTACTCAATCACAAAATAATCAAATTCTTTAGTTAAAGATCAAAATATATTATTTTGGAATTTATAAAAAAGAAAAAATATTGAAAGAAATAAAAAAATAAAAATAAGAGTTAGAATTAAAAATATATTTAAAATTAAAATATTTTAAAAAAAATTAAAATATTTAAAAAATTATAGAAATAAAATAAATTTATTAGACAAATTCTGGATTATCTCTCACTAGTTTAAATTTATTATTGTTCATCGAATAAAATTACAGCATATTTTGTCTTACATTAAAGTAACACTGGATTTAAGGTTTATTCTACATTTAAAAAATAATAAGAGAAAATAAGGGAAAGAAAATTTTTATTCTACTCGAAAAAATCATTTTCTTTTTTATTTTTAGTTTATTTAATCACATTATTTTAATACTTTTATCATATTTTAATTTATGTAATTATTTTTAAATATTTAAATACTTTTTTCAATTTTAAATATTTTTATATAAATTTTTTATTTTAGGAGCAAATAAGACTTCAAACTTTTTGAAAAAAAGTCAATTAAACTCCTCAATTATGTCATCATTCACACATGCACTCCTACTTCAACAAGTTCCATGATGCCTCTGCTTCGGTGTCGAGATGTATTTTTCCTATTTTTAACAAAGATGTCTAAGTTCAACCTATGATGCATGGTATGTGTAAATATGCATTCGCTTCTAGCAATGTGCTACCGCATATTGATTAGACTCCTCTACCTGGCCGAATAGAGTTGAGATGTCTCACGATTTTATTATATAAATAAATTATATATCCTAAAACTAGCTGAAAGAGTAGACAACCTCCACTTCGATATTGAGATGTTTTTTCCTTGATTCAACCATAAAAAATATATCATAGATTTACCGACAGTGAGTGGAACGTGTTGAGGTACCTTTTCACCCACTAATGTGAGCTTCCACAGGCTAAGAAGACTTCTTTACCTATCGAACAACGTTAATATTGCTCACACCCTTCACGAACTATGAGATTACGACCCAAAATAGGATGAAAGAGTTGAAAGTGTAACACCCAAAACTACGGGTCAAATTATGACTTTCTGGATCCTTTGGAGAATTTTAGGAAGTGCATAAAATTCAGGAACTTGAACCTAAATTTACCCATTTTTATTACACAGTTAAAAATTCCCCCCCCCCCGATTGGTAAGAACCAAAATCCCAAAATCCATATCAAATTCCCTAAAATTATCCCACTTTCGTTCAAAGCGTCACCAGGCTCCCAAGCCCTCGCTTTTCAACCACTGAAGACCGTGCCATTACCTCTGTTCGACTCCCTATCGATCAGCGACCAAAACCCAAGTCTCCCCACACCGAAAAATACCGTGAAACGCCATGAATAATCGTTCGAAGCTTCGTCGGGAGAGGCAAACATGCGACAGTTTTCCTTGATTCTGACTGCCTCCATTGCCTTCTCGCCTCACCGCCACCCTAGGAAGACTCCCCTGCTCCATGCGATCAAAACCCGATCGGGTTTGCCGCCTATCGTCGCCGTTTTTGTCGACGGCCATGGGTAAGCTCCCGATCTTGTGTATCCAGTGGATTGATGTGTTTTGGTTAATTTGTTTGAGTTGTTTTGGTTAAATAATGGTGTATAATAGGTTGTAGAAGATTCGACCAACTGCCACGACCTCATTGTCGTCGCCACGCGCCGCTCGTTACGCGTGGGGCTCGCCCCTGCTTTGGAAATCTTATAAAACCAGTCCAACCGGTCTCGACCGGTCTGAATCAGGTTGACCCGACCCGCCTGCCTGACTCGCCTGTCATACTTGCCAGCCCGACCCATTTGGCTCGATCGAGTCAACTCGACTGAGTCAACTTATTGTGTCAACTCGTTGACTTTGACAGAGTCAACCCGTTAACCATTGACTTTGACTTTCACCAAAAAGCCAAATTTTCCCAAAAAAAAGTCATATTTTATTTTTTTCAATGTCCTGAGTCCAAATCCGAAGTCCGTTTTTCCAAATTCGCACCAGGTAAGCAATTTTTCAATGTTTTATCTTCGAATTCAAATTGGTTTCTAAATTAATTTCAGTTTCTGACGTAAATTTGCTTGTTTGGCATCCGAGGGATTATTGGACGTTGAATTCAGGTTCAAGAGTGATCGAATGGAGTTTAAAGGGGTCGATCGATATGGAACGAAAATCGAGGTAATACTCTACTACCCTTTGTATGCTTTTCAAAACCCATCGATAATTGGTATCTGTATGAAGTGAAATGATTGGTCCATTAGATGTAATTAATTATAATTGGACTCAAACGTAAATTGAATTAAGGACAAAACACTGTAAAAGCCTCAGACGACTTAAAAAAATAGGTAGAATGAACGAGAATAAACCTTATTTCAATGATTTAATGAGTAAATCAATAAATCTCATAACACGTAAATTCTAATTAATCTCATTAAAGGTTAAATCTTGGAAATATTTGGATATGAAATTACTGAAAAGAGCGCCATGGATAAATTATGAAAATGCCTTTGTACTGAAAAATGAAAAAGAATTCCCTTAGTGGTAAATTAATCTCCAGTGAGCAAATGACCAAAGTTCCTCTAAACTTTAATGGAACTGGAATACTTTCAAGTCTAATTTACTTGAAGTATTACCACTGACAAAATTGAATAAAATTATCATAATACCCTTAAAGAGTAAAACGAAATATGGATGATTATGATAATAGAGTCGACCAGAGAACTCATACCTTGATTCAATTGAACCTTGTAATCATCGAATTAAATTTCAGATCTATATTGGAATTATAGAATACCCCTAAAGTATAAAATAACCTAAAGTGCCTCTAAACCCTAGAATAACTAATACCCTCAACTTTAAAATGAACAAATCAACCTTGAATACCAATATGACTTTATTATTATGACCAAATAGAACTGAACTGAAGTTCTATATGTACCCAAATTTTAGAAATGTCGAATTACTCCGAAAAACTCTGAAGTGATTAGGATAGACTTGACTAATAAATGAACTAAGTAACCTCAATGACTGAGGATTAAGTAAGTGATTTGGATAAGTATGGAAACTGTGATGAACTTACATGATGTACCATCCTTATGGGTTATGAAGCACTAATCAAGTATGTCGACATTTCCTGATATCGTTGAAACGTGGAAATAAAATAAAGACTATTGAAATATATGTTCGTCTCATTAAGATATACTCAACTATGATTCTGAAAGTGATAATTGGATAAAAAATTATTGGTATTAAAGAGTGAATACCCTGGAAGGGCAGCGAATAGACCGGTCGTCATGCATTATTTCTGGGAGTTGTTCAGCTTGAGTTAACTCGATATTCTGATAGATCGACACAAATCGTAAGTGCCCTAAATCTTCGTTTCTCCCTTATCAGCTCAAATCACTTGAATCCCCCAAGAATCTAGTACCCAAAATGCTTATGTTTTTCTTGAATAATTGAATCACTCTGTTCATACCGAAAAACACAAGTAACTGAGATGAAAAGGATTCTGAATACCTTTTTGATTATTTAGTGTCTCCGAAAAGTGTCCCAAAACTATATAAGCCTGATAAATCACATTCTGAATAACTGATGATCTCGTCAGCTAATGAACTCTATCAATGGTGATTTTAATTTCTGTCATTTTATCGGTATATTGAAGATCCATGTTTCTCTAACCGATAAGAATATTCAGTATCTCCGAATAATATTTGTAACCTCTAGTGTGTTCCCTAATCACATGGATAATTTCTCTGATCTCTGCTCTGATTTCTGATATCTCTGTTTACTGACTAAAAGTGTTTTATTTGGGGTACTATGGGATCTGGTACGAAGACTCTGGTAGGTTCAGCCACTGCGAGTAATTCCTTTTATAGGTTCTGCACCGACTGGTAATTACTATCTCTGGCAGGTTCAGTCGCTATTGGTAATTCCTTTTATAGGTTCAGCACCGACTTGTAATTCCTTACGGACCTAAGACGAACCTTGGGTAGGCTTTAAGGCCCCGAGAATCTTTCTTGGGTAGGCTCCCATGCCCCAAGGTGATCCCTAAGGTTATGCAGTTCTAGGGAGTTGTATATAGAATTTGGTTGGAGGGATTACTATGGTTTTGAAAACATGATTTAAATGGTTACTGTTTTAAAATGATCTATATATTTTAAATGGTTTTGTGGGAACACACTAGACACCCTATTTTGATCTCCTGAAACCAAACATCCGAAATATTTCCCTCTGAACTGAAAGCTTACTGTCTGCTACTACTTGAGATATCACTGGGACCTCATCTCAGCCTAAAAAATTTGTATATGTCCGAATCAATAAGGAACCCTATGTTTATATGTTATATGCATGTGTTGTAGAATCAATTGGTAGTACTGTATTACTGAGCTTTCCAAATCTCACTCTTTTACTCACCATTTAAGGTTAAAGGGATTGAACCAGTGCAAATATCGATATCGATAAGGGAGTTCCACCGGCGTTGCTTGCGGAGTACGGTGTATGTGTTTAGGGGTCGTGTAGGGTGTATTTTGTTTTATATATGAGTCTGGAAATTTATTTTATTTATGAATATTAATAAATTTTACTTTTTTATTTATAAATGGTTTTATGACTTTACGTGTTTTAATAGAAATTTTAATTTTTCCATAATTTTAATGGTGGGTCACTCCAGTGGCCCTAATGTGACACCCCGGATCGGATTAGATCGGGTTACTCGCATCGGTATGATAGGGTTATATTTAGTGGTATCAGAGCCTAGGTTGAGTTAAATTTTTCTAGATAGATTAGCGGGATGAATGTCAAAAGATTTCTGGTCAGTACATGTCTCTAGACTATAATCGTACTTTTCTAAGTTGGAACTCCATGGTCGAGTCTCTCTCTAAAATGAGCTAACCTAAATTTTCTATCTGTTAGGGCTCGACCTATGCATAAAAGGATACAATAATATTTTTCCAAATTCTGTAAGGTGCCTCTCAAGTAATGTCAGAATTTTGTATCCGAGAAATTTTGACCCAACTCTAGAAATGAAATTGAATATGTTATCGCTTTAAAAATCTAACCTCGTAGCCAAGGTTGAATTGATTCCACAAGGATAATTCTGTTTAACATCTTTTATTGGAATGAGGGTGAGTTCTGATGAGAATGTATACTTAGATGGTTAAGGGTTAGTAGAAGATCTGTACTTCTGTAAAAGCTACTAGAAGATATAGAAGAACTGATAGAAGCTTCATTTTTTAAATTCTGTGACATGAATGAATTTCGAGCATGAAATTCTTTTAAGGAGGGGAGAATTGTAACACCACAAACTAGGGGTCAAATTATGACTTTCTGGAACCTTTGGACAGTTTTAGGAAGTGCATAAAATTCAGGGACTTGGACCTGAATTTGCCTATTTTTATTACCCAGTTAAAAATTTTCCCCATGATTGGTAAGAACCAAAATCCCCAAATCCATATCAAAATCCCTAAAATTATCCCTCACACGTTCGAAAGGTCAATGGGCACCCAAGCCCTCTCCGTCTGGCCACCTTAGATCGTACCATTATCTACGTTCGATTCCCCATCGCTCGATGACCAAACCCCAAGTCTCCCTACACCGAACAACGCCGTGAAACACCGGAAGTAACTGTTCAAAGCTTCGTTGGGATAGGCAAACCTGCCACTATTTTCCTTCGATTCCGCTCGGCTCCGTCCCCT
Organism: Hibiscus syriacus; assembly: GCF_006381635.1. NCBI lineage: Eukaryota > Viridiplantae > Streptophyta > Magnoliopsida > Malvales > Malvaceae > Hibiscus > Hibiscus syriacus. The sequence goes on along the minus strand of NW_024063062.1, from coordinate 265,696 downwards.
TCTTGCCTCTTCACCACCCTAGTAAGACTCCCCAGCTCTATGCGATCAAAACCCAATCGAGTTCACCGCCTATTTTCATCGTTTTCATCGACGGCCGTGGGTAAGCTCCCGATCTTGTGTATCTGGTAGATTGATGTCATTTTCATCGACATTCGTGGGTAAGCTCCCGACCTCATTGTCACTGCCACGCACCGCCCGTTGCGTGTGGGGCTCACCCATACCCTAGAAATCTTCTAAAACCAGTCCAATCGGTCTGAACCGACCCGACCCGCCTGACCGATCTTCCTGTCCTACCCGCCAGCTCAACCAGCTTGACCCGACCGAGTCAAATCGACTGAGTCAACTCATTGACTTTGACCAAGTTAACCCATTGTCCGTTGAATTTGATAGAGTGAACTCGTTAACCGTTGACTTTGACTTCAAATTGTCTGAAAAAAATCCTATTTTATGTTTTTAGACATCCTAAGTTCAAATCTGAAGTCTGTTTTGCCAAATTCGCACCCGATAAGCAGTTTTCAATGTTTTATCTTCGAATTCAAATTGGTTTCTAAATTAAGTTCAGTTTCTAACGTAAATTTGGTTGTTTGGCATCCGAATGATTATTGGACGTTGAATTCAAGTTTGAGAGTGATTGAATAGAGTTTAAAGGGGTCGATCGATATGGAATAAAAATTGAGGTAATACTATATTACCCTTTGTATGCTTTTCAGAACCCATTGATAATTGGTATGTGCATGAATCTAAATGATTGGTCTATTAGATGTAATTAATTATCATTGGACTCAAATGTAAATTGGATTAAGGAAAGAACACTGTAAAAGCCTCAGATGACTTGAAAAAGAAATAGGTAGAATGACCAAGAATAAACCTTTGTTCAATGATTTAATCAGTAAATCAATAAATCTCAAAATGCGTAAATTCTAATTATTCTCATTAAAGGTTAAGTATTGGAAATATTTGGATATGAAATTACTGAAAAAAAGAGCCATTTATATATTAAGAAAATGCCCTTGTACTGAATAAGGACCAATACTTCCCTTAGTGGTGAAATTAACCGCCAGTGAGCAAATGAGCAAAGTTCTCTGAACTTTAATAGAATTGGAATACTTTCAAGCCTAATTTACTCGAAGTAATGCCACTAACGAAATTGACCCTTAAAGAGTAAAACAAAATATGGATGACTATGACAATATAGTCAACCTGAGAACTCATACCTTGATTCACTGGACCTAGGAATCATCTAATTAAATTTCGGATCTATATTGTAATTATAAAATTACCCCTAAAGTGTAAAATGACCTAAAGTACCTCTAAACCCTAGAATGACTAATACCCTCACCTCTGAAATGAACAAATCAGCCTCGAATACCAACATGACTTTATTATTATGACCAAATAGAACTGAACGGAAGTTCTATATGTACCCGAATTTCAGAAACGCCTGAATTACTCTGGAAAACTACGAAGTGATCGGGATAGACTTGACTAATAAATGAACTAAGTAACCTCAATGACTGAGGATTAAGTAAGTGATTTGGATAAGGCTGGAAACTCTGATGAACTTACATGATGTACTATCCCTATGGGTTATGAACCACAAATCAAGTACGTCAGTATTTTCTAATATCGTTGAAACGTGGAAATGAAATAAAGACTATTGGAATATGTATTCGTCTTCTTAAGATATATTCAACTATGATTCTTAAAGTGATCATTGGATAAGAATTGTTGGCATTAAATAGTGAATATCTTGGAAGGGCAGCCAATGAATCGGTCTTCATACATTATTTCTGGAGTTGTTAAGCTTGAGTTAACTCGATATTTTGATATATCGACATAAATCATAAGTGCACTGGATCTTCGTTTCTCCCTTATCAACTCAAATCAATTGAATCCTCCAAGAATCTAGTACCCAAAATGCTTTTGATTTTCTTGAATAATGGAATCACTCTGTTTATACCTGAAAACACAAGTAACTCATATGCAAAGGATTCTGAATACCTTCTGATTATTTAGTGTCTCCGAAAAATGTCCCAAAACTATATGAGCCTGATAAATCACATTTTGAATAACTGATGATCCCGTCAACTAATGAAATCTTTCAGTAGTGATTTTAATTTCCTGCATTCTATCGGTATATTGAAGCTTCGTGTTTCTCTTGCCAATAAGAATATCCAGTATCTCCGAATAATATCTGGAACCTCTAGTGTGTTCCCTGATCACATGGATATTTTCTCTGATTTCTGATATCTCGGTTTACTGACTAAAAATGTTTTATTTGGGGTACTCTGGATCTGGTACGAATACTGGTAGGTTCAGTCACTACATTTAATTCCTTGTATAGGTTTTGCACTGACTGGTAATTCCTATCTCTGGCAGGTTCAGTCGCTGGTTGTAATTCCTTTTATAGATTTAGCACCGACTGGTAATTCCTTACAAACCTAATATGACCCTTGGGTAGGCTCTGAGGCCACAAGAATCTTTCTTGGGTAAGCTCTCAGGCCCCAAGGTGCTCCCTTAGGTTATGCAGTTCTAGGGGGCTGTATATGGCGTTCGGTTGGAGGGACTACTATGGTTTTGAAAACATGTTTTAAATGGTTACTGTTTTAAAAAGATCTATATATTTTCACTAGTTTTGTGGGAACACACTAGACACCCTGTTTTGATCTCCTAAAACCAAACATCTGAAATATTTCCCTTTGAACTAGAAGCTTATTGTCTATTACTACCTGAGATATCACTGGGACCTCATCTCAGCTTAAAAAAATATGTATATGTCCGAATCAATAACGAACCCTATGCTTATCTGTTATATTCATGTGTTGTAGCATCAATTGGTAGTACTGTGTTACTGAGCTTTCCAAATCTCACTCTGTTACTCACTATTTTAGGTTAAAGGATTGAACCAGTGCAACTATCGACATTGGTAAGGGAGTTCCACCGGCGTTGCTTGCGGAGTACGGTGTATGTGTTTAGGAGGCATGTAGGGCGTATTTTGTTTTATATTTAAGTCTGGAAATTTATTTTATTTCTGAATATTGGTAAATTTTACTTTTGTATTTATAAATGGTTTTATGACTTTATGTATTTTAATATAAATTTTAATTTTTCCATGATTTTTGCAGTAGGTCGCTCCGGTGGCTCTAATGTGATACCCCGGATCAGATCGGGTCACCCACATCGGCTTGAGGGGTTACAGAAAGCCTCCACTCTTACAGAGTGTTGAGATGCCTCTACCCAAAAATGTTGAGACAGCTCTAGAAACCCGGCTGATGTTACGATGTCTCACATTCTTGCTGATACAACACAAAGCTTCCTCCAAAGAGTCGTGAGATGCCTTCGCTACGATATTAAGATGCCTTTACCTAGATAAAATAAAAATTGCCCTTTTTCTTTTTAATTACCACCTCGGTAAAGATGTTGGCCCCGATTATTTGATTTCTCTTAGGGTATTGAGTTATCCTTATCACTTGAGAACTTAAGAAAACCTTCACCCACAATTCTGTAATCGGCTAAAGCAGCTGAGATCTCCCCTCCGTTCCAAGACAATAAAAAATGATAGCATATTTTTCAAAAGAACGCTATCTGCCAAAGCATAAAATGAGCTTTGATTATGCCTCCACATAAAGCATCGAAAAAGAAAGCTTCTAACTAGGGTTTCAAAAAACGTTCCGCGACCGCGATTTCGATCGCGATATAGCGGCTTCGCCGTCGTCTGAGTTACCCGCGACGGCTGCAATAGCATCCGTGACGGCCGCAATCACGGTAAATCTGAAATAACCGAAAACGCGACCACGACCGCGATCGCGATTTAAAACCCTGCTTCTAACAGTTACCTCTGCGTGAGGCATTGAGAAAAGGAATCTACCTCCCTCAATGAAATACCACCTAATAGCTCCGCATAAAAAATCAAGAATATGTGTAAGGATACCTTCACATGAAGAGTCAGAGATGGAACTTTAATTATAAATATATAGCGTTGAGAAACTTTAAACATACAAACTTCCATGTATATACTTAATAAGGACATTCATGTTGAGCCATAGAATCAAGGCTATTCGTTGAGAAACGTAGCAAAGAGAAATCCCCACCTGAACTTCTACGCTACTAAGCATTGATACTCGTTACCTTCACTACAACAAATTTATCAATTTATGACGAAATTTGTATATGACGTTGCATATAACATCACAAAATATACTATAATCATGACGTTCTTTTGTTTTCGTCACATTTGGTGATTTATGTTATACCTTTTATGACAATTTTATAAATTGTCATAAGTTTTTGTCACTCTATGTTTGGAGCCAAAATTTGCCTCCAAAAATTTGGTGGGAAACTTTTCTATGACGTTTAGATAAAATGTGACGCTGAAAATCGTCTTTAATGAAATGATAGTATCAGTGACGATTTATTACTATGACATTCTCATTTGAATCAGTGACATTCTAAATTTGTCATTAATAAGTTTTATTCATGACAATTTAATTCGTCATATTTTATTAGATATAAAAGAATACGTATTATTCGTGCCACAAAAATAAGTTTAACGTGACGAAAACAATTATTTGTCATAATCACTTATTTTTTATATGATTATTTTAAAATGCATCATGAGTTTGTGTTACTTAATGCTTAGCACAAATAAATAACATAAAAAATTACGAGAAAATTTTTATTGACATCTTAGATGGGCCACTATTCAAAATCTTATTAGTGATTTTTTCAAAAATATTTATATGTATATGTATATTTAAGAGTCTTTTACCATTAGAAATATGAATTCCTAGTTGATCATGTCAAAGTTTAGTACTAACAAGATAATCATATATGTTGTGCCCCAAAATTGGGATTAAAATAATTTTTGGGGTTTAAATTTTATTTTCTAATGTATTAATTCTAAAATTTGGATTAAATTATAAATTTTATAAAGTTTCAATGTTCAATTCATAATTTGTAAATTTATGTGATCAATTCATAATTTTTAGAAGAATCATGCCATTAGTGTGTTGTATACTACTCAAGGACTAAAGCTCAAAATTTGCCATTTTCGTTAATATTTCAAAAACTTTAAATATTGCGCCTGGCGAAACTCGAAACTGCATAACAAGGATAAAACGTTGTGTGCCCAACCATCTAGCCATCAATTTTATTTTACTTTAAATGCTTCACAATCTTAGTTAAATCAGTGTATTAGTTAACAAACCTATTTATATATATATTGTAGCAACTGGCTATTTTTTCAAAGAAAAAACCCTAGAAGTCAACCTCATCTTTATCCCATTACGCTGCGCACCTCCATTAACTAGAAAGAGCAGCTACCGTTTGCCTTGTTGTCATTCATCTCTCGTACTCCACTTATCCAGAGCAATTGTCATCCACCGCTCGACCAACCATCGTCTGGTAAGCGTCCACTAGCCCTAGTGAGGAACCTGCAGGATATGAGAACCTTTTTCAGTTATTTTAGTCATCTATATTGTTTGGGTTTCTCCATTTGAGTTTGGTTTCCCTAAAAAAATATGCATCATTACTCTTAGTTACTGATAACGTTGTAACACAGCTCTTAGCTCCACCTACTGGATATTATCTCAGTTTTCTTTAATCATAGGGCTACACTAACAATTGAATGATTAAATTCACCCATTTGAAATTATGTGCAAATTGATTTGCAAGACCAGTATATATGTGTTTCATCTTGATGAAAATTCTACTTTTTAGCTATCTCGGTACATGTTCGATAAAGTTTTGGATGTAGTAAATCAAAGCTTGCCTGCATTCTATGAAATATTAATTTTTAATTGGTTTAGAAGTGTAAAACAATTTTTGTCCTGGGTTTGCTTCATAGGTTAAACAATAGTATAAATTGAATTTTTTGGACTCATGTTTGATATCGAACTTAAGATATATTTTTACCATAATGTAATATCGTCTGTAAATAATGAAATAGTTATAACTTCTGACAAAAATTAGGAATGTGCAGGATTAGAATTCCTTATTCCTTTCAATGGGAAGAACCAGGTACAAGGCTTGTTTTGCCTTCACTGACTTCGAATATTTGTTGAAATATGTTAGGTGATGCCTATGTTACTCAGATCAACACCTGTGCAGCCCGCTTCCATCATTCGTGCAGCCAACTTCCAGCATTCGTGCAGCCTACTTCCAGCATTCGTGCAGCCTTCTTCCACCATCCGTACGCCCTGCTTGCCCAACTGCTCAACCCCACGACACTGAACAACACGCATCCACACCTCTTCCTCTTCTACCTCTATTTTGGGACTTCATTAATGGTTGTCCCTTGTTCCCATGTGTAATGGGGTAAAGGGGAGGTAAGATAGTAGGCATCCCCCAACACCAGGTTGAGAGCAGCTTTCGTAGAAGACCTCCGAATTATGTAAATTGTAAAAACATGGGTTGTTCTTGTAATTCGTAAAAAATGATAGTATTATTGTAATTTAAGAGAAGTTGTCCTTTTATTGTATTCATAAATTTTTTTTGTCTTTTATCATAATTTATAAAAATTATTTATAAAAAGTTTTACACTATTATAATTTATAAACAAATTTGCACTTCATTATAATTTATAAAACCTTTTGTCCTTCACTTTAATTGTCAAAAAGTTTTTTCTTTTTAATGTAATTTCTAAATAGTTTAGACCTTTATTATAATTTCATGTTTTTTTATTTATTAATAAAAATTGTGACGATATTTTTTTCGTCGTTATTACAATAAAATTATAATATTATTAATGACGATACAAATAATTAATGACAAAATTTTATATCATTTGATGACTTAATTAATTGTCACTGAATATAAATTATAAGATGACGTTATACATTAACGTCACTACATGTTTAACAATACGTGACAACAATATATACATCGTCACATTTGACATTTAGTGACACACCTAGCGTGACGTTCTACATGACGTCAATATTTACGTCACAAAATACAAATAGTGACGTAAATGTAAGTTTCAATGACAATATTTTAGATGCCACAAATAAACAAATTTGTTGTAGTGCTTGAAAGCTGCAAAATTAACATAATTTGGAGTTGCCTTCAAACAATGTCAAAATGTCTCAACCACAAGCACTAAAACGCCTATCACAAATCAAGAACCTCTACCCTAAGCATCTAGTACCTTGGCACAAAGAAGCCTCTACGACTGAATAGGAACAGAGAACATTCGCTTAGTCATAATGTTGAAGTTCCCTATTAGGAAACATCGTGAAGAGACTTCCTTGTATAACTAAATCGAAGCCCTCAAGCTCCTTCGAACATGTCTCCACCTTAAGAACACTCGACCAATAATGAGTAAGTTTCGCTATCAAACGAATAAGGCTTTACTCTATAATCACCAGAATGAAAAAGATACCTCCCCAGAAGGTGTTCAAAATAAAAACCTTCGAATAAGCATTAAGGAACCTCACACAAAGAAGCATTGGACCAATGACCCACACCTCCACATAAACCATCAAGAAAAAGGGGTTCCAATTAATGCCTCCACATAAAGCATTGAGAGAACAAGGATAGAGTAACACCCTCTCATTAGCGTTGAGCAGCTGTTCACAAAGAAGCCTTGGCTTTTGGATCCACGCGTTAAGCGTTGAGAAAAGAATTTCATAGTTAACCTCCACATAATCATCGAGAAACTTTAAGCAAGAAAACATTTAATAAGATGTCTCCTCTTTCGCCATATATTTGGAGAACCTCCGCCCATGATTCTATCATTATCACGAATGAACCATCTTAAAGGAATAAAACCCTCACTGCCTCTTCGCAACATCAAGTTACTGATATGATTGCCTCGATCCCTCCTGAGATTTTATCATCCATAGAAGGTATTATGTGGGGCATAAGAAAAGGACATAGAAAAGACTCGATCTCCCTTCATAACTCTCCTCCATTCTACAAATACCTCCGCATCTAAAGTTGAAGACTTTTATGCAAAGATGCCTTCGCTAAAACATAGTACCGAGGTCCTCCACCAAACAACACAGTCTAGAGAAACCTTCACCCATAATTATATTGGAAAACCAAATATCTTCGACCACTCCATATTTATAAGCATCAAGGTACCCACCTTGAAAATTCCCAATGTAAAACCACCAACTCCAGCCGAGGGTAAATATACCTAACAACTAGCTTACTCCAATGGCTAAGAGGCTTTTCCCCTTCCTTTACTGCTCCCATCTTGTGACTAATAGTATCCATGTTTAGTGATAGAATTTCAGTACAAGGAAGCCTCCACGATCGAACCTAACATGGATAACATCAAGGTCCTTCGCTACGACAACACACCATAAAGATTCCTATGTTAATGTTTGCGATGGAACATTCCACTGGATATACTCTCAATACGAGAAGATGCTCTTATGAAAATCTTTTTATAAAAAATTACTATTCAGACATATTCACCTTCAGCGTAGAGATTTTTTACCTCCCTACAAGAGGATCGTGGAAATAGCAAACATCTCCACATTTAGCATCGAACAATTTCACATAGAGGAACTCTTATAACAAAGCCCGACGGAGATGCTTCCGTCCAGTATTAGCGCTAAAGTCCTCCAAGTAGCAACATAGCATAGAACTTACTTTCGAATCAGAGCATTAAAAGTCCCGAATCACACTGTCATGAGAAATACTCTAGAATACCATTGATACTCTCGCATCCTTTTTAAGAATTGCGATACTACCACTCTCTCCAATATTCCAAAGAAAGAATCGAGAACCCTTCACAATATACAGCGATAAATCTACATGAAGAATCTAAAACATAAATATGAATCCACCCGAAGGATTGATATACCTCTGCCCGAATATTACATGGCAAAGGTACCTTGGTTTTACATGTCAAATATGGTATCGGTAGAGATTCCTCAACACACATTGTAGTATGCTAAATAGCCTCATCTACTTGGTCGAAAAGCGTTGAGATGCCTCACTCTCTTCTTATATTACAGGATCAAGTCCTAAAACTGTCCGAAAGTGTTTAAAGCACCAACTGTAATGGAGTTTCAAGAAGTGGATAACTCACACTTCATTCTCCAAGAGAGCATGCACCTTTGGAAACATCTTCTAAGACCATTACCCTCCACTTAGGCATAAACTTTAAGACACCGTCACCAAATATATAAAGGATTCCACCAAATGACCGCTCACTCATCTATTGTAGCTCTTAGCCCAAACTAAAAGGGGTGAAATGCCAAAGATTGATGCAATCCATTCGTCCCCAATCAAAAGATATTTAACAAAATAAGAAAATTTTGTTATATTTCATAGAAAAAGTCTAGGGTCAAGCCACTTTATGGTATTCCCTTGATCGAAGGGAACTACTTGTTATATCCTTAGAGACACCCTACGAAAAACTCTCACTATCATTACTTCATCAACAATCAGTCTTCATACAGACCTCTCCGCTTACCAGAGCCCCTAAGATCTCTCCCTCGAGCACAAACCTCCAAGTTATCTATAATGCATACATGAGACATGGAATGAGGCTTAAACCCTTGTCACCTCGATCTTGCCTTCCTCTTCTCTTTCTTCAATAAAAAAAATCGACCAACTATCGTTCTTTCACCGAAAATGGTTCTTCACACATACCACAGTGGGTGAACCACCAACGACCGATGAGATCAAATTGTTCTCATATTTTTTTTGTACTTTTTTAAAAAAATTAAGGAAAAAATTAAGAACTAATGAAATATTGAGGACTAATCTTATTGTTATACCTGAACCAAATGAGTTTTTTTTTTTAAATGTCAAATATTGAGTCACCCACCATTATGTCAGATTTAGTGATGCAAGTGTAAAAAATAATTGACGATGACATACTTTTAGGGCATTTGATTCACCGAACAGATCATTATTAAGGGGCATAATCTTTTGCGAAATTATATTTCCACGTTTGGTTCACGGAAAATATTATTACATGGTAATAACGTATTACCAATAGTAGCATTGTTTTTGTTAAAATGGGAATGTCGTTACCTCCAAATTCATAGGAAATGACAATTCTCACTACTTCGGATACAAATTCCCCTCAAAATAATGAATTGTTTTCATATGGATCATTCTCAATTCTTATTCTTCGTGTTATACTCAAAATTATAAACTTTATACTAATAATGTACAAATAGTTTAATTTAATAAAATATTAATAAAATTGAGTAGTAGAAAATTATTTTATGTTACAAAGAATTTCATATTAAGTATGAACCATTTGGCGTGGTCCTATTTGGTTTGTATTTGTTTCTTTTAGAGAAGATCCTTCCGGTAAAATATTTATCAGGATTTATATTTTACCATTTATAGTTGTTACAAAATATTTATGGTCATTAGAATAATGTTTATGCCAATGAATTATTTTGTAAATGCTATTGGATCTTTTTCCATTTTACCCCTATGTTGAGTCTATAAATGGGTATTCATTTTTCTCACAAGGAACTACAAGAGAAATTACTTTAATCCTATAAGCAAATGAAATTTGCTTTGAGGCACTCTTTTGGAACTTTTCCTTGTGTGTTATTTTGGGTTGAAAGAAGAGCAGTACCACCAGAGTTCACTCCATCTTTTGGGTGTACGAAATTTGAAGAGTCGTGCTAACCTTAGGGGCTATTCGTCCATTGTAATGATTACACACATTCGGGCGAATTCGCTTCAAAGGCAATGGGTTAATACCACAATACGATTATCGTTCTGATTGATTATTTTATTTAATATTTTTCAGTTAGTACTAAAGCCTCGTTTTGCAACAGTTAAATTTTCCAACAATTTAAAAGCGTATTCTATACTGCTGCTACATACGACAATAATACAATTTGATGGGCACATGTTTTTTTGCATCAATTACCAAAATATCGAAAGTAAGGAAATTGAGGTTATCAATTCCGGTTAGTCTCTTCATTTGTCGTGTTTTATCGGTAATCTTGCTATCAAATGGACTTTGATAGCGCCATGATCAGAAATATGGTAATAAACTAGTGGTTGCCTAATCTTTAGAAATGTATCATGCATTAATTTCATGATTAATATATAATAATTAAGAGCAGCAACCAGCATGCATGATAGAGGTTACTATTACACGCGTTAATGGTGGGTAACATCTTTATATTACTTTATAATATTTGGATTGAAACGTATTTTTATCCAATGAGTTGGATTGGGGTTATATTCACTTATTCAAACATCTCTATGCGCCTTAAATTGGATAAGGTGATGCTGCTCCATTAATAAATAATGAAATATGAAGTGTTGGATATTTTTATGTGGTTACAAAACGTTTAATAATTTATAGATAAAAGCCAAAGCATTGAATGTTTTAAAGCATGAATTGACGCTATGAAAATGCTTTGTATGGGGTAACTAGTGTACCATGAAACATCAATATCATAGGGCCATTAGAGGCATTAAACACAATTATATGGGTAATTATATGTGGTTTCAATGCATTGAAATAAAATTAATGATCATTATATATAATTTGTAATTTATTTTTATTAATGATCATTTCCTTATTAAATAATATACATTGATTGGCTCTGCATATATATGAAGCAATTAGCTTTATTGCACATATTAGTCTTCATATATCTGTCTCTAAAATAGTTATATTTCCTGTTTGCAATTAGCGTTAATGTGCTAATAAATGGTATATTTTAGCATTTGTTGTGTGTATTACTTTAATAAGCATTTATTGCTTTTAAACGCATATATATATATATAATGGTTGATTAGCTATTTTGCACTTTAACGGGTTTATATATTGCAATTATATGTGCAATGAAAAATTGTGTTTTAATGACTCATTTATTAAGGTATAAATGAGTTTATAGCTTTTAATAGCTATTTAAAGCCTTTAAAACAATTTTTTATTGTAGAAGAGACGTGTATTGGTTACACAAATAATGAAATTTGATTCAAGTGGAGTTGAGCAATCATCGATTCTTGTACGGGTGATATTTTTTAGTCATGAAAATCTAAGGTGAATATAATAATGATTTGTCGTACTAATAATTTCTTTTGAGAAATTTATAAAGACAACACGACGATTGTAATTTTGAAGAAGTATAGAGCTGGTGAAGCTGGAATAAGAAGATTCTCCAAATCGAATAGTGATTAAATTAGGATTTGATTTAAAAGATCTATTAAGATTTAAGAACCAAAATTTTTAAGATAAAAATCTTGTTACTATCAGTAAATTATTTAATTTTATTATTGTTAGTAAATTATTTTTGAGACCAACCATGTATTATCTTCATTTGAATTTAGAGGATTCAAAAGAGATGGTTCAGATGAAGTAATTGTTATGATAAATTTTGGGGTCATGCTGATTAAAGAAGATTATGCAAAGATTGAAGTTGCACGCATCGTGAGGATGAACAATTCTGTTCGGGAGTTATAATTCTACCTGCGAGGTAAGATTATTTAGACTTGTTGTATATCAATTCATGCTTAGAATAATACATGAAATAGTTTAAATGAGCCTTTAACTCAGAGTATTTGGATTCAAACAGTTAAGATTCAAACAGTTAAAATCAAATGATGAACATTTAACTCAATTGCTATAAAATCGTGCAATAGAAAAATATCTTTTATAAATTACACTTTGCATGATTTAGATTTGTATGAATGCAAATCTATTAAAATCATTTTCTATGACTCCCCCTTACTAGACATCCCAAAAACGAAATCTTTTTAAAGAGTAAAACTCATGTGATACTAATTTCTTGAAATAAATTATTTAAAGTAATACCAATTGATATTTAAGATAAAAGAAGATTATGAAATATTGTGTACTTTAAAGATGTCAAAGAAAGCATGTGCAAGTAAGAATAAACAATTTAAGTTTTCTTACATATGCACCTTTTAAAATGATACCAATTGAAAGAGATTTGAAAACATTACCATAGTTGTTACTATAAATCTAAAGTTAGTTTAATTGTTAAAGAATATCGAATAAATTAATGATACCACTTGTTTAAGTAAAATAATTTTCAGCAAAGCATATTAAGGTCAATGTCTGTTGAGTTAATCGATAGGATGAATCGGCCAAGAGGGGGTGAATTGGCAATTAAAATTTTTGTGGAAGCTTTGAAAAAAAATTGAAAATATTTGCACAACGATTTAGAGTGGTTCGAATTTCTCAACCAAAGTCTATGTCCACTACCTTAGCTATCCACACTAAGGATGTTTCACAAATTCACTAATTTGTATTTCTTTTGAGGACAAAGAGTAACCTTACAACTCCCTCAAGAATTATACCCCAAATTCTTGAGAACACTCTCTCCCAAAGAGAGACTTACAAATTTTGCAAACTTGCAGAAAAAACCTCACAAGGTAGAATGTTTGCACAATTTTAGGACAAATAAAGAACACTCAAAGATAATTACAATTGAGCACAAAGTGTGTTCTTGAAAGCAAAATGAATATTGAATGAAAATTGGCTTGAATTTCTCAAACTTGATGTTTGATGCTTTCTCTCTTGTTTCTATCTCAATACTTTTTCAACAATGGCTTCAAGAACTTTTTTAAATACACCTTGGATGATTTCTAACCGTTGGGAATCAAATTGGTGATAATAGAGATGTTGTAGTGTGAAAATCCTCTTGAAAAAGCTGTTGGGAGCGTATGGGTATCGATACTCCTTCAAGGGGTATCGGTACTACCTATATAAAATTCAAATATTTCGACCGTTGTAAAACCATAGGTATCGATACCTCTCAAGGGGGTATCGATACTTCTATGTAAATAGGTATCGGGACCTGGCATGGTATCGGTACCCATTTTGCGTTATGTTTTTCTCGGAGACAAATCAACACTAAGGGTATCGGTACCTTTGGGATAGGTATCAGTACCTCTTTGTATAGGGGTATCGGTACCCTGTAGGATATCCGTACCCTTTTTGCATTCGATGTTTGAGGGGTATCGATACTCGTTAAGAGGGTATCAACATCTCCCTATTTAAAACTCAATTTTAACTCGATTATGGTTCGAAATACTTTTGTAAAAATTATTTCAAAAAATATTTTAAAAGTGTTTCACTCTTTTTCACTTAAGTAAGGAGTAAAATTGACATTTGAAAACTTAGAGTAATATTTGTGATATTTGATTAATTAAATCGAATATTATATTTAAAATTGAATATAAAATCTGAAAATTCATTGAAGAAATCATTGAAACATGATTGGACCAAAAACATTATGATGAAATAAAAGTTGATAAAAGCATTTAAATTTAAAACAAGTCCATCATAACACATTTTCATTATGCATAAGACAACAAACAATACATAATCAATTATGCTCAAAATCCCATGCCAAAAAAAATGCATTAAAGCACAAAACAAATGTCAATAGGAAACCAAAAAGAATAATCAATAAGCTTTAAGATTAAAGGTTACTCATCCTTCCATTTGTGTGACTATAACATTCAAATTCTTTACCTTTATCATCATTTCTCCAACACTCCAATAAGACACATTCACTTGATTTTTGGAACTCAAATTGTACTGAGTCCTTCAAGATTAGTTCTAATTTCTCTAGTTCCATTAGAAACTCATACTTGTCTAATTTTAAATATTTTTTATTTTTTATAGGAAAAGTATGTAAAGCATTATCATGATAATGAAAATGTGAGCATTTTATCATTATAAAGCTAGATAAATTATTAAAAGTATTTAGTTTTTCTTTTATTTAGCTATCAAGCTTAATTTTTAAATCAAAATTTTCTTTTTCAAACTCTTTTTTCACTTTTGAAAGCTCTAAATCTTTTTTTTCAAAATTTCATTTTGGATTTCAAAATCAAATTTAGTTTTTAAAAGAAAATCATTTTCATTTTTAAAATTAGAAATCATTTTCATTTCTAAAATTAGAAATCATTTTCATTTTTAAAAGTAGAAATCATTTGTTTTCATGGTCTCAAAATCCTAAAATAATTCATTATATACATCTTATAACACATTAAAAGAATGTGAATTGAAATCATTTCAGTTAGAAGATACTTTTAAATTCTTGGATGGCCATAAGGCAAAGGTTGGGTACTTTATTGTCATCATTGATGACATCATCATCACTTCATACAGCCACAAAAACACTTTTCTTATTGCTGGAACTATTCTTCCTCAATATGGGATAATCATATTTGTCATGTCTCGATCTTTGGCATTCGAAGCATATAGGGACACCTTTCTTTTATTCATGAGTTACATATTTTTCTTTGGATGTCATGAATTGTTTAAAGATATTGACCATCTATTTTTCTTCATCCACATCTTTATTATCATTGGTGAATTTGAAGGCAATGCCCACCTCTTTCTTCTTCTTATCCTTTTTTTTTGCCTCATTCTCTTCTTCTTTCTCTTGAAGTCTCATATCATGAGTAAGAAATGATCCAATAAGTTCATCAAGAGTGAGTATCTCCAAATCCTTGGCTTTTTCAATTGCGATTCTCTTCATTAGGATATGTCTTCTCAGAAATCTTGAGCCCATTGATGATGGTAGAGAATTGATCGAACACCATCTTTATGTCTTCATCAGACTTCATCTTGAAGTTGTCATAGTTGGGAGTGAGAATGTCAACTTTAGACTACTTCAATTGGCTTGTTCCTTCATGAGTCACCTCCAACTTATCTCAAAATTCTTTGGCATTTGAACATGAATAAACTCTATTGTATTCATCTGGTCTAAGTACACAAAATAGGATATGCATGGCTTTGGCATTGAGTTGGACTTGCCTCTTATCTTTGTTTGTTCATTTTGACTTGCTCCTT
This sequence comes from Hibiscus syriacus, assembly GCF_006381635.1. Taxonomy (NCBI): domain Eukaryota; kingdom Viridiplantae; phylum Streptophyta; class Magnoliopsida; order Malvales; family Malvaceae; genus Hibiscus; species Hibiscus syriacus. The sequence goes on along the minus strand of NW_024063062.1, from coordinate 249,921 downwards.
GGAGAAAAGGGTGAACTATCAATGATGACATTCCAAACAGAATAATCAGTAGTTTGAATGAACAACATCATCTTATTCTTCCAATAGGTGTAGTTTGAAACATTAAAATATGGAGGTATTGAGATGGATTCAGAATCATCAACATAGTAGGAGCTGAATGATGAACTAGGAAATTGATAGAGCTCTTTTAGGACCTTCTCAAAGTTGTTAAACCATCAATTGAGACTCGCTCTAATACCAATTGCTAGGGTTTATTAAGCTCTATGAATCCTCATAAAACCACTAAGAAAGTTTGAATTTGTAACACCCATCTTCCGTATACCTTTCCGTACATGAGATACGGATGTCACATTACTTTTAAAATATTTTGTCATTTGAAAAACATTAAAATTTTGTTTCAATTTCTAATAACCTCAAAGTATGATATTCATATAAGCAAAATACTAAAACTATCAATTTAAATACATTACAAAAATATTTAATTTAGTTCTATTACATGCCAACTAAGTCTTCAAAAGGAATAAGATTGTCCTAACGTTACTGACGGGTCAACCTTAATTGATTATCGCTGCTGTTACTGTTGCACTCCTTATGCAACTAATCTTTGCCTTTACCTACGCATTAAATCAACACACGATAAACATTTACTTAGGGAGACATAATAATGCAAAGATATCAAACTTTATACATAATATCTTATGAATACTGAATGACGATTTAAATTTCATAATCTCTAAGGACCAGATAAGCCCCTCTTAGTTCAATCATAATTCTTTAATACAATCATTGTAATTATTCTTAATAGGCACATCATACTTATCCTTCGGTATATTTTTCCCCATTAATCTTTATTTGCCATGTGTACATTAAATGATAAAGTACTATACATGTATCGCACCAAAGTGCCAATTGATCATGTACCTTTTATAATCATTAAGGGCGGCACCTTAACTACCGTTAACACACCATTTTGTATTTTCATTTGGGCATCCTTTCATACCTATTATGTATTGTTTACGTTTTTCCTTTATGACATCCATTCAAACTAATTATGCATTATTATTCATTTTATATTTATATGACATCATTTCAAACACTTATGTACTGTTTATATCCAAATGCATTATAATTCCTTTAGTTTTTTACCCAAAGGCATTTAACCTTTCATCTAACTTGCATTATTGACACATCTCTACCAAATGCACAGGTAGGCCATTTATCTTTTACTCAACGGTCTTTATCCGTTCATCTAACTGGCATAATTGGAACCTTTCTACCAAATACACAGCTAGGCCATTTATATTTTACTCAACGGTTTTTAACCATTCATCTAACTGGTATAATTGATACCTTTTTTCCAAATGCACAGCTATGCCATTCATCTTTTACTCAACGGTCTTTAACAGTTCATCTAACTGGTATAATTGATACCTTTATGCCAAATGCACAGCTGGGCCATTTATCTATTACTCAACGATCTTTAAATGTTCATTTAACTGACATAATTGACACCTTTCTGCCAAAGGCACAACTATACCATTTATCTTTTACTCAACAGTCTTTAACCGTTCATCTAACTGGCATAATTGACAGATTTTTGCCAAATACACAGCTAGCCCATTTATCTTTTACTCAACGGTTTTAACCGTTCATCTAACTCGCATAATTGACACCTTTCTGCCAAATGCACAGCTAGGCCATTTATCTTTTACTCAATGGTCTTTAACCATTCATTTAACTGGCATAATTGACACATTTCTGCCAAATGCATAGCTAGGCCATTTATCTTTTACTCAACGGTTTTTAACCATTCATCTAACTGGAAAAATTGACACATTTCTATCGAATGCACAACTAGGCCATTTATGTTTTACTCAACGGTCTTTAACCGTTCATCTAACTGGCATAATTGACACCTTTCTGAGGAATGCACAACTAGGCCATTTATCTTTTACTCAACAGTCTTTAACCGTTCATCAAACTGGCTTAATTGACACCTTTCTGCCCAATGCATAGCTAGGCCATTTATCTTTTACTCAACGGTCTTTAACCGTTCATCTAACTGGCATAATTGACAACTTTATGCCAAAGGCACATCTATTTCATTTATCTTTTACTCAATGGTCTTTAACCGTTCATCTAATTGGCATAATTAACACATTTCTGCCAAATGCACAACTAGTACATTTATCTTTTACTCAATGATCTTTGATCATTCATCTAACTGACATAATTGAAACCCTTCTACCAAATGCACAGCTATGCCATTTATCTTTCACTTAACGGTCTTTACTCGTTCATCTAACTGGCATAATTGACACCTTTCTGCCAAATACACAGCCATACCATTTATCTTTTAATCTTAGAATAGTTTCTACTTTAGTAACTATTTATAATATCAATGAAATCTCTCCACTCATTATAAACTCTATAGTTTACGTTGATAGTGCTAATACTATCATTTTTAACTCTTACTGTAATTTACGTGAGTTGCATACCCTACCAATACAGAAATTCACCTACTTGTTATGAACTTCTTATATTTGTACATCTATTTCCATACGAAAAATCATACACTTAGTATGAATTTCTTAGTTCACACACTGAGTGCCCATAAGGAAATTCATACACTGAGTATGAATTTCTTAGTTTTACACACATAGTACCCATACAAAAATTCATACACTTAGTATGAATTCCTTAGTGTTGCACACATATAATGCCATTTAGTAATGACCATACATATATCAATCAATAATATACCTATGACTACCATAACATATACGTACATAATAAATGCACTCACCTAGATTGTCTCGTTATTATATCCAAAATAAAAAGTTGATCACTCATGTACTTTGACTTTGTCTTTAGTTTTGCTTGACTCGGGAGCTTGATTTCGATCTAATCAAGCATCCAATAAAGACACGTACAATATCAATTGTTAGTATATTTCCTAACAATTATACTCAAACGTTACTCAAGAGTACATATTATTAACTTTCTATAACCATATATGCCTATTTTTTTAACATTTTTGGCTAACTAGTATCGATACCCCCACTACGGTATCGATACTACTCTATTACGGTATCGATACTCTATTACGGTACCGATACCATTTTTTCATTCTGTGATCAATGGTATCGATACCATCCTTATGGTATCGATACTCCCCTCTTGGTATCGATACCACTTGAATAGGTATTAATACTAGTTACTAGATGATATTGATTTTAAGCCTATAGTATCGATATTGTTCTATCAGTACCGATACTCGTGCCTATAATTTCTAGTTTTTAACCCGATTATCACCCAAATGGGGTCAAATTTCGTTATGATTACACCATACAATACTATTAAACTCTTCTTTACCTATTTATACTAACTTTCCTTCATTTAGTTTCTTAAAACATTTAAAATCTTCTAAGAACATTCAATTCTTAGAATCACACCACTTTTTCTAATATGTTTTTAAACCCATCCAATGCCTCTAATCTCTTATTTACATATTTGACAAGTCAAATATACTAACAAACATCATTAAAACTCATATTGTAACATAACACTCAAAAACCCATTTTCTTCAATCTCTATTATCTCATCCATAACTTAGTTTTGATCTCATTTAATCCTTCCTTAAACTTCTATTATACTCAATGCTTCAAAAGCCAACCAAAAATGACGGAATAAACTAGTAAATTGAAAACTCACCTTTAGCTAAGGAGGAGAGCCTTTCCGCAGGAAGAGAAAGAAGAAAAAGAGGATGACTTTTGGTAACCTATTTTCCCTTTTCCCTCTTTATTTAATATCTTATTAAAATAAATTTTAAGTTCATTTTCCCCTTAAAGGACCAAAATGCCCTCATAATCATCCATTGCTACAATTTAGTCTAAACCACTATTTCCAATCATTCTCATCTTTTATCAATTTATTAAATAAATCATCAAATCTTAAATAATTTCAATACAGTCCCTGATTCGATATTTGGGGTATTAAAGAATTGGCCTTTAAAAAAAATATTTGTACGGAAGCAACAAAATATATACAATTTGCATAACGATTTTTTCATTCTGTGATCAATGGTATCGATACCATCTTTATGGTATCGATACTCCCCTCTTGGTATCGATACTCCCCTCTTGGTATCGATACCACTTGAATAGGTATCAATACTAGTTACTAGATGATATTGATTTTAAGCCTATAGTATCGATATTGTTCTATCAGTACCGATACTCGTGCCTATAATTTCCAGTTTTTAACCCGATTATCACCCAAATGGGGTCAAATTTCGTTATGATTACACCATACAATACTATTAAACTCTTCTTTACCTATTCATACTAACTTTCCTTCATTTAGTTTCTTAAAACATTTAAAATCTTCTAAGAACATTCAATTATTATAATCACACCACTTTTCTAATATGTTTTTAAACCCATCCAATGCTCTAATCTCTTATTTACATATTTGACAAGTCAAATATACTAACAAACATCATTAAAACTCATATTGTAACATAACACTCAAAAACCATTTTCTTCAATCTCTATTATCTCATCCATAACTTAGTTTTGATCTCATTTAATCCTTCCTTAAACTTCTATTATACTCAATGCTTCAAAAGCCAACCAAAAATGACGGAATAAACTAGTAAATTGAAAACTCACCTTTAGCTAAAGAGGAGAGCCTTTCCACAGGAAGAGAAAGAAGAAAAAGAGGATGACTTTGGTAACCTATTTCCCTTTTCCCTCTTTATTTAATATCTTATTAAAATAAATTTTAAGTTCATTTTCCCCTTAAAGGACCAAAATGCCCTCATAATCATCCATTGCTACAATTTAGTCTAAACCACTATTTCCAATCATTCTCATCTTTTATCAATTTATTAAATAAATCATCAAATCTTAAATTCTTTCAATACAGTCCCTGATTCGATATTTGGGGTATTAAAGAATTGGCCTTTAAAAAAAATATTTGTGCGGAAGCAACAAAATATATACAATTTGCATAACGATTTATAATGGTACAACTTTTCAACCAAATCTACATCCACTACCTTATCATCCACACTATGGATTTCCAACAAATTCACTAATTTTTTTTACCTTTCAAGGATAAATTTTATCATTTACAACACTATCTTTTCAAAGGTTAAGATAGAACATCTATCACTTTTACAAGGTTACTATGTGTAAACAATAAGTTCTCTCTAAGTAGTGTTTACAAAGATTTATGTTCACAAAGAATGAATACAAAGATATTCAATAAAGCTCAATACACCATAAACACGAGGAAAATGAATAAATAAAGAATGAAAACTCTTTTCTCTTGATCTTTTAGCTTGAATAGGTTTAGTAACCTTCTTCAAATATCCTTGGATTGCTTTTGTAGGTTGGAATGAGTTTCTAATCTTTTGGAGTTGTTGAGGTTAAATTATAGTTGTTGGGGTAGTTATTTTCTACATAAAAAGCTGCTCAGACAGAGGGAGTGTCAGTATTATGTGTTGGAATATCACCATTAACTGCATTAAATATAAAAATATAACCATTGGGAAGGTAAAGTATTTGTACTCTACATAGTAGTATCGGTACTATCCTTGTAAATTATATGGGTAGTATCGGTACTCCAAAAGAGTATCAATATATTTTTTGCATGCTATAAGTTTTTCAAACTTTAAAAAAATCATAAGGTAGTATCAATATTATATGAACAATATCAATATTGTTCATACAATATTAATAATTCAAAGATGAAAAGTCATTTTAAAGTGAAAAATGATTGAATAAATATTTGAAAAGATTTAGTTAAATTGAAATACATTTAAAACATATTTTTAAATTAATTTAAATTTTGAATTATTTATAAAATATTTAAAAAAATCAATTATGTCCAAAAAATATTTTATATTTATTTATTATATATTTTTTATAAAACATGATTTAATATTAAATATTGTAGATATTAAAGGATATGTTTCGTTCTTGTGTGATCGCCTTCAAAAGCGTACGAGATAGATCACCATTTAATAATTATTTTTCTTTTATCCAAATAGCACCATTTAAGAACTTGTATGGTGGGAAATATCGGATATGTGGTCTGAGTTAAGAGAGAATATATTAGTAGTATTATTTTTTCTTTTTATTTACCGATACCTCTCGCTTGCACGTTTTGAATGTGCCGAGTATTTAAAGCTGTCACCAACTTACATTTATACTATAGTATAAGTTGTCAGGAATCAAATTTTAATATAGCATTTTAATAAAACTATAAAATATTATAATGTTGCGAAATTTAATAATTTAAGAATTGGTGGGGTCATTCAGTACACAAATATATAGTTTTTTCCTAGACAGTGATCTCAGTAATATTATAAATGGTGTTAAGATAAAATTAGGTGTTTTATATTTAAAATTTTAAATATATTTAACATCACGTAAATATCGAATTAATTATAAAATTATTTTTACTGTTTTTAACATCACGTAAATATCATATTGAATATCGATACTACTCAACATATTATACTGATTTTAAGCCTATAATATTGATATTGTTCTATCAGCACCGATACCCGTACCCAATATTTTTTTTTCAACCCATATTATCACCTAAATTGGGTCAAATTTCGTTATGATTACACCATAAACTATTAAACTCTTCTTTACCTATTTATACTAACTTTCCTTCATTTAGTTTCTTAAAACATCAAAAATCTTCCAAGAACATTCAATTCTTAGAATCACACCATTTTTTCTAATATGTTTTTAAACACATCCAATGTCTCTAATATCTTATTTACATATTTGACAAGTCAAATATACTAACAAACATTATTAAAAACTCATATTTTAATATAACACTAAAAAACCCATTTTTTCAATCGCTATTATCTCATTCGTAACTTAGTTTTGATTTCATTTAATCATTTCTTAAGTTTCTATTATACTCAATGCTTCAAAAACCAACCAAAAATGAGTGAATAAACTAGTAAATTGAGAACTCATCTTTAGCTAAGGAGAAGAGCTTTTCCACAGGAAGAGAAAGAAGAAAAAGGGGATGACTTTTGGTAACCTATTTTTCCTTTTCCCTCTTTATTTAATATCTTATTAAAATATATTTTAAGTTCATTTTCCTCTTAAAAGACTAAAATGCCCTCATAATCATTCATTGCTACAATTTAGTCTAAGTCACTATTTCTAATCATTCTCATATTTTATCAATTTGTTAAATAAATCCTCAAATCTTAAATTCTTTCAATACAGTCCCTGATTCAATATTTGGGGTATTACAATTCGCCCTTAAGAAAATTCGTCCTCGAATTTAAAGACCTTGAATTTTTGATACCCCAAATATTGAATTAGGATTTCTCTAGTCCCAATTTGTATTGATTCTTTTTCATGATCCACTTCTAATCAAATTTTTATTTTCGTGCTGACTCTATTTATCACCAACCCAACTCGTTAAATCTTAGTACCTCTTGTTTTCACCTAAATGCATAGTTAACGTATTTAATATCTTAAAAATATATTTCTTTAAAAACTTAGTTTGCAACAAGGCTAACGTCGAAAAGTTCTTTACTAACCTTCGATAGTAACCAACAGTCCCCTATAATTCGAACTTCAGGATCATTCTTTGGAAGTTTCTAATTAACTACAACATGAGCTTCTCTTAGGATCTACTTTTATACCTTATACCGAAACAACTTGGCCAACGAAAGCCATCTTTGTTAACCCAAAAATTCACATTGGAATAGTTTGGCATATAAGTTCTTCTCGCGAAGAGTCTTATTTAACCATAAAAAATCTAGGCATAACCATATATATTTATCTTTCTTTTCACTAATAACTCAATTACTTGTCATGATAAAATACTCGGGATGATAAACTTTGATCAATCAACTCTTATAATTAAACCCCTAATTCTCTTAATTCACTTAGATCATTTTATACTAAATTATAAAAACATGTTCAATACTTCAATTATTTGAGTATCTAACACATTAACCAGAAAAGTTATATCTATATTTTCTGACATCATTATCTTCATAATCATTATCAATATCATTTTAAGCAAAGATCTTAACTCATCAATTGGTAATTCCATCAAATTCACCAAGAGCATAGGCCCTAAAATATTTAGTAATTGTTTACAACCTTTCCACTCACATTTGTATCATGACCCATTAAGGTTTACGGCTATCATTTTACTCAGAATTGGTTCTACATGAATTCCTCAAGCTCTAGCCAACCTTGTACTAACGTATGAGTATAGAGATTAAGGGTCAACTAATACCAATACAGGCTCATCAAAAAGAAGAAAAGTACTTGTTATGATTTTTGGGCCATCCCGATCCTCATTGGTCATAATATTATAGATTTTGGCGACTCCTTGAGTCTCTTGTCGCTGCAAGGGTTCATCTTGTCCCCTTGATCTTCCCTTTCCTCTGCTTCTATTAGAGACTACCACAGATCTTGCAGATTGCACCGAGTAGTCCCCAGATTTCTTTGGACAATTTCGTGCAAAGTGATCAGTCTCGCCACATTGAAAGCAAGCTCTACTGAGAAGTCTGTATACTCTCTGTCCACTCTACCACATGTCTAACATACATTTCTTCCTCTCACTGCTCTACCCCATGTAACAGCAACTGACTGGGACTGTTTTGGTTTCTGTAAAGTTGCAACATGACCCTCTTTTTTGTATATTTAGAACTTGAGCCATTGCCTCTCTTAACATAATGGGGAATCGAAGGCGTTCCAATCATTTTCCCATCTGTAAACTTGTTTAGCTTGTAATGTCTCCTCTTGAGCTCTCTCGATAGCTTTGGCTCGGTTAATAACTTCATGCAAGTTAGGAAAACTCAAAGCCAACATCATTTCTTTCAATCTCGGCCTCAACCCCTCAATAATCCAATCGCGTCGGGCTTTATCATTTGGAACCACCTTCGTAGCAAAACAACTTAACTTATTATACTCAACCTCATACTCATGTACTACTCGATCACCTTGTTTCAAATTTAGGAACTTTAACAACATTGCCTGCTTAAACTGTTCACCCACATACTTGTTCTTGAACTATTTCATGAAGACACCCATATACTTGTTCTTGAATTCTTCCATGAAGAATTGCCAGATCAATTGCTCTGGTGGCGTAAACATCATAGTATTTAACCACCAAACTCGAGTTGATCCTCTAAGTAAAGATACAACTTCATCCAACTTTTTCATATCCTAACAGTGAAAACTTTCGAGCATTATTATTACATCATTTAACCATAAGTCAGCCTCCATAGGACCTTCACCCTCTTTCCCCCAAAACTCTGGAGCTCCTAAGCTCTTCAGCTCTTTTGGAATCAACATTCTTGGTGCTGGAGGAGCAAGTGAGGCAGAGGAGGTTGAAAACGGGTCAATATAACATCGAGAGCTTGCATAAAAGCTACATACTCTAGTACCAACATCCCTTGATGTATAGGCGCACTAGCATTTTCAGATGGGACCGGCTGATCACTATTTGCATCGTAACTTTCGCTACCAGTTACTTCTCTCCTCTCTTGCTCCCCCGCTCTACTCGAGTTAGAGGATTCTGTCATCTATTAGAACATACATAGTAATAACATTTCAGTTAGTAGGGAATGTCATCAATTACATTTTAATGACACCATATCAGTAACCTTGACAATTATAATGGCATGTAAAACACTTTTTCTCATTTCAATTGAACTCAATTCTGGCCTAGAATCGACTAAACCTATAGCTTTGATACCAATAAATGTAACACCCAGCTTCCGTATACCTTTCCGTACATGAGATATAGATGTCAAATCACTTTTAAAATATTTTGTTATTTGAAAACCGAAAATTTTGTTTCAATTTCTAACAACCTCAAAGTATGATATTATAATAAGAAAAATACTAAAACTATAAATTTAAATACATTACAAAATATTTAATTTAGTTCCATTACATACCAACAAAGTTTTCAAAAGGAATAAGATTGTCCTCACGTTACTGACGGGACAACCTTAATTGATGATCGTTGCTGCTACTACTGCACTCCTTACGCAACTAATCTTTTCCTTTACCTACGCATGAAATCAACACACATTAAGTATTTACTTATTGAGACATAATACTACAAAGATATCAAACTTTATACATAATATCTTATGAATACTTAATGACGATTTAAATTTCATAATCCCTAAAGACCAGATATGCCCATCTCAGTTCAATCATAATTATTTAATACAATCATTGCCATTATTCTTAGTAGGCCCATCATACTTATCCTTCGGTATATTTTTCCCATTATTCTTTATTTGCCCTGTGTACATTAAATGAGAAAGTATTATACATGTATTGTACCAAAGTGCCAATTGATCATGTTTCTTTTATAATCATTAAGGGCATCACCTTAACTACCGTTAACACATCATTTTGTATTTTCATTTGGGCATCCTTCCATACCCATTATGTATTGTTTACGATTTTCCTTTATGACATCCATTCATACTAATTATGCATTGTTGTACATTTTATATCTATATGACATCCTTTCATACCACTTATGCACCGTTTATATGCAAATGCATTATAATTCATTTAGTTTTTTACCCAAAGGCATTTAACATTTCATCTAACTTGCATGATTGACACCTTTCTACCTAATGCAAAACTAGGCCATTTCTCTTTTGCTCAATGGTCTTTAACCGTTCATCTAACTGACATAATTGACACCTTTCTGCCAAATGCATATCTAGGCCATTTATCTTTTACTCAACGGTCTTTAATCGTTCATCTAACTGGCATAATTGACAGACTTCTGCCAAATGCACAGCTAGGCCATTTATCTTTTACTCAACGGTCTTTAACCATTCATCTAACTGGCATATATACCTTTCTTCCAAATGCACAACTATGCCATTTATTTTTTACTCAATGGTCTTTAATTGTTTATCTAACTGGAATAATTAACACCTTTCTACCAAATGCACAACTAGGTCATTTATCTTTTACTTAATGGTCTTTAACCGTTCATTTAACTGGCATAATTGACACCTTTTTGCCAAATGTATAGCTAGGCCATTTATTTTTTACTCAACGGTCTTTAATTGTTCATCTAACTAACATAATTGACACCTTTCTGCCAAATGCACAACTAGGCCATTTATCATTTACTTAACGGTCTTTAACCGTTCATCTAACTGGTATAATTTACACCTATATGCCAAATGAAAAAGGTTAACTTCCTAGAAAGGCTATTTTTAAAGCCTTTTTCACTTAAGTTATTGTTTGTTTAAAAGCTCATTTTAGTCATTTTAGGATCATGTAGTTGCATATAGTTGCATTTATGGTGGTTGTGCTATTTTATTTCTTAATGGTGCTGTTTGAGGGAAAGGTGCAGTTTATCTATGGTGTGCAGTTTATCACACGTTGCTAAAGCAGATTGAAATGCCTTGGCATTTCTGGCGCAGAAAAAGACAAAAAGATATTTCTGCATAAGGACAGCTGGCACTGGATAGCTGTCTCTGCACGTGAAGGACTGCTATAACCGCCTGCCAGAGCTACCAAAGGACCACTGCCACTTGGAGGATAAGGTTCATGCACAACATGTGATTCTAGGGGTATGAGGGGTATTTTGCACCCAACAACCTCATCATTACCCCTAGATATTTTTATTATATATGACACCTCATGGGAGAGAAGAAAAAAAGGACAGAGAGCACACGCATAGAGCAGCAAAAAATCACATTTTTATTTTATCTTTTCCTTTCTTCTTCCTTGGGATATTCCTCCATTGATAAAGCTCCAAGGAGTGGCAAGCTAGGCGCCGGAAGGAGCTAGAGAGCTAGGTGGTTCGTGGTGGCCGAGAGGAGACCTCCGGTGGTGCGTCGAAGGCTTCTTCTCACTTCTCTTTTGCTTCTATTTTTCTATTAATTTGTGGGTTGTTGGAACGAATATTTTCATAATGCATACCAGAGCCCCTAAGATCTCTCCCTTGAGCACAAACCTCCAAGTTATCTATAATGCATACATGAGACATGGAATGAGGCTTAAACCCTTGTCACCTCGATCTTGCCTTCCTCTTCTCTTTCTTCAATAAAAAAAAATCGACCAACTATCGTTCTTTCACCGAAAATGGTTCTTCACACATACCACAGTGGGTGAACCACCAACGACCGATGAGATCAAATTGTTCTCATATTTTTTTTATACTTTTTTAAAAAAATTAAGGAAAAAATTAAGAACTAATGAAATATTGAGGACTAATCTTATTGTTATACCTGAACCAAATGAGTTTTTTTTTAAATGTCAAATATTGAGTCACCCACCATTATGTTAGATTTAGTGATGCAAGTGTAAAAAATAATTGACGATGACATACTTTTAGGGCATTTGATTCACCGAAAAGATCATTATTAAGGGGCATAATCTTTTCCGAAATTATATTTCCACGTTTGGTTCACGGAAAATATTATTACATGGTAATAACGTATTACCAATAGTAGCATTGTTTTTGTTAAAATGGGAATGTCGTTACCTCCAAATTCATAGGAAATGACAATTCTCACTACTTCGGATACAAATTCCCCTCAAATAATGAATTGTTTTCATATGGATCATTCTCAATTCTTATTCTTCGTGTTATACTCAAAATTATAAACTTTATACTAATAATGTACAAATAGTTTAATTTAATAAAATATTAATAAAATTGAGTAGTAGAAAATTATTTTATGTTACAAAGAATTTCATATTAAGTATGAACCATTTGGCGTGGTCCTATTTGGTTTGTATTTGTTTCTTTTAGAGAAGATCCTTCCGGTAAAATATTTATCAGGATTTATATTTTACCATTTATAGTTGTTACAAAATATTTATGGTCATTAGAATAATGTTTATGCCAATGAATTATTTTGTAAATGCTATTGGATCTTTTTCCATTTTACCCCTATGTTGAGTCTATAAATGGGTATTCATTTTTCTCACAAGGAACTACAAGAGAAATTACTTTAATCCTATAAGCAAATGAAATTTGCTTTGAGGCACTCTTTTGGAACTTTTCCTTGTGTGTTATTTTGAGTTGAAAGAAGAGCAGTACCACCAGAGTTCACTCCATCTTTTGGGTGTACGAAATTTGAAGAGTCGTGCTAACCTTAGGGGCTATTCGTCCATTGTAATGATTACACACATTCGGGCGAATTCGCTTCAAAGGCAATGGTTAATACCACAATACGATTATCGTTCTGATTGATTATTTTATTTAATATTTTCAGTTAGTACTAAAGCCTCGTTTGCAACAGTTAAATTTTCCAACAATTTAAAAGCGTATTCTATACTGCTGCTACATACGACAATAATACAATTTGATGGGCACATGTTTTTTTGCATCAATTACCAAAATATCGAAAGTAAGGAAATTGAGGTTATCAATTCCGGTTAGTCTCTTCATTTGTCGTGTTTTATCGGTAATCTTGCTATCAAATGGACTTTGATAGCGCCATGATCAGAAATATGGTAATAAACTAGTGGTTGCCTAATCTTTAGAAATGTATCATGCATTAATTTCATGATTAATATATAATAATTAAGAGCAGCAACCAGCATGCATGATAGAGGTTACTATTACACGCGTTAATGGTGGGTAACATCTTTATATTACTTTATAATATTTGGATTGAAACGTATTTTTATCCAATGAGTTGGATTGGGGTTTATATTCACTTATTCAACATCTCTATGCGCCTTAAATTGGATAAGGTGATGCTGCTCCATTAATAAATAATGAAATATGAAGTGTTGGATATTTTTATGTGGTTACAAAACGTTTAATAATTTATAGATAAAAGCCAAAGCATTGAATGTTTTAAAGCATGAATTGACGCTATGAAAATGCTTTGTATGGGGTAACTAGTGTACCATGAAACATCAATATCATAGGGCCATTAGAGGCATTAAACACAATTATATGGGTAATTATATGTGGTTTCAATGCATTGAAATAAAATTAATGATCATTATATATAATTTGTAATTTATTTTTATTAATGATCATTTCCTTATTAAATAATATACATTGATTGGCTCTGCATATATATGAAGCAATTAGCTTTATTGCACATATTAGTCTTCATATATCTGTCTCTAAAATAGTTATATTTCCTGTTTGCAATTAGCGTTAATGTGCTAATAAATGGTATATTTTAGCATTTGTTGTGTGTATTACTTTAATAAGCATTTATTGCTTTTAAACGCATATATATATATATAATGGTTGATTAGCTATTTTGCACTTTAACGGGTTTATATATTGCAATTATATGTGCAATGAAAAATTGTGTTTTAATGACTCATTTATTAAGGTATAAATGAGTTTATAGCTTTTAATAGCTATTTAACCACCAAACTCGAGTTGATCCTCTAAGTAAAGATACAACTTCATCCAACTTTTTCATATCCTAACAGTGAAAACTTTCGAGCATTATTATTACATCATTTAACCATAAGTCAGCCTCCATAGGACCTTCACCCTCTTTCCCCCAAAACTCTGGAGCTCCTAAGCTCTTCAGCTCTTTTGGAATCAACATTCTTGGTGCTGGAGGAGCAAGTGAGGCAGAGGAGGTTGAAAACGGGTCAATATAACATCGAGAGCTTGCATAAAAGCTACATACTCTAGTACCAACATCCCTTGATGTATAGGCGCACTAGCATTTTCAGATGGGACCGGCTGATCACTATTTGCATCGTAACTTTCGCTACCAGTTACTTCTCTCCTCTCTTGCTCCCCCGCTCTACTCGAGTTAGAGGATTCTGTCATCTATTAGAACATACATAGTAATAACATTTCAGTTAGTAGGGAATGTCATCAATTACATTTTAATGACACCATATCAGTAACCTTGACAATTATAATGGCATGTAAAACACTTTTTCTCATTTCAATTGAACTCAATTCTGGCCTAGAATCGACTAAACCTATAGCTTTGATACCAATAAATGTAACACCCACCTTCCGTATACCTTTCCGTACATGAGATATAGATGTCAAATCACTTTTAAAATATTTTGTTATTTGAAAACCGAAAATTTTGTTTCAATTTCTAACAACCTCAAAGTATGATATTATAATAAGAAAAATACTAAAACTATAAATTTAAATACATTACAAAATATTTAATTTAGTTCCATTACATACCAACAAAGTTTTCAAAAGGAATAAGATTGTCCTCACGTTACTGACGGGACAACCTTAATTGATGATCGTTGCTGCTACTACTGCACTCCTTACGCAACTAATATTTTCCTTTACCTACGCATGAAATCAACACACATTAAGTATTTACTTATTGAGACATAATACTACAAAGATATCAAACTTTATACATAATATCTTATGAATACTTAATGACGATTTAAATTTCATAATCCCTAAAGACCAGATATGCCCATCTCAGTTCAATCATAATTATTTAATACAATCATTGCCATTATTCTTAGTAGGCCCATCATACTTATCCTTCGGTATATTTTTCCCATTATTCTTTATTTGCCCTGTGTACATTAAATGAGAAAGTATTATACATGTATTGTACCAAAGTGCCAATTGATCATGTTTCTTTTATAATCATTAAGGGCATCACCTTAACTACCGTTAACACATCATTTTGTATTTTCATTTGGGCATCCTTCCATACCCATTATGTATTGTTTACGATTTTCCTTTATGACATCCATTCATACTAATTATGCATTGTTGTACATTTTATATCTATATGACATCCTTTCATACCACTTATGCACCGTTTATATGCAAATGCATTATAATTCATTTAGTTTTTTACCCAAAGGCATTTAACATTTCATCTAACTTGCATGATTGACACCTTTCTACCTAATGCAAAACTAGGCCATTTCTCTTTTGCTCAATGGTCTTTAACCGTTCATCTAACTGACATAATTGACACCTTTCTGCCAAATGCATATCTAGGCCATTTATCTTTTACTCAACGGTCTTTAATCGTTCATCTAACTGGCATAATTGACAGACTTCTGCCAAATGCACAGCTAGGCCATTTATCTTTTACTCAACGGTCTTTAACCATTCATCTAACTGGCATAATATATACCTTTCTTCCAAATGCACAACTATGCCATTTATTTTTTACTCAATGGTCTTTAATTGTTTATCTAACTGGAATAATTAACACCTTTCTACCAAATGCACAACTAGGTCATTTATCTTTTACTTAATGGTCTTTAACCGTTCATTTAACTGGCATAATTGACACCTTTTTGCCAAATGTATAGCTAGGCCATTTATTTTTTACTCAACGGTCTTTAATTGTTCATCTAACTAACATAATTGACACCTTTCTGCCAAATGCACAACTAGGCCATTTATCATTTACTCAACGGTCTTTAACCGTTCATCTAACTGGTATAATTTACACCTATATGCCAAATGAAAAAGGTTAACTTCCTAAAAAGGCTATTTTTAAAGCCTTTTTCACTTAAGTTATTGTTTGTTTAAAAGCTCATTTTAGTCATTTTAGGATCATGTAGTTGCATATAGTTGCATTTATGGTGGTTGTGCTATTTTATTTCTTAATGGTGCTGTTTGAGGGAAAGGTGCAGTTTATCTATGGTGTGCAGTTTATCACATGTTGCTAAAGCAGATTGAAATGCCTTGGCATTTCTGGCGCAGAAAAGACAAAAGATATTTCTGCATAAGGACAGCTGGCACTGGATAGCTGTCTCTGCACGTGAAGGACTGCTATAACCGCCTGCCAGAGCTACCAAAGGACCACTGCCACTTGGAGGATAAGGTTCATGCACAACATGTGATTCTAGGGGTATGAGGGGTATTTTGCACCCAACAACCTCATCATTACCCCTAGATATTTTTATTATATATGACACCTCATGGGAGAGAAGAAAAAAAGGACAGAGAGCACACGCATAGAGCAGCAAAAAATCACATTTTTATTTTATCTTTTCCTTTCTTCTTCCTTGGGATATTCCTCCATTGATAAAGCTCCAAGGAGTGGCAAGCTAGGCGCCGGAAGGAGCTAGAGAGCTAGGTGGTTCGTGGTGGCCGAGAGGAGACCTCCGGTGGTGCGTCGAAGGCTTCTTCTCACTTCTCTTTTGCTTCTATTTTTCTATTAATTTGTGGGTTGTTGGAACGAATATTTTCATAATGCATACCAGAGCCCCTAAGATCTCTCCCTTGAGCACAAACCTCCAAGTTATCTATAATGCATACATGAGACATGGAATGAGGCTTAAACCCTTGTCACCTCGATCTTGCCTTCCTCTTCTCTTTCTTCAATAAAAAAAATCGACCAACTATCGTTCTTTCACCGAAAATGGTTCTTCACACATACCACAGTGGGTGAACCACCAACGACCGATGAGATCAAATTGTTCTCATATTTTTTTTATACTTTTTTAAAAAAATTAAGGAAAAAATTAAGAACTAATGAAATATTGAGGACTAATCTTATTGTTATACCTGAACCAATGAGTTTTTTTTTAAATGTCAAATATTGAGTCACCCACCATTATGTTAGATTTAGTGATGCAAGTGTAAAAATAATTGACGATGACATACTTTTAGGGCATTTGATTCACCGAAAAGATCATTATTAAGGGGCATAATCTTTTCCGAAATTATATTTCCACGTTTGGTTCACGGAAAATATTATTACATGGTAATAACGTATTACCAATAGTAGCATTGTTTTTGTTAAAATGGGAATGTCGTTACCTCCAAATTCATAGGAAATGACAATTCTCACTACTTCGGATACAAAATTCCCCTCAAATAATGAATTGTTTTCATATGGATCATTCTCAATTCTTATTCTTCGTGTTATACTCAAAATTATAAACTTTATACTAATAATGTACAAATAGTTTAATTTAATAAAATATTAATAAAATTGAGTAGTAGTAAATTATTTTATGTTACAAAGAATTTCATATTAAGTATGAACCATTTGGCGTGGTCCTATTTGGTTTGTATTTGTTTCTTTTAGAGAAGATCCTTCCGGTAAAATATTTATCAGGATTTATATTTTACCATTTATAGTTGTTACAAAATATTTATGGTCATTAGAATAATGTTTATGCCAATGAATTATTTTGTAAATGCTATTGGATCTTTTTCCATTTTACCCCTATGTTGAGTCTATAAATGGGTATTCATTTTTCTCACAAGGAACTACAAGAGAAATTACTTTAATCCTATAAGCAAATGAAATTTGCTTTGAGGCACTCTTTTGGAACTTTTCCTTGTGTGTTATTTTGAGTTGAAAGAAGAGCAGTACCACCAGAGTTCACTCAATCTTTTGGGTGTACGAAATTTGAAGAGTCGTGCTAACCTTAGGGGCTATTCGTCCATTGTAATGATTACACACATTCGGGCGAATTCGCTTCAAAGGCAATGGTTAATACCACAATACGATTATCGTTCTGATTGATTATTTTATTTAATATTTTTTCAGTTAGTACTAAAGCCTCGTTTTGCAACAGTTAAATTTTCCAACAATTTAAAAGCGTATTCTATACTGCTGCTACATACGACAATAATACAATTTGATGGGCACATGTTTTTTTGCATCAATTACCAAAATATCGAAAGTAAGGAAATTGAGGTTATCAATTCCGGTTAGTCTCTTCATTTGTCGTGTTTTATCGGTAATCTTGCTATCAAATGGACTTTGATAGCGCCATGATCAGAAATATGGTAATAAACTAGTGGTTGCCTAATCTTTAGAAATGTATCATGCATTAATTTCATGATTAATATATAATAATTAAGAGCAGCAACCAGCATGCATGATAGAGGTTACTATTACACGCGTTAATGGTGGGTAACATCTTTATATTACTTTATAATATTTGGATTGAAACGTATTTTTATCCAATGAGTTGGATTGGGGTTATATATTCACTTATTCAAACATCTCTATGCGCCTTAAATTGGATAAGGTGATGCTGCTCCATTAATAAATAATGAAATATGAAGTGTTGGATATTTTTATGTGGTTACAAAACGTTTAATAATTTATAGATAAAAGCCAAAGCATTGAATGTTTTAAAGCATGAATTGACGCTATGAAAATGCTTTGTATGGGGTAACTAGTGTACCATGAAACATCAATATCATAGGGCCATTAGAGGCATTAAACACAATTATATGGGTAATTATATGTGGTTTCAATGCATTGAAATAAAATTAATGATCATTATATATAATTTGTAATTTATTTTTATTAATGATCATTTCCTTATTAAATAATATACATTGATTGGCTCTGCATATATATGAAGCAATTAGCTTTATTGCACATATTAGTCTTCATATATCTGTCTCTAAAATAGTTATATTTCCTGTTTGCAATTAGCGTTAATGTGCTAATAAATGGTATATTTTAGCATTTGTTGTGTGTATTACTTTAATAAGCATTTATTGCTTTTAAACGCATATATATATATATAATGGTTGATTAGCTATTTGCACTTTAACGGGTTTATATATTGCAATTATATGTGCAATGAAAAATTGTGTTTTAATGACTCATTTATTAAGGTAAATGAGTTTATAGCTTTTAATAGCTATTTAAAGCCTTTAAAACAATTTTTTATTGTAGAAGAGACGTGTATTGGTTACACAAATAATGAAATTTGATTCAAGTGGAGTTGAGCAATCATCGATTCTTGTACGGGTGATATTTTTTAGTCATGAAAATCTAAGGTGAATATAATAATGATTTGTCGTACTAATAATTTCTTTTGAGAAATTTATAAAGACAACGCGACGATTGTAATTTTGAAGAAGTATAGAGCTGGTGAAGCTGGAATAAGAAGATTCTCCAAATCGAATAGTGATTAAATTAGGATTTGATTTAAAAGATCTATTAAGATTTAAGAACCAAAATTTTTAAGATAAAAATCTTGTTACTATCAGTAAATTATTTTAATTTTATTATTGTTAGTAAATTATTTTTGAGACCAACCATGTATTATCTTCATTTGAATTTAGAGGATTCAAAAGAGATGGTTCAGATGAAGTAATTGTTATGATAAATTTTGGGGTCATGCTAATTAAAGAAGATTATGCAAAGATTGAAGTTGCACGCATCGTGAGGATGAACAATTCTGTTCGGAGTTATAATTCTACCTGCGAGGTAAGATTATTTAGACTTGTTGTATATCATTCATGCTTAGAATAATACATGAAATAGTTTAAATGAGCCTTTAACTCAGAGTATTTGGATTCAAACAGTTAAGATTCAAACAGTTAAAATCAAATGATGAACATTTAACTCAATTGCTATAAAATCGTGCAATAGAAAAATATCTTTTATAAATTACACTTTGCATGATTTAGATTTGTATGAATGCAAATCTATTAAAATCATTTTCTATGACTCCCCCTTACTAGACATCCCAAAAACGAAATCTTTTTAAAGAGTAAAACTCATGTGATACTAATTTCTTGAAATAAATTATTTAAAGTAATACCAATTGATATTTAAGATAAAAGAAGATTATGAAATATTGTGTACTTTAAAGATGTCAAAGAAGCATGTGCAAGTAAGAATAAACAATTTAAGTTTTCTTACATATGCACCTTTTAAAATGATACCAATTGAAAGAGATTTGAAAACATTACCATAGTTGTTACTATAAATCTAAAGTTAGTTTAATTGTTAAAGAATATCGAATAAATTAATGATACCACTTGTTTAAGTAAAATAATTTTCAGCAAAGCATATTAAGGTCAATGTCTGTTGAGTTAATCGATAGGATGAATCGGCCAAGAGGGGGGTGAATTGGCAATTAAAATTTTTGTGGAAGCTTTGAAAGAAAATTGAAAATATTTGCACAACGATTTAGAGTGGTTCGAATTTCTCAACCAAAGTCTATGTCCACTACCTTAGTTATCCACACTAAGGATGTTTCACAAATTCACTAATTTGTATTTCTTTTGAGGACAAGAGTAACCTTACAACTCCCTCAAGAATTATACCCCAAATTCTTGAGAACACTCTCTCCCAAGAGAGACTTACAAATTTTGCAAACTTGCAGAAAAAACCTCACAAGGTAGAATGTTTGCACAATTTAGGACAAATAAAGAACACTCAAAGATAATTACAATTGAGCACAAAGTGTGTTCTTGAAAGCAAAATGAATATTGAATGAAAATTGGCTTGAATTTCTCAAACTTGATGTTTGATGCTTTCTCTCTTGTTTCTATCTCAATACTTTTTCAACAATGGCTTCAAGAACTTTTTTAAATACACCTTGGATGATTTCTAACCGTTGGGAATCAAATTGGTGATAATAAAGATGTTGTAGTGTGAAAATCCTCTTGAAAAAGCTGTTGGGAGCGTATGGGTATCGATACTCCTTCAAGGGGTATCGGTACTACCTATATAAATTCAAATATTTCGACCGTTGTAAAACCATAGGTATCGATACCTCTCAAGGGGTATCGATACTTCTATGTAAATAGGTATCGGGACCTGGCATGGTATCGGTACCCATTTTGCGTTATGTTTTTCTCGGAGACAAATCAACACTAAGGGTATCGGTACCTTTGGGATAGGTATCAGTACCTCTTTGTATAGGGGTATCGGTACCCTGTAGGATATCCGTACCCTTTTTGCATTCGATGTTTGAGGGGTATCGATACTCGTTAAGAGGGTATCAACATCTCCCTATTTAAAACTCAATTTTAACTCGATTATGGTTCGAAATACTTTGTAAAAATTATTTCAAAAAATATTTTAAAAGTGTTTCACTCTTTTTCACTTAAGTAAGGAGTAAAATTGACATTTGAAAACTTAGAGTAATATTTGTGATATTTGATTAATTAAATCGAATATTATATTTAAAATTGAATATAAAATCTGAAAATTCATTGAAGAAATCATTGAAACATGATTGGACCAAAAACATTATGATGAAATAAAAGTTGATAAAAGCATTTAAATTTAAAACAAGTCCATCATAACACATTTTCATTATGCATAAGACAACAAACAATACATAATCAATTATGCTCAAAATCCCATGCCAAAAAAAATGCATTAAAGCACAAAACAAATGTCAATAGGAAACCAAAAAGAATAATCAATAAGCTTTAAGATTAAAGGTTACTCATCCTTCCATTTGTGTGACTATAACATTCAAATTCTTTACCTTTATCATCATTTCTCCAACACTCCAATAAGACACATTCACTTGATTTTTGGAACTCAAATTGTACTGAGTCATTCAAGATTAGTTCTAATTTCTCTAGTTCCATTAGAAACTCATACTTGTCTAATTTTAAATATTTTTTATTTTTTATAGGAAAAGTATGTAAAGCATTATCATGATAATGAAAATGTGAGCATTTTATCATTATAAAGCTAGATAAATTATTAAAAGTATTTAGTTTTTCTTTTATTTAGCTATCAAGCTTAATTTTTAAATCAAAATTTTCTTTTTCAAACTCTTTTTTTCACTTTTGAAAGCTCTAAATCTTTTTTTTTTCAAAATTTCATTTTGGATTTCAAAATCAAATTTAGTTTTTAAAAGAAAATCATTTTCATTTTTAAAATTAGAAATCATTTTCATTTCTAAAATTAGAAATCATTTTCATTTTTAAAATTAGAAATCATTTGTTTTCATGGTCTCAAAATCCTAAAATAATTCATTATATACATCTTATAACACATTAAAAGAATGTGAATTGAAATCATTTCAGTTAGAAGATACTTTTAAATTCTTGGATGGCCATAAGGCAAAGGTTGGGTACTTTATTGTCATCATTGATGACATCATCATCACTTCATACAGCCACAAAAACACTTTTCTTATTGCTGGAACTATTCTTCCTCAATATGGGATAATCATATTTGTCATGTCTCGATCTTTGGCATTCGAAGCATATAGGGACACCTTTCTTTTATTCATGAGTTACATATTTTTCTTTGGATGTCATGAATTGTTTAAAGATATTGACCATCTATTTTTCTTCATCCACATCTTTATTATCATTGGTGAATTTGAAGGCAATGCCCACCTCTTTCTTCTTCTTATCCTTTTTTTTTGCCTCATTCTCTTCTTCTTTCTCTTGAAGTCTCATATCATGAGTAAGAAATGATCCAATAAGTTCATCAAGAGTGAGTATCTCCAAATCCTTGGCTTTTTCAATTGCGATTCTCTTCATTAGGATATGTCTTCTCAGAAATCTTGAGCCCATTGATGATGGTAGAGAATTGATCGAACACCATCTTTATGTCTTCATCAGACTTCATCTTGAAGTTGTCATAGTTGGGAGTGAGAATGTCAACTTTAGACTACTTCAATTGGCTTGTTCCTTCATGAGTCACCTCCAACTTATCTCAAAATTCTTTGGCATTTGAACATGAATAAACTCTATTGTATTCATCTGGTCTAAGTACACAAAATAGGATATGCATGGCTTTGGCATTGAGTTGGACTTGCCTCTTATCTTTGTTTGTTCATTTTGACTTGCTCCTTGGAGAAAAGGGTGAACTATCAATGATGACATTCCAAACAGAATAATCAGTAGTTTGAATGAACAACATCATCTTATTCTTCCAATAGGTGTAGTTTGAAACATTAAAATATGGAGGTATTGAGATGGATTCAGAATCATCAACATAGTAGGAGCTGAATGATGAACTAGGAAATTGATAGAGCTCTTTTAGGACCTTCTCAAAGTTGTTAAACCATCAATTGAGACTCGCTCTAATACCAATTGCTAGGGTTTATTAAGCTCTATGAATCCTCATAAAACCACTAAGAAAGTTTGAATTTGTAACACCCATCTTCCGTATACCTTTCCGTACATGAGATACGGATGTCACATTACTTTTAAAATATTTTGTCATTTGAAAAACATTAAAATTTTGTTTCAATTTCTAATAACCTCAAAGCAAAATACTAAAACTATCAATTTAAATACATTACAAAAATATTTAATTTAGTTCTATTACATGCCAACTAAGTCTTCAAAAGGAATAAGATTGTCCTAACGTTACTGACGGGTCAACCTTAATTGATTATCGCTGCTGTTACTGTTGCACTCCTTATGCAACTAATCTTTGCCTTTACCTACGCATTAAATCAACACACGATAAACATTTACTTAGGGAGACATAATAATTGGCACATTAATCTTAATAGGCACATCATACTTATCCTTCGGTATATTTTTTCCCCATTAATCTTTATTTGCCATGTGTACATTAAATGATAAAGTACTATACATGTATCGCACCAAAGTTCCAATTGATCATGTACCTTTTATAATCATTAAGGGCGGCACCTTAACTACCGTTAACACACCATTTTGTATTTTCATTTGGGCATCCTTTCATACCTATTATGTATTGTTTACGTTTTTCCTTTATGACATCCATTCAAACTAATTATGCATTATTATTCATTTTATATTTATATGACATCATTTCAAACACTTATGTACTGTTTATATCCAAATGCATTATAATTCCTTTAGTTTTTTACCCAAAGGCATTTAACCTTTCATCTAACTTGCATTATTGACACATCTCTACCAAATGCACAGGTAGGCCATTTATCTTTTACTCAACGGTCTTTATCCGTTCATCTAACTGGCATAATTGGAACCTTTCTACCAAATACACAGCTAGGCCATTTATATTTTACTCAACGGTTTTTAACCGTTCATCTAACTGGTATAATTGATACCTTTTTTCCAAATGCACAGCTATGCCATTCATCTTTTACTCAACGGTCTTTAACAGTTCATCTAACTGGTATAATTGATACCTTTATGCCAAATGCACAGCTGGGCCATTTATCTATTACTCAACGATCTTTAAATGTTCATTTAACTGACATAATTGACACCTTTCTGCCAAAGGCACAACTATACCATTTATCTTTTACTCAACAGTCTTTAACCGTTCATCTAACTGGCATAATTGACACATTTTTTCCAAATACACAGCTAGCCCATTTATCTTTTACTCAATGGTTTTAACCGTTCATCTAACTCGCATAATTGACACCTTTCTGCCAAATGCACAGCTAGGCCATTTATCTTTTACTCAATGGTCTTTAACCATTCATTTAACTGGCATAATTGACACATTTCTGCCAAATGCATAGCTAGGCCATTTATCTTTTACTCAACGGTTTTTAACCATTCATCTAACTGGAAAAATTGACACATTTCTATCGAATGCACAACTAGGCCATTTATGTTTTACTCAACGGTCTTTAACCGTTCATCTAACTGGCATAATTGACACCTTTCTGAGGAATGCACAACTAGGCCATTTATCTTTTACTCAACAGTCTTTAACCGTTCATCAAACTGGCTTAATTGACACCTTTATGCCCAATGCATAGCTAGGCCATTTATCTTTTACTCAACGGTCTTTAACCGTTCATCTAACTGGCATAATTGACAACTTTATGCCAAAGGCACATCTATTTCATTTATCTTTTACTCAATGGTCTTTAACCGTTCATCTAATTGGCATAATTAACACATTTCTGCCAAATGCACAACTAGTACATTTATCTTTTACTCAATGATCTTTGATCATTCATCTAACTGACATAATTGAAACCCTTCTACCAAATGCACAGCTATGCCATTTATCTTTCACTTAACGGTCTTTACTCGTTCATCTAACTGGCATAATTGACACCTTTCTGCCAAATACACAGCCATACCATTTATCTTTCACTTAACGGTCTTTACTCGTTCATCTAACTGGCATAATTGACACCTTTCACTTTAGTAACTATTTATAATATCAATGAAATCTCTCCACTCATTATAAACTCTATAGTTTACGTTGATAGTGCTAATACTATCATTTTTAACTCTTACTGTAATTTACGTGAGTTGCATACCCTACCAATACAGAAATTCACCTACTTGTTATGAACTTCTTATATTTGTACATCTATTTCCATACGAAAAATCATACACTTAGTATGAATTTCTTAGTTCACACACTGAGTGCCCATAAGGAAATTCATACACTGAGTATGAATTTCTTAGTTTTACACACATAGTACCCATACAAAAATTCATACACTTAGTATGAATTCCTTAGTGTTGCACACATATAATTCCATTTAGTAATGACCATACATATATCAATCAATAATATACCTATGACTACCATAACATATACGTACATAATAAATGCACTCACCTAGATTGTCTCGTTATTATATCCAAAATAAAAAGTTGATCACTCATGTACTTTGACTTTGTCTTTAGTTTTGCTTCACTCGGGAGCTTGATTTCGATCTAATCAAGCATCCAATAAAGACACGTACAATATCCATTGTTAGTATATTTCCTAACAATTATACTCAAACGTTACTCAAGAGTACATATTATTAACTTTCTATAACCATATATCCCTATTTTTTTTAACATTTTTGGCTAACTAGTATCGATACCCCCACTACGGTATCGATACTACTCTATTACGGTATCGATACTCTATTACGGTACCGATACCATTTTTTCATTCTGTGATCAATGGTATCGATACCATCCTTATGGTATCGATACTCCCCTCTTGGTATCGATACCACTTGAATAGGTATTAATACTAGTTACTAGATGATATTGATTTTAAGCCTATAGTATCGATATTGTTCTATCAGTACCGATACTCGTGCCTATAATTTCTAGTTTTTAACCCGATTATCACCCAAATGGGGTCAAATTTCGTTATGATTACACCATACAATACTATTAAACTCTTCTTTACCTATTTATACTAACTTTCCTTCATTTAGTTTCTTAAAACATTTAAAATCTTCTAAGAACATTAAATTCTTAGAATCACACCACTTTTTCTAATATGTTTTTAAACCCATCCAATGCCTCTAATCTCTTATTTACATATTTCACAAGTCAAATATACTAACAAACATCATTAAAACTCATATTGTAACATAACACTCAAAAAACCCATTTTCTTCAATCTCTATTATCTCATCCATAACTTAGTTT
Source organism: Hibiscus syriacus (assembly GCF_006381635.1). Classification (NCBI taxonomy): domain Eukaryota; kingdom Viridiplantae; phylum Streptophyta; class Magnoliopsida; order Malvales; family Malvaceae; genus Hibiscus; species Hibiscus syriacus. The sequence goes on along the minus strand of NW_024063062.1, from coordinate 222,861 downwards.
TGATCTCATTTAATCCTTCCTTAAACTTCTATTATACTCAATGCTTCAAAAGCCAACCAAAAACGACGGAATAAACTAGTAAATTGAAAACTCACCTTTAGCTAAGGAGGAGAGCCTTTCCGCAGGAAGAGAAAGAAGAAAAAGAGGATGACTTTTGGTAACCTATTTTCCCTTTTCCCTCTTTATTTAATATCTTATTAAAATAAATTTTAAGTTCATTTTCCCCTTAAAGGACCAAAATGCCCTCATAATCATCCATTGCTACAATTTAGTCTAAACCACTATTTCCAATCATTCTCATCTTTTATCAATTTATTAAATAAATCATCAAATCTTAAATAATTTCAATACAGTCCCTGATTCGATATTTAGGGTATTAAAGAATTGGCCTTTAAAAAAAATATTTGTACGGAAGCAACAAAATATATACAATTTGCATAACGATTTTTTCATTCTGTGATCAATGGTATCGATACCATCCTTATGGTATCGATACTCCCCTCTTGGTATCGATACTCCCCTCTTGGTATCGATACCACTTGAATAGGTATCAATACTAGTTACTAGATGATATTGATTTTAAGCCTATAGTATCGATATTGTTCTATCAGTACCGATACTCGTGCCTATAATTTCCAGTTTTTAACCCGATTATCACCCAAATGGGGTCAAATTTCGTTATGATTACACCATACAATACTATTAAACTCTTCTTTACCTATTCATACTAACTTTCCTTCATTTAGTTTCTTAAAACATTTAAAATCTTCTAATAACATTCAATTCTTATAATCACACCACTTTTTCTAATATGTTTTTAAACCCATCCAATGCCTCTAATCTCTTATTTACATATTTGACAAGTCAAATATACTAACAAACATCATTAAAACTCATATTGTAACATAACACTCAAAAACCCATTTTCTTCAATCTCTATTATCTCATCCATAACTTAGTTTTGATCTCATTTAATCCTTCCTTAAACTTCTATTATACTCAATGCTTCAAAAGCCAACCAAAAATGACGGAATAAACTAGTAAATTGAAAACTCACCTTTAGCTAAAGAGGAGAGCCTTTCCGCAGGAAGAGAAAGAAGAAAAAGAGGATGACTTTTGGTAACCTATTTTCCCTTTTCCCTCTTTATTTAATATCTTATTAAAATAAATTTTAAGTTCATTTTCCCCTTAAAGGACCAAAATGCCCTCATAATCATCCATTGCTACAATTTAGTCTAAACCACTATTTCCAATCATTCTCATCTTTTATCAATTTATTAAATAAATCATCAAATCTTAAATTCTTTCAATACAGTCCCTGATTCGATATTTGGGGTATTAAAGAATTGGCCTTTAAAAAAAATATTTGTGCGGAAGCAACAAAATATATACAATTTGCATAACGATTTATAATGGTACAACTTTTCAACCAAATCTACATCCACTACCTTATCATCCACACTATGGATTTCCAACAAATTCACTAATTTTTTTTACCTTTCAAGGATAAATTTTATCATTTACAACACTATCTTTTCAAAGGTTAAGATAGAACATCTATCACTTTTACAAGGTTTACTATGTGTAAACAATAAGTTCTCTCTAAGTAGTGTTTACAAAGATTTATGTTCACAAAGAATGAATACAAAGATATTCAATAAAGCTCAATACACCATAAACACGAGGAAAATGAATAAATAAAGAATGAAAACTCTTTTCTCTTGATCTTTTAGCTTGAATAGGTTTAGTAACCTTCTTCAAATATCCTTGGATTGCTTTTGTAGGTTGGAATGAGTTTCTAATCTTTTGGAGTTGTTGAGGTTAAATTATAGTTGTTGGGGTAGTTATTTTCTACATAAAAAGCTGCTCAGACAGAGGGAGTGTCAGTATTATGTGTTGGAATATCACCATTAACTGCATTAAATATAAAAATATAACCATTGGGAAGGTAAAGTATTTGTACTCTACATAGTAGTATCGGTACTATCCTTGTAAATTATATGGGTAGTATCGGTACTCCAAAAGAGTATCAATATATTTTTTGCATGCTATAAGTTTTTCAAACTTTAAAAAAATCATAAGGTAGTATCAATATTATATGAACAATATCAATATTGTTCATACAATATTAATAATTCAAAGATGAAAAGTCATTTTAAAGTGAAAAATGATTGAATAAATATTTGAAAAGATTTAGTTAAATTGAAATACATTTAAAACATATTTTTAAATTAATTTAAATTTTGAATTATTTATAAAATATTTAAAAAAATCAATTATGTCCAGAAAATATTTTATATTTATTTATTATATATTTTTTATAAAACATGATTTAATATTAAATATTGTAGATATTAAAGGATATGTTTCGTTCTTGTGTGATCGCCTTCAAAAGCGTACGAGATAGATCACCATTTAATAATTATTTTTCTTTTATCCAAATAGCACCATTTAAGAACTTGTATGGTGGGAAATATCGGATATGTGGTCTGAGTTAAGAGAGAATATATTAGTAGTATTATTTTTTTCTTTTTATTTACCGATACCTCTCGCTTGCACGTTTTGAATGTGCCGAGTATTTAAAGCTGTCACCAACTTACATTTATACTAGAGTATAAGTTGTCAGGAATCAAATTTTAATATAGCATTTTAATAAAACTATAAAATATTATAATGTTGCGAAATTTAATAATTTAAGAATTGGTGGGGTCATTCAGTACACAAATATATAGTTTTTTCCTAGACAGTGCTCTCAGTAATATTATAAATGGTGTTAAGATAAAATTAGGTGTTTTATATTTAAAATTTTAAATATATTTAACATCACGTAAATATCGAATTAATTATAAAATTATTTTTACTGTTTTTAACATCACGTAAATATCATATTGAATATCGATACTACTCAACATATTATACTGATTTTAAGCCTATAATATTGATATTGTTCTATCAGCACCGATACCCGTACCCAATATTTTTTTTCAACCCATATTATCACCTAAATTGGGTCAAATTTCGTTATGATTACACCATATACTATTAAACTCTTCTTTACCTATTTATACTAACTTTCCTTCATTTAGTTTCTTAAAACATCAAAAATCTTCCAAGAACATTCAATTCTTAGAATCACACCATTTTTTCTAATATGTTTTTAAACACATCCAATGTCTCTAATCTCTTATTTACATATTTGACAAGTCAAATATACTAACAAACATCATTAAAAACTCATATTTTAATATAACACTTAAAAACCCATTTTTTTCAATCGCTATTATCTCATTCGTAACTTAGTTTTGATTTCATTTAATCATTTCTTAAGTTTCTATTATACTCAATGCTTCAAAAACCAACCAAAAATGAGTGAATAAACTAGTAAATTGAGAACTCATCTTTAGCTAAGGAGAAGAGCTTTTCCACAGGAAGAGAAAGAAGAAAAAGGGGATGACTTTTGGTAACCTATTTTTCCTTTTCCCTCTTTATTTAATATCTTATTAAAATATATTTTAAGTTCATTTTCCTCTTAAAAGACTAAAATGCCCTCATAATCATTCATTGCTACAATTTAGTCTAAGTCACTATTTCTAATCATTCTCATATTTTATCAATTTGTTAAATAAATCCTCAAATCTTAAATTCTTTCAATACAGTCCCTGATTCAATATTTGGGGTATTACAATTCGCCCTTAAGAAAATTCGTCCTCGAATTTAAAGACCTTGAATTTTTGATACCCCAAATATTGAATTAGGATTTCTCTAGTCCCAATTTGTATTGATTCTTTTTCATGATCCACTTCTAATCAAATTTTTATTTTCGTGCTGACTCTATTTATCACCAACCCAACTCGTTAAATCTTAGTACCTCTTGTTTTCACCTAAATGCATAGTTAACGTATTTAATATCTTAAAAAATATATTTCTTTAAAAACTTAGTTTGCAACAAGGCTAACGTCGAAAAGTTCTTTACTAACCTTCGATAGTAACCAACAGTCCCCTATAATTCGAACTTCAGGATCATTCTTTGGAAGTTTCTAATTAACTACAACATGAGCTTCTCTTAGGATCTACTTTTAGACCTTATACCGAAACAACTTGGCCAACGAAAGCCATCTTTGTTAACCCAAAAATTCACATTGGAATAGTTTGGCATATAAGTTCTTCTCGCGAAGAGTCTTATTTAACCATAAAAAATCTAGGCATAACCATATATATTTATCTTTCTTTTCACTAATAACTCAATTACTTGTCATGATAAAATACTCGGGATGATAAACTTTGATCAATCAACTCTTATAATTAAACCCCTAATTCTCTTAATTCACTTAGATCATTTTATACTAAATTATAAAAACATGTTCAATACTTCAATTATTTGAGTATCTAACACATTAACCAGAAAAGTTATATATCTATATATTTTCTGACATCATTATCTTCATAATCATTATCAATATCATTTTAAGCAAAGATCTTAACTCATCAATTGGTAATTCCATCAAATTCACCAAGAGCATAGGCCCTAAAATATTTAGTAATTGTTTACAACCTTTCCACTCACATTTGTATCATGACCCATTAAGGTTTACGACTATCATTTTACTCAGAATTGGTTCTACATGAATTCCTCAAGCTCTAGCCAACCTTGTACTAACGTATGAGTATAGAGATTAAGGGTCAACTAATACCAATACAGGCTCATCAAAAAGAAGAAAAGTACTTGTTATGATTTTTGGGCCATCCCGATCCTCATTGGTCATAATATTATAGATTTTGGCGACTCCTTGAGTCTCTTGTCGCTGCAAGGGTTCATCTTGTCCCCTTGATCTTCCCTTTCCTCTGCTTCTATTAGAGACTACCACAGATCTTGCAGATTGCACCGAATAGTCCCCAGATTTCTTTGGACAATTTCGTGCAAAGTGATCAGTCTCGCCACATTGAAAGCAAGCTCTACTGAGAAGTCTGCATACTCTCTGTCCACTCTACCACATGTCTAACATACATTTCTTCCTCTCACTGCTCTACCCCATGTAACAGCAACTGACTGGGACTGTTTTGGTTTCTGTAAAGTTGCAACATGACCCTCTTTTTTTGTATATTTAGAACTTGAGCCATTGCCTCTCTTAACATAATGGGGAATCGAAGGCGTTCCAATCATTTTCCCATCTGTAAACTTGTTTAGCTTGTAATGTCTCCTCTTGAGCTCTCTCGATAGCTTTGGCTCGGTTAATAACTTCATGCAAGTTAGGCAAAACTCAAAGCCAACATCATTTCTTTCAATCTCGGCCTCAACCCCTCAATAATCCAATCGCGTCGGGCTTTATCATTTGGAACCACCTTCGTAGCAAAACAACTTAACTTATTATACTCAACCTCATACTCATGTACTACTCGATCACCTTGTTTCAAATTTAGGAACTTTAACAACATTGCCTGCTTAAACTGTTCACCCACATACTTGTTCTTGAACTATTTCATGAAGACACCCATATACTTGTTCTTGAATTCTTCCATGAAGAATTGCCAGATCAATTGCTCTGGTGGCGTAAACATCATAGTATTTAACCACCAAACTCGAGTTGATCCTCTAAGTAAAGATACAACTTCATCCAACTTTTTCATATCCTAACAGTGAAAACTTTCGAGCATTATTATTACATCATTTAACCATAAGTCAGCCTCCATAGGACCTTCACCCTCTTTCCCCCAAAACTCTGGAGCTCCTAAGCTCTTCAGCTCTTTTGGAATCAACATTCTTGGTGCTGGAGGAGCAAGTGAGGCAGAGGAGGTTGAAAACGGGTCAATATAACATCGAGAGCTTGTATAAAAGCTACATACTCTAGTACCAACATCCCTTGATGTATAGGCGCACTAGCATTTTCAGATGGGACCGGCTGATCACTATTTGCATCGTAACTTTCGCTACCAGTTACTTCTCTCCTCTCTTGCTCCCCCGCTCTACTCGAGTTAGAGGATTCTGTCATCTATTAGAACATACATAGTAATAACATTTCAGTTAGTAGGGAATGTCATCAATTACATTTTAATGACACCATATCAGTAACCTTGACAATTATAATGGCATGTAAAACACTTTTTCTCATTTCAATTGAACTCAATTTTGGCCTAGAATCGACAAAACCTATAGCTCTGATACCAATAAATGTAACACCCAGCTTCCGTATACCTTTCCGTACATGAGATATAGATGTCACATCACTTTTAAAATATTTTGTTATTTGAAAACCGAAAATTTTGTTTCAATTTCTAACAACCTCAAAGTATGATATTATAATAAGAAAAATACTAAAACTATAAATTTAAATACATTACAAAATATTTAATTTAGTTCCATTACATACCAACAAAGTTTTCAAAAGGAATAAGATTGTCCTCACGTTACTGACGGGACAACCTTAATTGATGATCGTTGCTGCTACTACTGCACTCCTTACGCAACTAATCTTTTCCTTTACCTACGCATGAAATCAACACACATTAAGTATTTACTTATTGAGACATAATACTACAAAGATATCAAACTTTATACATAATATCTTATGAATACTTAATGACGATTTAAATTTCATAATCCCTAAAGACCAGATATGCCCATCTCAGTTCAATCATAATTATTTAATACAATCATTGCCATTATTCTTAGTAGGCCCATCATACTTATCCTTCGGTATATTTTTCCCATTATTCTTTATTTGCCCTGTGTACATTAAATGAGAAAGTATTATACATGTATTGTACCAAAGTGCCAATTGATCATGTTTCTTTTATAATCATTAAGGGCATCACCTTAACTACCGTTAACACGTCATTTTGTATTTTCATTTGGGCATCCATCCATACCCATTATGTATTGTTTATGATTTTCCTTTATGACATCCATTCATACTAATTATGCATTGTTGTACATTTTATATCTATATGACATCCTTTCATACCACTTATGCACCGTTTATATGCAAATGCATTATAATTCATTTAGTTTTTTTACCCAAAGGCATTTAACATTTCATCTAACTTGCATGATTGACACCTTTCTACCTAATGCAAAACTAGGCCATTTCTCTTTTGCTCAATGGTCTTTAACCGTTCATCTAACTGACATAATTGACACCTTTCTGCCAAATGCATATCTAGGCCATTTATCTTTTTACTCAACGGTCTTTAATCGTTCATCTAACTAGCATAATTGACAGACTTCTGCCAAATGCACAGCTAGGCCATTTATCTTTTACTCAACGGTCTTTAACCATTCATCTAACTGGCATAATATATACCTTTCTTCCAAATGCACAACTATGCCATTTATTTTTTACTCAATGGTCTTTAATTGTTTATCTAACTGGAATAATTAACACCTTTCTGCCAAATGCACAACTAGGTCATTTATCTTTTACTTAATGGTCTTTAACCTTTCATTTAACTGGCATAATTGACACCTTTTTGCCAAATGTATAGCTAGGCCATTTATTTTTTACTCAACGGTCTTTAATTGTTCATCTAACTAACATAATTGACACCTTTCTGCCAAATGCACAACTAGGCCATTTATCATTTACTCAACGGTCTTTAACCGTTCATCTAACTGGTATAATTTACACCTATATGCCAAATGAAAAATGTTAACTTCCTAAAAAGGCTATTTTTAAAGCCTTTTTCACTTAAGTTATTGTTTGTTTAAAAGCTCATTTTAGTCATTTTAGGATCATGTAGTTGCATATAGTTGCATTTGTGGTGGTTGTGCTATTTTATTTCTTAATGGTGCTGTTTGAGGGAAAGGTGCAGTTTATCTATGGTGTGCAGTTTATCACACGTTGCTAAAGCAGATTGAAATGCCTTGGCATTTCTGGCGCAGAAAAAGACAAAAAGATATTTCTGCATAAGGACAGCTGGCACTGGATAGCTGTCTTTGCACGTGAAGGACTGCTATAACCGCCTGCCAGAGCTACCAAAGGACCACTGCCACTTGGAGGATAAGGTTCATGCACAACATGTGATTCTAGGGGTATGAGGGGTATTTTGCACCCAACAACCTCATCATTACCCCTAGATATTTTTATTATATATGACACCTCATGGGAGAGAAGAAAAAAAGGACAGAGAGCACACGCATAGAGCAGAAAAAAATCACATTTTTATTTTATCTTTTCCTTTCTTCTTCCTTGGGATATTCCTCCATTGATAAAGCTCCAAGGAGTGGCAAGCTAGGCGCCGGAAGGAGCTAGAGAGCTAGGTGGTTCGTGGTGGCCGAGAGGAGACCTCCGGTGGTGCGTCGAAGGCTTCTTCTCACTTCTCTTTTGCTTCTATTTTTCTATTAATTTGTGGGTTGTTGGAACGAATATTTTCATGACTTTGTGTTTGGATATTTCGAACCCCACCATGAACTAACTTATTTGGTGGTGGTTGGTTGAACGATTGTTTAAACTTTATTTTTTAGGGTATATTTAAGTTTATTTTGGGTTCTTTATTTGCTTTTCTTATGAATACTTCACCATCTAGGCTTGTAAGAGGCATGGAAATGTCCATCTCTTAGATGAAGGTTAGGTATTCGGAAGAATTCTAAGCTAAAAATACTTGTAAGTATTCGAAAGAAACGCAAGATAAGATCCTCATAAGCAATGGGTTATGGTATTTTCAAGGGGCTTTGAACCGGCCTAGGAATATTATAACTTAATCCCTTAGATCTCGGAAGAGACTAGGATAGGATTTCAACGACTAAAAAGGGTGTCTTTATCAATAGGGTAGGCTGTCCAACATCGTTGAGTGAGAGCAGATACCTTGGCATCCTATTCTGTTAGGTTCTTTTGAACACCTTTGGAAAGCCCTGTCGAGTAAGTAAAGACAAGATAGCTTAAATATACTTGAGAAATAAGTTTAGCAACCTTAGACCAATCCTTACCATTCATTTCATTGGAAGTTTGTCACGTGAGGATTATTTTCTTCTTATTTTATTTATCTTTTTATTTACTGTTTTTACCATTTCTCATTGCCTTGACATTTCACCATACTCAACATTAAACATCCATTATTGCCACTGCATTTCCATTTGCTACACCATCACACCATCAATCCGCATCCACCAGCATATACATATCCATTGCTGTGACATTTGTATATGTCAAGACTAACTATACTTAGATAATTTAGTGCGTTGCTTTGGTTAGACTTTCGTAATTTCACCAAATCCTTGTGGAGACGATACTCACTCATCATTATATTACTTGAGCGATTGTGTATACTTGCACATTATTTGCGTATATTTTATAGTACTCACAACACGCGAACAAGTTTTTGGCGCCGTTGCCGGGGATTGGCAGCCTGAAGTTATTTAGTTTTGCCAGAGCATTTTATTTTGTTTTGCATATTTAGTTTTTTGTATAGTTTACTTGATATTTTTTTTTATTTTTCAGGTTTATTTAGTGTATGCCTAGAAGAAATTCTGAAGAGCCTTTGGAACCAATAGAACCTGAGATTGAAAGACTCTTTAGAAGAAGAAGACGTGCTTAAGGAAATATGTATCAGATTGGAAACCAAGACATTGGTCAAGATGACGGAAATCAAAATGCCGCGGCATTAAACAATGCTGAACCTGCTATCATACCTCATGTTATTCGAGATCATTTAAATCCGATCCTGGATGATCTGAATCCTGGGATTGTGGCACCCGAAATTCAAGCTGCATATTTCGAGCTGAAACCAGTCATGTTCAACATGTTGAATTCCGTTGGGCAGTTTGGGGGTATGCCAACTGAAGATGCCAGGTAGCACATTCGTAATTTTCTGGAAGTTTGTGATTCTTTCTGCCAAGAAGGAGTGCATGAGGATTTTTTGAAATTAAAGCTTTTTCCGTATTCATTGTGTGACCGAGCAAGAGCTTGGTTGAGTGGTGTACCAGCCGGTTCGATGGAATCATGGGCCGATCTTTGCAAGAGTTTCTTATTGAGGTACAACCCACCAAACATGAATACGCAGCTAAGGAATGAAATATCATCTTTTCGCCAGGGCGATGACGAATCCATGTATGAGTGTTGGGATCGTTACAAGAGTTTGCTTCGAAAGTGTTCAAATCATGGTTTTCATGATTGGACTGAAGTAGTCATGTTCTATAATGGAGTCAATGCACCGACGAGGATGTTACTGGATGCCTCGGCAAATGGGACATTGTTGGACAAATCACCTACGGAGGCGTTTGCTATCTTGGACAGAATTGCTAACAATGATTATCAATTTCCTTCCTCAAGACTTGGGAGTGGGAGGAGAGCACCTGGAGCATTCGAGTTAGAAGCCAAAGATTCGGTGTCCACTCAACTCTCCACTATTACTAATATGTTGAAGAACTTATAGTGTTCCACTGATGTGAAGGAAGTGAAAACAACTAATCTGGCATGTCTGTTATGCCAAGGCAATCATCACGAGAGTGAATGCCCAACCAACCATGAGTCCATTAACTTTGTTGGTAATTACAATCGAGGAAGCAACAATCCATACTCAAACACTTATAATGCTGGATGGCGTCAGCATCCCAATTTCTCATGGGGAAATCAAGGAGCCCACAATGCTAATCAACCTACTAGGCAACAGAATCACAATGAGCCTCAAAGTTACCAAAATGCTATGCCATGGCATAATGCTAACAAAGGAGCTTCATCTTCAGCGAGCATAAGTTCCTTAGAAGCTACAATTCAAGAATTCATATATACTACAAAGACAATGTTGCAAGACCATTTTACTTCAATTAAGAATCAAGGAGCTTTACTTCATAGTCAAGGCGCCTTACTTCAAAGCCATAGCTCGTCTCTGAGAGCTTTGGAAGGTCAAGTTGGTCAGATTGCTACGGCATTGCAAGAGCGTCAGCAAGGACGTTTTCCAAGTGATACTGAAGTCACTAAAGGGCCTGGAAAAGAGCAATGCAATGTGTTAACTCTTAGGAGTGGAACACAAATCAATCGACAAGTCAAGGATAGTGGGCCACAGTATGATGATTCTAATCCCACTACTGAAGCTGAATTACAAGATGATATAGTTTTTGAGAAGGACAAGGAGGAGGATTCTGCCAAGGTACTAGATTCTGATGCCAAGGCAAAAGAAAATTCTATTCCTACAGCTAAGGAAGCTAGACCTCCCCCACCCTTCCCGCAAAGATTGAAGAAGCACAATGATGAAGTTCAGTTCAAGAAGTTTGTAGACATTCTTGATCAGCTCCATATCAATATACCTCTCTTGGAAGCTGTTGAACAGATGCTGATGTATGCCAAAATTCTGAAGGACATCTGTACCAAGAAAAGGAAAGTAGAGACTGTTTCCACGGCAATAAAATTTTGTTCTTCATTGAGTAAGTTGCCGCCAAAGAGAAATGATCTTAGCAGCTTCATTATTCCTTGTTCAATTGGAGCTAATTTTGTTGGAAAGGCTTTATGTGATCTTGGTTCAAGTGTCAACTTAATGCCGAAATCGATATTCTTGAAGCTTGGCATAAGAGATGCAAGACCCACCTCAGTTATTTTACAACTTGCCGACAAATCCCATGTTAAACCTGAAGGGAGAGTCGAGGATGTCATAGTAAGGGTGGACAAGTTTGTGTTTCCAGTCAACTTCTTAATTCTGGACTGCGAAGTTGATGCCAAGGCACCAATCATTCTAGGAAGACCTTTCCTAGCCACTGGACGTATCTTGATAGACTGTGAAAATGGTGAACTCACCATGAGAGTGGCTGATCAGTGTGTGACTGTCAATGTTTTTAGAACGCTCAAATATGTTGATGACACTGAAGAATGCCAAGGCATTTCTGAATTGAACTCAGTGATTGAAGAAGAGACTGAACATCTTTGCCATAACAACTTCATTCAGCTAGCAGAAAATGAATATTGGGTGGATGATGAAAGCTTAGTGGAGTCCGATGATTTTCTAATTTTGGAGGAGCAATCTAGCTTAGTACAAGTTAGATCAGGTATAAATTTTGAACCTCTAAATTTTGATGAATTCATTTCTCCTAAGCCTTCATTATTGCATGCACCCAATCTAGAGCTTAAGGCTTTGCCAGGGCATCTTAAACATGTTTACTTAGGTAGCGATGAGACTTTACCGGTGATTATTTCCGCTAACCTTACTGCTAACCAAGAGCAAAGTTTGTTAAGTATTTTGATGCATCATAAGAAAGCAATTGGTTGGACTATGGTCGATTTGAAAGGCATTAGTCCCACGATCTGCATGCACAAGATTCTGCTAGAAGATTGCCACGGCAATTTAATTGAACCACAAAGAAGACTCAACCCTGTTATGAAGCAAGTGGTGATGAAAGAAATTCTGAAATGGCTTGATGCTGGAGTGATCTACCCTATCTCCAATAGCTCATGGGTGAACCCTGTCCAATGCGTTCCGAAGAAAGGAGGCATGACGGTGGTTACGAATGAGGATAATGACCTATTACCCACTCGCACTGTGACCGAATGGAGGATATGTATGGACTATAGAAAACTCAACAAAGCTACGAAGAATGACCACTTTCCTCTACCTTTCATCGACCAAATGTTGGATCGATTGGCCGACAAAGTATTCTATTGCTTTTTGGATGGGTACTCGGGGTACAATCAAATTTACATCGCACCAGAGGACCAGGAGAAGACTACGTTTACTTGTCCCTATGGCACTTTTGCCTTTAGGAGGATGCTTTTTGGACTCTGTAATGCCCCGACAACGTTTCAGCGCTGTATGCAAGCTATATTTTCAGATATGGTTGAGGATTTTCTGGAGATCTTCATGGACGATTTTTCTATTTGTGGGGACGACTTTGAACGATGCCTCGGCAATTTAGCAAAAGTTCTCAAGAGATGCGAGGAGGCTGAGTTGGTCTTAAACTGGAAAAAATGTCACTTCATGGTGACTGAAGGTATTGTATTAGGCCACAAAATTTCACACAAGGGTATTGAGGTGGACAAGGAAAAGATTGAAGTGATTGAAAAATTCCCACCACCAACTTCGGTCAAGGAAATAAGAAGTTTTGTTGGACATGCTGGATTCTATAGAAGGTTTATCAAAGATTTCTCCAAGGTTTCTAAACCCTTGTGCACATTGCTTCAACAAAACCAACCCTTTGTGTTTGATGAATTATGCCTCGGCGCATACTGAGCTAAAGCGACAACTGATCTCGGCACCCATTGTAGTCCCTCCCGACTGGACATCACCATTTGAGCTGATGTGTGATGCAAGCGATTATGACGTATGAGCTGTTTTGGGGTAACGCCGAGGTAAAATCTTTCATGTTATTTATTACTCTAGCCACACTTTAAATGAAGCACAATTGAACTACACCACCACTGAGAAAGAATTACTTGCCGTAGTATTTGCTTTTGATAAATTTAGACCTTACCTAATAGGCACTAAAGTTATTGTTCACACTGATCATTCGGCTATAAAATACTTAGTGAACAAAAAGGATGCCAAGCCTAGACTTATTAGGTGGATCTTATTTTTGCAAAAATTTGACTTAGAGGTGGTAGATAGAAAAGGAACTGAAAATCAAGTTGCTGATCACTTATCTAGGCTAGAGAACAATTCTGAATGCCATGACACTGTAGATATCCAAGAGGAATTTCCTGATGAGAAAATTTTATATGCCACGGCAATCCCGTGGTACGCTGACCTTGTTAATTTTCTTGTTAGTGGAATTGTGCCTTTTGATTTGAATAGTCAGGCTAAAAAGAAGTTCAAGCATGATACAAGGCACTATTTTTGGGATGAGCTATATCTGTTCAAACATTGTGCCGATCAGCTCATTAGACGATGTGTACCTGAAGAGGAGCAAAGTGATATTTTGTACCATTGTCATTCGGCCCCAAGTGGAGGCCATTTTGGTGGAGCAAGGACTTCTGCTAAGGTCCTGCAATCAGGCTTTTACTGGCCAACTTTTTTTAGAGATGCCCAAGCATTTTACAAAGGATGTGATCGATGCCAACGGACTGGAAACATCTCCAGACGACATGAGTTGCCGCTGCAAAATATTTTGGAGATAGAGCTGTTTGATGTGTGGGGCATCGACTTCATGGGACTATTCCCATCTTCTGAAGGAAAATTATATATATTGCTTGCTGTGGATTATGTGTCAAAGTGGGTGGAAGCAATAGTAACTTCAAAGAATGACTCCAAGACCGTACTCAAGTTTTTGCACAAGTATATTTTCACTCAGTTTGGAGTACCGCGTGCTATCATCAGTGATGAAGGAACCCATTTTGATAACAAGTTGATTGCCAAGGCATTACTGAGATATGGAGTTCGACACAAGATTGCCACGGCATATCATCCACAGACAAATGGCCAAGCTAAGATATCTAATCGAGAGATCAAGCAGATTTTAGAGAAAGTGGTGAACCCAAAGCGAAAGGATTGGTCGTCAAAGTTGGATGAAGCACTTTGGGCGTACAGAATAGCATTCAAAACTCCTTTGGGGATGTCACCCTTCAAGTGAGTGTATGGTAAAGCTTGTCATCTCCCGGTTGAGCTTGAACATAAAGCTTATTGGGTTATCAAGCGATTGAATTTCGATGCTCAACTAGCTGGGGAGCAGAGATTATTAGAACTTAATGAAATGGAAGAGTTTAGAGGACAAACATATGAGAATGCTCGGATTTTACAAGGAGAAAACCAAGAAGTGGCATGACCAAAAACTGATGCCACGGCATTTTCTTGTGGGGCAACAAGTCTTGCTTTATAACTCCAGACTTAAACTCTTTCCTGGGAAGCTAAAATCTCGATGGTCAGGGCCATTTGAGGTGCATTATGTCCATCCCCATGGAGCTGTTGACATCAAGAGAATAGATAATGGGAAGATCTTCAAGGTCAATGGCCAGTGTCTGAAAGCCTACAATGGAATTCCACCACCGCACAACAAGGACGTGTTACGGCTGCACGACACTGAAGCGTGCTCAGAGGAGAACCAAAATTCGATGCCTCGGCATGGAATTTGTGTATGTGCATAAATAAAATTTAACATTCAAGTTTTTTTCTTTAGTTTTATTTTATTTTATTTTGTAATTAATTTTTGATCTGATTTGTAGGGACCACATTGCTACAAACCGTACAAGGAGCGGTTACCAAAGGGAGGAAAGGACAAAGCATTAATTGGAGAGATATTCTTTTGATTTGTTTCTTTTTATTTAATTTAATTTCTGACATTTCTTTTTCTCTTTCCACAGACTTGTCCTATCATATCATTACCTTTTGGCAGTTTTCTTTTCCTTCCCTATACATGCACAACCCCCCACCCACTAATTCCTCTCTTAACCGTCCTATCACCCCTTTACCCTCCCAAATTTTTTAACTTTTTATTTTCTCTTTCTTTATTCATTTTTTTTCTCTTTTCATGTTAACTTTTACTTTTTCTCTCTCTTTTACTCATCTTCTTCCCTTATTCTCTCCATATCCGAAATACATCCAAGTTTTTAAAGCTTTCAAAAGCTTCTTCCTTTTTCATTTTTCTTACTTCAAAAACACTGAAAATGGTGCGCTCAAGACCAGCTCCAACCGACACGACCGCTTGGCAACAGTTTGAGAACGATGAGGCCAAGGCTCGGTTCCACAACTTCAAGAACCGAAAACTCTTTTTTGAGTTGGGATTTATTTTTACCGAGGAAGCCGATAACAACACATACGATAGGGTCTTGGAGGACCTTTGTTTTGAAAACACTGAGTGGAATGGATGATAAACGAGTAGATACTCGGTCAACCGAGAACGTCTTCAGCCGCGCGCAAAATTATGGAATCACTTTCTCAAGCATAAACTAATGCCCACTTCCCACAACACTACGGTATCACTTTCACGCTTATTGCTTTTACATTCTATGATCGTATCCCGTCCGATCGATGTGGGTCGTATTATTATTCAGCAAGTTCATGACTGTTTGGGTAAAAAGGCAAGTGCTTTGGTGTTTCCTAATTTAATTACCGCTTTATGTCGTAAGAAAAAGGTTGAGGAAAATGCTTTTGATGAAATTTTACCTGGATTATCGGGCATCACTAGGGCTAGACTTCCACTATTGTTGGGACTTGAAAATCCCAAGTCTAAAGACCCTGTTCATGAGCAATCTGCAGGTACTACAAAATCGAATGCCGAGGCAAGGTTACTTGCTCTTGAGGAAGTTGTGACGCAGACTCAAGCTCAACTGCATGCTTTACACGGTGACATCCGTAATTTCTTTGGATACGTGAAGCATAGAGATGCTGTGGTGGAATCGTTATTTCAAGAAATTATTCCCCACGGTCAACGGAATTTCGCTGTTTTCCCAGAAGAAATTCTACCGGCATTCAATGCCGAGGCATCTCCAGAGCCTGAGCACGATGCACCCGATCCTCCTGCTGCTGACCCTACTCCTGATACACACCGGTCCGAGACTCCTGAATATCCGCCCACTGTCCCTGTCAAAGAAACACCCAGCCTCGTCCCAGCACCCAATCCTTCTCATGCACAACGTAGTGGTCACCACACCAAGACCACGGCTGGACGCATTGCGCACTATTACTCCACTTCTTCCGAGTCCAGCCCAGCACCTATCCGAAAGCGCACCCGACGAGGAGCTGCTAGCACCTCTAAAGCACCACCACCACGTAAACATTGAGGTACCTCTCTTGCATCCATTTTCATTTAGTTGCATTTCATTGCATAACATATAGTTTATAGTTTGTTTAGTTCTCTTTAAAACATTGAGGACAATGCTTCCCTTAAGTTTGAGGGAGGTATTGTTCTTGGTAGGTCATATGCATGATAGCATTAGCATAGTATTATGCCATGGCATCAGTAAATGGTAGGACAATTAGATGAAATGTTTTGAGGATACCCGATGATGATAATTTTGTTAGGCTAGAATCTGAATGTAAATGACTGTTGAGAATGATAGAACTCACTTTAGGGCTTGATGCTTTGTGAAAAATATTTACACGATTTGTATGTTTTCTATACTTAGAAAATTTAGGAAATTTTTATGAAGGAACTTTAATTAGTCTTGGCATTGAAATATAGTATGGTGTTTAAAAGAAAAATCAAAAATAAACTCCCTTAGAAATGAAACTGTGAATAAATGCTTAAGCATAGCTGTAGAGGGACACTCCTCTTTGCCGTGGCATTTCCTGGAACTTTCTTTAATAATTGGAAGCCTTGTGCATATGAGTGAATGAAAGAAGTCACGGGATGACTCTACTTAACTAGCTCGGGGATGGAAGGTATGCTCCCTTTCATCTAGAGTGTGGGAGGGTAGGTGTGATGAGCTGACTCCCTTCGTAACAGCATAAAAAAAATCAAAGAAAAGGGAGTAAAAATGTGCTTAATGATAAGTAAATGCCTTGACAAAAAACTAGGGGACTTGATTAGAAATTGTCTAAATTCGCTAAGTATAGATTGGATATAATCACGCGCACACACTACCACAAAGGATTTTGACCTAGGGAAAAGTACTTGAATTCTTGATAAGTCTAGCATGTTGAAGCCTATCGTTCTGAGGGTTGAAATTCAATTTTGTCCTACTGTCTTACTATCGAACTTTGCCATGACATTATGCTTATGTAACTGCTATCCATTGCTTGAGGACAAGCAATAGCTTAAGTTTGGGGGTGTGTTAACTTCCTAAAAAGGCTACTTTTAAAGCCTTTTTCACTTAAGTTATTGTTTGTTTAAAAGCTCATTTTAGTCATTTTAGGATCATGTAGTTGCATATAGTTGCATTTGTGGTGGTTGTGCTATTTTATTTCTTAATGGTGTTGTTTGAGGGAAAGGTGCAGTTTGTCTATGGTGTGCTGGGAATAGCAAGAAAAAGGATTCTTTGGGAAGTAATGCCGCGGCATCACACGTTGCTAAAGAAGATTGAAATGCCTTGGCATTTCTGGCGCAAAAAAAGACAAAAAGATATTTCTGTATAAGGACAGCTGGCACTAGACAGCTGTCTCTGCACGTGAAGGATTGCTGTAACCGCCTGCCAGAGCTGCCAAAGGACCACTGCCACTTGGAGGATAAGGTTCATGCACAACATGTGATTCTAGGGGTATGAGGGGTATTTTGCACCCAACAACCTCATCATTACCCCTAGATATTTTTATTATATATGACACCTCATGGGAGAGAAGAAAAAAAGGACAGAGAGCACACGCATAGAGCAGAAAAAAATCACATTTTTATTTTCTCTTTTCTTTTCTTCTTCCTTGGGATATTCCTCCATTGATAAAGCTCCAAGGAGTGGCAAACTAGGTGTCGGAAGGAGCTAGCGAGCTAGGTGGTTCGGGGTAGCTGAGAGGAGACCTCTGGTGGCGCGTCGAAGGCTTCTTCTCACTTCCCTTTTGCTGCTATTTTTCTATTAATTTGTGGGTTGTTGGAACGAATATTTTCATGACTTTGTGTTTGGATATTTTGAACCCCACCATGAACTAACTTATTTGGTGGTGGTTGGTTGAACGATTGTTTAAACTTTATTTTTTAGGGTATATTTAAGTTTATTTTGGGTTCTTTATTTGCTTTGCTTATGAATGCTTCACCATCTAGGCTTGTAAGAGGCATGGAAATGTCAATCTCTTAGATGAAGGTTAGGTATTCAGAAGAATCCTAAGCTAAAAATACTTGTAAGTATTCGGAAGAAACGCAAGATAAGATCCTAATAAGCAATGGGTTATGGTATTTTCAAGGGGCTTTGAACCGACCTAGGAATATTATAACTTAATCCCTTAGATCTCGGAAGAGACTAGGATAGGATTTTAACGACAAAAAATGGTGTCTTTATCAATAGGGTAGGTTGTCCAACATCGTTGAGTGAGAGCAGATGCCTTGGCACCCTATTCTGTTAGGTTCTTTTGAACACCTTAGGAAAGCCCTATCGAGTAAGTAAAGACAAGATAGCTTAAATATACTTGAGAAATAAGTTTAGCAACCTTAGACCAATCCTTACCATTCATTTCATTGGAAGCTTGTCACGTGAGGATTATTTTCTTCTTATTTTATTTATCTTTTTATTTACTGTTTTTACCATTTCTCATTGCCTTGACATTTCACCATACTCAACATTAAACATCCATCATTGCCACTGCATTTCCATTTGCTACACCATCACACCATCAATCCGCATCCACCAGCATACACATATCCATTGCTGTGACATTTGTATATGTCAAGACTAACTATACCTAGATAATTTAGTGCCTTGCTTTGGTTAGACTTTAGTAATTACACCCAATCCCTGTGGAGACGATACTCACTCATCATTATATTACTTGAGCGATTGTGTATACTTGCACATTATTTGCGTATATTTTAAAGTACTCACAACACACGAACACAAAACTAGGCCATTTATCTTTTACTCAACGGTCTTTAACCGTTCATCTAACTAGCACAATTGACACCTTTCTGCCAAATGCACAGCTAGGCCATTTATCTTTTACTCAACGGTCTTTAACCATTCATCTAACTGGCATAATTGACACATTTCTGCCAAATGCACAGCTAGGAAATTTATATTTTACTCAACAGTCATTAACCATTCATCTAACTAGCAAAATTAACATATTTTTGCCAAATGCACAGTTAGGCCATTTATATTTTACTCAACGGTCTTTAACAGTTCATCTAAGAGGCATAACTGACACCTTTATGCCAAATACACAGCTAGTCCATTTTTCATTTACTCAACGATCTTTAATCGTTCATCTAACTGGCGCAATTGACACCTCTCTGCCAAATATACAGCTAGGCCATTTATCTTTTACTCAACGATTCTTAATCCTTAATATAACTGGCATAATTGGCACATTTCTACCAAATACACAACTAGGCTATTTATCTTTTCCTCAACGAACTTTAACCGTTATCTAACTGGCATAATTGACATATGTCTGTCAAATGAAGAACTAGGCCATTTATCTCTTACGAAACGATCTTTAACTGTTCATCTAACTGGCACAAATGACACATTTCTTCTAAATGCACAGTTATGCCATTTATCTTTTACTCAACGGTCTTTTACCGTTCATCTAACTGGCATAATTGACGCATTTCTTCCAGATACACAGCTAGGCAATTTATCTTTTACTCAACGATCATTAACCGTTCATCTAACTGGCATAATTGACACATTTCTAATAAATGCGCATCTAGGCCATTTATATTTTACTCAACGGTCTTTAATCGTTCATCTAACTGGCATA
This sequence comes from Hibiscus syriacus, assembly GCF_006381635.1. Classification (NCBI taxonomy): domain Eukaryota; kingdom Viridiplantae; phylum Streptophyta; class Magnoliopsida; order Malvales; family Malvaceae; genus Hibiscus; species Hibiscus syriacus. The sequence continues at coordinate 202,668 of NW_024063062.1, read as the reverse complement.
ATTGACAGATTTCTGCCAAATGTACAACTAGGCCATTTATCTTTTACTCAACGGTCTTTAACCATTCATCTAACTGGCATAATATACACCTTTCTTCCAAATGCACAACTATGCCATTTATTTTTTACTCAATGGTCTTTAATTATTTATCTAACTGGAATAATTAACACCTTTCTGCCAAATGCACAACTAGGTCATTTATCTTTTACTTAATGGTCTTTAATCGTTCATTTAACTGGCATAATTGACACCTTTCTGCCAAATGTATAGCTAGGCCATTTATCTTTTACTCAACGATCTTTAACTATTCATCTAACTAACATAATTGACACCTTTCTGCCAAATGCACAACTAGGCCATTTATCATTTACTCAACGGTCTTTAACCGTTCATCTAACTGGTATAATTTACACCTATATGCCAAATGCAAAACTAGGCCATTTATCTTTTACTCAACGGTCTTTAACCGTTCATCTAACTAGCACAATTGACACCTTTCTACCAAATGCACAACTAGGCCATTTATCTTTTACTCAACGGTCTTTAACAATTCATGTAACTGGCATAATTGACACATTTCTACCAAATGCACAGCTAGGAAATTTATATTTTACTCAACGTTCATTAACCATTCATCTAACTGGCATAATTAACACCTTTCTGCCAAATGCAAAGCTAGGCCATTTATCTTTTATTCAACGGTCTTTAACAATTCATCTAAGAGGCATAACTGACACATTTATGCCAAATACACAGCTAGTCCATTTTTAATTTACTCAACGATCTTTAATCGTTCATCTAACTGGCGCAATTGACACCTCTCTGCCAATTATACAGCTAAGCCATTTATCTTTTACTCAACAATCCTTAATATAATTGGCATAATTGGGACATTTCTACCAAATACACAACTAGTCTATTTATCTTTTCCTCAACGATCTTTAACCGTTATCTAACTGGCATAATTGACATATTTATGTCAAATGAACAACTAGGTCATTTATCTCTTACGAAACGATCTTTAAATGTTCATCTAACTGGCATAAATGACACATTTCTTCTAAATGCATAGCTATGCCATTTATCTTTTACTCAACGGTCTTTCACCGTTCATCTAACTGGCATAATTGACGCATTTCTTCCAGATACACAGCTAGGCAATTTATCTTTTACTCAACGATCTTTAACCGTTCATCTAACTGGCATAATTGACACATTTCTAATAAATGCACATCTAGGCCATTTATCTTTTACTCAACGGTCTTTAATCGTTCATCTAACTGGCATAATTGACAGATTTCTGCCAAATGCACAACTAGGCCATTTATCTTTTACTCAACGGTCTTTAACCATTCATCTAACTGGCATAATATACACCTTTCTTCCAAATGCACAACTATGCCATTTATTTTTTACTCAATGGTCTTTAATTATTTATCTAACTGGAATAATTAACACCTTTCTGCCAAATACACAACTAGGTCATTTATCTTTTACTTAATGGTCTTTAATCGTTCATTTAACTGGCATAATTGACACCTTTCTGCCAAATGTATAGCTAGGCCATTTATCTTTTACTCAACGGTCTTTAACTGTTCATCTAACTAACATAATTGACACCTTTCTGCCAAATGCACAACTAGGCCATTTATCATTTACTCAACGGTCTTTAACCGTTCATCTAACTGGTATAATTTACACCTATATGCCAAATGCAAAACTAGGCCATTTATCTTTTACTCAACGGTCTTTAACCGTTCATCTAACTAGCACAATTGACACCTTTCTACCAAATGCACAACTAGGCCATTTATCTTTTACTCAATGGTCTTTAACCATTCATGTAACTGGCATAATTGACACATTTCTGCCAAATGCACAGCTAGGAAATTTATATTTTACTCAACGATCATTAACCATTCATCTAACTGGCATAATTAACACCTTTCTGTCAAATGCAAAGCTAGGCCATTTATCTTTTATTCAACGGTCTTTAACCATTCATCTAAGAGGCATAACTGACACATTTATGCCAAATACACAGCTAGTCCATTTTTAATTTACTCAACGATCTTTAATCGTTCATCTAACTGGCGCAATTGACACCTCTCTGCCAATTATACAGCTAAGCCATTTATCTTTTACTCAACAATCCTTAATATAATTGGCATAATTGGCACATTTCTACCAAATACACAACTAGGCTATTTATCTTTTCCTCGACGATCTTTAACCATTATCTAACTGGCATAATTGACATATTTCTGTCAAATGAACAACTAGGCCATTTATCTCTTACGAAACGATCTTTAACTGTTCATCTAACTGGCACAAATGACACATTTCTTCTAAATGCACAGCTATGCCATTTATCTTTTACTCAACGGTCTTTCACCGTTCATCTAACTGGCATAATTGACGCATTTCTTCCAGATACACAGCTAGGCAATTTATCTTTTACTCAACGATCATTATTCATTCATCTAACTGGCATAATTGACACATTTCTAATAAATGCACATCTAGGCCATTTATCTTTTACTCAACGGTCTTTAATCGTTCATCTCACTGGCATAATTGACAGATTTCTGCCAAATGCACAACTAGGCCATTTATCTTTTACTCAACGGTCTTTAACCATTCATCTAACTGGCATAATATACACCTTTCTTCCCAATGCACAACTATGCCATTTATTTTTTACTCAATGGTCTTTAATTATTTATCTAACTGGAATAATTAACACCTTTCTGCCAAATGCACAACTAGGTCATTTATCTTTTACTTAATGGTCTTTAATCGTTCATTTACTTGGCATAATTGACACCTTTCTGCCAAATGTATAGCTAGGCCATTTATCTTTTACTCAACGGTCTTTAACTGTTCATCTAACTAACATAATTGACACCTTTCTGCCAAATGCACAACTAGGCCATTTATCATTTACTCAACGGTCTTTAACCGTTCATCTAACTGGTATAATTTACACCTATATGCCAAATGCAAAACTAGGCCATTTATCTTTTACTCAACGGTCTTTAACCGTTCATCTAACTAGCGCAATTGACACGTTTCTACCAAATGCACAACTAGGCCATTTATCTTTTACTCAACGGTGTTTAACCATTCATGTAACTGGCATAATTGACACATTTCTACCGAATACACAGCTAGGAAATTTATATTTTACTCAACGGTCATTAACCATTCATCTAACTGGCATAATTAACACCTTTCTGCCAAATGCACAGCTAGGCCATTTATCTTTTATTAAACGGTCCTTAACCATTCATCTAAGAGGCATAACTGACACCTTTATGCCAAATACACAGCTAGTCCATTTTTAATTTACTCAACGATCTTTAATCGTTCATCTAACTGGCGCAATTGACACCTCTCTGCCAATTATACAGCTAAGCCATTTATCTTTTACTCAACAATCCTTAATATAATTGGCATAATTGGCACATTTCTACCAAATACACAACTAGGCTATTTATCTTTTCCTCAACGATCTTTAACCGTTATCTAACTGGCATAATTGACATATTTCTGTCAAATGAACAACTAGGCCATTTATCTCTTACGGAACGGTCTTTAAATGTTCATCTAACTGGCACAAATGACACATTTCTTCTAAATGAACAGCTAGGCCATTTATTTTTTACTCAACGGTCTTTCACCGTTCATCTAACTGGCATAATTGACGCATTTCTTCCAGATACATAACTAGGCAATTTATCTTTTACTCAACGATCATTAACCATTCATCTAATTGGCATAATTGACACATTTCTGATAAATGCACAGCTAGGCTATTTATCTTTTACTCAAAGTTCTTTAACCATTCATCTAACTGGCATAATTGACATATTTCTCCCAAATGTACAGCTAAGCCAATTATCTTCTACTCAACTGTCTTTAACTGTTCATCCAACTGGCTTAATTCACACATTTCTGCCAAATGCATAGTTAGGCTATTTATCTTTTACTCAACGGTCTTTAACCGTTCATCTAACTAGCATAATTGACATATTTCTACCAAAAACACAGCTAGGCCATTTTTCTTTTACTCAACGATCTTTAACTGTTCATATAACTGGCACAATTGACACCTTTTCTACCAAATGCACATCTATTCAATTTTTCTTTTACTTAACGATCTTTAACCGTTCATCTAACTGGCACAATTGACACCTTTCAGCGAAATGCATAGCTAGGCCACTTATCTTTTACTCAATGGTCTTTAACTGTTTATCTAACTAGCATAACTGAAACCTATATGCCAAATGCACAGCTAGGCCATTTTTCTTTTACTCAAGGATCTTTAACTGTTCATCTAACATGCATAATTGAAACCTTTCTCCTAAATGCAGAACTAGGCCATTTATCTTTTACTCTATGGTCTTTATCTGTTCATCTAACTGGCATAATTGACACCTTTCTACGAAATGTACATCTAGGCCATTATCTTTTACTCAACGGTTTTTAATTGTTTATCTAACTGACATAATTGAAACATTTCTGCCAAATGCACAACTAGGCCATTTATCTTTTACTCAACGGTCTTTAACCTTTCATCTAACTGGCATAATTTACACCGTTCTTCCAAATGAAAAACTAGGCCATTTTTCTTTTACTCAACGATATTTAACCTTTCATCTAACTGGCACAATTGACAAATTTCTACCAAATGCACAGCTAGGCCATTTATCTTTTACTCAACGGTCTTTAACCGTTCATCTAACTTGAATAACTGACACATTTCTACCAAATGCACAGCTAGGCAATTTATCTTTTACTCAACGGTCATTAATCGTTCATCTAACTAGCATAATTGACACATTTCTGCCAAATGTACAGCAAGGCCATTTATCTTTTACTCAACGGTCTTTAACCGTTTATCTAACTGGAAAAATTGACACATTTCTGCCAAATGCACAACTAGGCCATTTATCTTTTACTCAACTGTCTTTAACCGTTCATCTAACTGGCATAACTGACACCTTTAACCAAAAGCACAGCTAGGCCATTTTCTTTTACTCAACGATCTTTAACCGTTCCTCTAATTGGCATAATTGACACCTTTCTTCCAAATGCATAGGTAGGCCATTTATCTTTTACTCAACGATCTTTAACTGTTCATCTAACTGGCATAATTGACACATTTCTGCCAATTGCATAGCTAAGCAATTTATCTTTTACTCAACGGTCTTTAACCATTCATATAACTAGCATAATTGACATATTTATCCCAAATGCACAACTAGGCCATTTATATTTTACTCAATGGTTTTTAACCGTTCATCTAATTGACATAATTGACTCCTTTCTGCCAAATTCATAACTAGGCCATTTATCTTTTACTCAACGGTCTTTAACCGTTCTTCTAACTAGCATAGTTGGCAAATTTCTTTCAAATGCACAACTAGGCAATTTATCTTTTACTCAACTGTCATTAACCATTCATCTAATTGGCATAATTGATACATTTCTACTAAATGCATAGCTATGCCATTTATCTTTTACTTAGTGGTGTTTAACCGTTCATCTAACTGGCATAATTGACATATTTCTGCCAAATATAGAGCTTGACCATTAATCTTTTACTCAAGCTTCTTTAACTGTTCATCTAACTGGCATAATTGACATCTTTTGGCCTAATGCACAGCTATGCCAGTTATCTTTTACTCAACTGTCTTAAACTGTTAATATAACTGACTTAATTGACACATTTCTGCCAAATGCATAGTAAGACCATTTATCTTTTACTCAACGGTCTTTAACCGTTCATCGAACTACATAATTGACACATTTCTTCCAAATCCATAGCTAGGCCATTTTTATTTTACTCAACAATTTTTAACTGTTCATCTAACTGGCACAATTGACACCTTTCTGTCAAATGCACAGCTAGGCCATGTTTCTTTTACACAACGATCTTTAACCGTTCATCCAACTAGCACAATTGACATCTTTCTTCCAAATACACAGCTAGTCCATTTATCTTTTACTCAATGGATCTTTAATCGTTCATCTAACTGGCATAACTGACACCTTTGTGCAAAATGCACAGCTAGGCCATTTTTCTTTTACTTAACGATCTTTAATCGTTCATCTAACTGGCACAATTGACAACTTTCTGCCAAATGCATAGCTAGGCCATTTATCTTTTACTCAACGGTCTTTAATCATTCATCTAACTGGCATAATTGACACATTTTTGCCAAATGCACAGCTATGCAATTTATCTTTTACTCAACGGTCATTAATCATTCATCTAACTGGCATAATTGCCACATTTCTGCCAAATGAACAGCTAGGCCATTTATCTTTTACTCACTGATCTTTAACCGTTCATCTAACTGGCATAATTAACACACTTCTTCCAATTGCACAACTAGGCCATTTATCTTTTACTCAACATTCTTTACTCATCTAACTTGCATAATTGACACCTTTATGCCAAATGTACAGCTAGGCCATTTATCTTTTACTAAGCAGTCTTTAACCGTTCACCTAACTGGCAAAATTGACACATTTCTACCAAATGCATAGCTAGGCCATTTATCTTATACTCAACGACCTTTTACCGTTTATCTAACTGGCATAATTGACACATTTCTGCCAAATGCACAGCTAGGCCATTTATCTTTTACTCAATGGTCTTTAACCATTCATCTAACTGGTATAACTGACACCTTTATGCCAAATGGACATCTAGGCGATTTTTCTTTTACTCAATGATTTTTAACCATTCATCTAACTGGCACAATTGACACCTTTATGCCAAATGCACAGCTAGGCCATTTATCTTTTACTCAACGGTCTTTAGTCGTTCATCTAACTGGCATAATTGACACATTTATGCCAGATGCACAGCTAGGTAATTTATCTTTTACTCAATGGTCATTAACCGTTCATCTAAATGGCATAATTGAGACATTTCTGCCAAATGCATAGCTAGGCCATTTATCTTTTACTCAGTGGTCTTTAACCGTTCATCTAACTAGCATAATTGACACATTTCTTCCAAATGCATAGCTAGACCATTTATCTTTTACTCAATGATCTTTAACTGTTCATCTAACTGGCATTATTGACACCTTTCTGCCAAATGCACAGCTAGGCCAGTTATCTTTTACTCAACGCTCTTTAACCATTTATATAACTGGCATAATTGACACATTTCTGCCAAATGCACAGCTAGGCCATTTATCTTTTACTCAACGGTCTTTAACCGTTCATCTAACTGGCATAATTAACACCTTTCTGTGAAATGCATAACTAGGCCATTTATCGTTTACTTAACGGTCTTTAATCGTTCATCTAACTGGCATAATTAACACATTTCTGCCAAATGCCCAACTAGACCATTTATCTTTTAATCTTAGAATAATTTCTACTTTAGTAATTGTTTATAATATCAATGAACTGTCTCAACTCATTATAAACTCTATAGTTTACATTGATAGTGTTAATATCATAATTTCTTAACTCTTACTATAGTTTTCGTGAGTTGCATACCCACTACCTATACAGAAATTCACATACTTATTATGAACTTCTTATATTTGTACATCTATTTCCCATGCGAAAATTTATAGACTTAGTATGAATTTCTTAGTTCGCACACCGAGTGCCCATAAGGAAATTCATACACTTAGTATGAATTTCTTAGCTTTTACACATAGTGACCATACGAAAATTCATACACTTAGTATGAAATCCTTAGTGTTGCACACATATAGTGCCATTTAATAATCACCATACATATATCAATCAATAATATACCTATGACTACCATAACATATACGTACATAATAAATGCACTCACCTAGATTATCTCACTATTATATCCAAAATACAAAGTTGATCACTCCGTTACTTTGCCTTTTTGTTGAAAACATTTTGATATTTCGACAAATAAATGTGTTAATAAATTTTAAGATTTTATATTCGATTTAAATATTATATTCGATTAAGTTATTCAAATATTACAAATATTACTTAAAGTTTTACAATATCAATTTTTACTCCTTACTAAATGAAAAATTGAGATTCACACTAAAATTATTTTTGAAATATTTTTTACCAAGTGTTTCGGACTTAAATCGAGTCAAAAATATATTTTCAAAAAGGTAGTACTGATACTGCCTTAGTAGTATTGATACCATGCCTTATAGTAGTATCGATACCATAAACACGGTACCGATACTACTCCTTCGATTTTGACTCCGAATTTTAACAGAATGTCAAAATGGTACCGATACCATGCTTCGATATTGATATACTATACATAGTAGTATCGATACTCCTTGTACGGCATTGATACTATTATACATAGTAGTATCAATACTCCTTGGACGGTATCGATACCGTTGGGTTGCAACGGTCGAAAAATTTGAATTTATAACAGGTAGTATCGATACCCCTTAGTGGAGTATCGATACCCATACGCTCCCAGTAGCTTTTGGAAGTGGAAAACACACAACAACAACGCTATTGACTCCAATATGATTTCCAATGTTTAGAATTCATACAAGGAGTATTTAAACAAGCTTTGAAGCCATTGGTGACAAGAAATACACAAGAGAGACAAGAGAAAGTCTTAAACATCAAGTTTGAGCAAATCAAGCCAACATTCTTTCAATATTCTTTTTGCTTTCCAAAGAACAAAATTTGTGCTCATTTGTATTCATTTCTTGAGTGTTCTTTATTGCTCTAAATTGTGCAATCAATCTTTCCTTGTGAGGTTTTCTTCTAAGTTTGCAAAAAATTGTAATTTTCTCTTCGAGAGAGAGTGTCTCAAGAATTTGGGGTATAATTCTTGAGGGAGTTGTAAGGTTACTCTTTGTACTCAAAAAAAGTCGAACCACTAAATTGCTGTGAAAATTATTTCTATTTTCTGTAAAGCTTCCACTAAAATTTTTAGTTGCCAATTCACCCCCTCTTGGCTAATTCATCCGATCGACTGACTCAACAATTTGTATCAGAGCTTAACTCATTTGAAGATTTTACCACCTCTTGATAAGATCCGAGAAGAGTTCAATCGTTATCTAAGTCACTCATGCCCTCTACATCAAACTTCGAGTTCGTTCTTGATTCTCGGCCCGTCAACAAGCCTCCATTCTTCAATGAAGTTAACTATGCCTATTGGAAGAATATGATGAAGTTATTCATTCAAGCTAGTGATTTGGTAGCATGGAATATCATGATGAAAGGTTACTCTACACCTTCCATAGACATTGAGTGAAGAAGAGATGAGACAATTCCAGTTAAATTCAAAAGCAATACATATTCTATTTTGTGCACTTGGATCGAATGAATATGGGAGAATATCATCTTGTTCAATCACAAATGAGATATGAGATAAGCTCTGAGTCACACATTAAGGAACTTTTTAGGTAAGAGAAACCAAAATAAGTCTTCTTAATCATAGCTATGAAAATTTTAAGATGAAACCAGGTGAAGATATCAAAGCTATGACGGAAAGATTTTCCGTAATTTTCAATGGTCTCAAGGGATTCAGAGAAATAATCCCTAATAAGAAACTCGTAAGGAAGATGATCTATTCTATTTCAAAATCTTGGCAATCAAAGAAGACTGCAATTATCGAAGCTAAAGACCTAAAATCTTTAACTCTCGATGAGTTAATTTGTTATCATCTCACACACGAAATGATGATCAAGGATGAGGAAGATCAAAAGAAGAAAGACGATAAAAAGAAGGAGATGGAGAAGACGAAGAACGTTGGAGTTGCTCTCAAATAAACTAAAGATGATAATGACTCTATTGATGACAATGAGGATGAAGAAATGGAATTATTTGCCAAAAGACTCGGAAGATTAATGAAGTCAAATAGAGGAATAAAATTCCAACACAATGAAGGCTTAAAAAATGAGTCCAAGGAGAATGACCCAAAATATGCTATGAGTGCAAAAAGCTTGTGCATATTAAATTAGATTTCCCACAATTGAAGAAAAAGGGTCTTTCAAAGAAAAAACATCAAGCGCACGAGGCTACTTGGAGCGTGATGAATCATCCGATGAAGAGGAACAAGAAATAGCAAACTTGTGCTTAATGACCACCGAACAGGATTCTCAGGTAACCTCTAACTCATCCATGTTAGAAGATTATTCTTTTGATGAGTTATTAGAGGCATATTACGAGCTGGCCTTAGAGTATGAGATCTTATTTTCAAAATAGAATAAAGGTATTTCAAAACTGAAAATTGAAAAAGATCTCTTATCCAAGACCAACAGTGAACTTGAAAGTAAGATTAAAGACTTGCAAGTTCAAATAAAATATTTTAAAAAGAAAATTCTGATTGCAAAACTTACTTTCAAGTGTTAATGATGATCATCAAAAGAAAATTGATGATCTTAAAGCTTCTTTCGATAGAGTTGGATCAAAACGTTCTGAGAAAGGGGAAAATTCAAAATCCAACTATGTTAGAAAGAACTTTAAATCTTACAATCATAGAGGTCCCCAAAGAACCTCAAATGGTAAGATCATTAGGATAATATGGGTTCCTAAAGGGCACATTGCTACTAAAGATAAGGATATCCTAAGCAAATGGATACCTAAGGGGAAAAATCTATTAGGGACTAATGAATTTGGGTACCAAAAATCAAAATTTTAATCTATGTTAGTTGGTAAAGGAGCATTGCTTCAAGGAACGAAATACAAGCTCAAATTCATGGTACCTTGATATTGGATGCTCAATACATATGATCGAAGATAGGAGTCGGTTTTCAGAGCTTAATGACAAAAATGGAAGAGTAGTAACCTTTGGTGACAACTCAAAAAGTTACATAGAAGGTATAGGTACTATAGGTAATACCTCTTCCATACAAATAGAAAATGTATTATATGTGAAAGGGTTAAAGCATAATATTTTAAGTATTAGTCAATTGTGTGATAAATGATACAATGTCTTATTTGAATCAAGCGGTTGTAAAATTGTTGACATTGCATCTAATAGGATTATGCTTATTGGTCATAGAATAGGAAACATATATATGGTGCATTTAGACAATATCAACATGACTAATTTATGCCTAGTAGCCAAAGATGAACATGATAGTTGGTTATGGCATAGGAAATGTAACACTCATAACCCGTAAAATTATACCTATACAAATTATAGATGTCACCTGAATTTACATAAAATATTTTCCAATTCAAAAGTGATTTAAATTTTATTTCCTTAAAATGATATCTGATAATATAAAAGTATCAAATCATATCATTTTATCACATACTATTTAAATATTTATGAATATTGATTTATATATCCATATTAAAACAGAGTAAAACATTTTAGTTTAACCATTACAAACCAGTTACAAAAATATTTAACAGAACAACTAGGACATTAATAATTACATGCCACTAACAAAGTCAAAATTTCATCATAGGATGTCTTACTGATATTGTTTTTGTATTCCTGGATGCTCGGAGTTCCCTGTACTCTTTACTTTATTCTTGGCTTTTTACCTACGCGTGAAAATCATCACACTCTAAGTATATACTTAGTGAGGCAATTAAAAACAATAAACAGTGCAATACAACTTCTTTTCTACTTGTCATGCATGTATTGCACTCACTTTGACACTTTATATAATCCAAAATATGTGACTCACTATTGTCCAGAATAAACCCTTTTCTACTTGACTTGCTTCGATCACCAATCAATCACGATCTGTATAAATCACAAATTCATAACGATACATAGGTTAGTATTGCACTAACATAAACAAATCCCAAAACAACTCCGTAATATACTTGAAACTCATTTTCTACCAAAATATTTAACACTTAATAATTCCTTTTAACATTGGCATCAACTTTTCCAATTTACACAAAATGGTCCTTCATCATTTTATCTCTTAGATTCTTAATACCAAAAATTCAAGCATTGAAATCATTACCAACCAATTACTTTTACAAAGGTACAATTACATTTAAGTACCCCAACTATGTGAATGTTGTACTTAAATCTCCAATCTTTTCAAACTTCCAAAATAGTCATATTTCACATCTAAACACTCATTTCAATTCCAAAATAGTATTTGCCAGCATAGTACATTAACTATTAAAAAATTATACAATAATTCATAACTTTTCCATAATTGTCAAATTAGTCCCCCAAATCTTCAAAAATTACAAAATGGTTCCTGAATTTTTCTAAGGCTTGTAGAATACTTCATACATCATTTTCAGACCTTATATAATTTTTCTCACTCAAATACATCATGGCCAAATTTTTGAAGAATAATTTCTAGAAAGATTGAACATGTTTTAACTATCAATCAAGCTTGAAAATGAATCTACAACCTCTAAATCGTCAAGATTTATCATCAATCCTATCATGAACATAAACCCTTATATTTGGGATCTTTGAATTCCAGCAAGATTAGAAAGAAATATTGGTACCAAATGATAGTGTTTTTCGTGTAGATCACTTTCCTATTTCACAGTATAACTCGAATTCCAAAAGAATTGGCTCAAAAATTGAAAACAAAAATGTTTTTTACCTTTGGGAGGAGCTCACGTCTTTGCTGGAGAAAATGAACACTTTGGCATTAAATTTCAGATATTTTTCATGCTTATCTACCTTTAAATTATTATTTAATGAATATTAAATTCATTAAATTGGAAAAATACCAATCTACCCTTAATAAAACTTCATAATTACCATAAAACATAGATACTTATCCTTATCATCTTCCAAATCATAACACCTGAACCTTATCCTCATCCATAAGTCAAATATGAACAAGTAATATCTTAGTTTACCGATTTGCCCTTGTTTTTTTTCCAAAAATCTCAATCTTGCCACCTTAATCCAACGATACAAATTAAACATGAAATTAAATCTTAAAATCCAAAGGTTTATATTATTTTCCAACATTTAAAAATGTGAAAATAATATATATTTTCTTTTATTTTCGAAGCCAATGGTAACTTTTTAAAATTACCATTTTGGTCCCTAAACTTTTCCAAAGTTTATACTTTGATCACTGAACTTTAAAAATTTATAATATGGTCATTCACTATATCCATTTATGGAATAACATTCTTTTTGGGAAAATTACTGCTTAATTCCATAAAATTTTCCTAATTTTTTACTTTAACCATCAAACTTTCAAAATTTACATTTTGGTCATTATCTAAATTTTTGGGGCATTACAATTCTCCCATCCTTAAATAAAATTCGTCCTCGAATTTTTAAGACATACTTGATATGAAGAGGTGTGGAAACTACTTTCTCATGTCCTCTTCTCTTTCCAATTAACATCCTCAACTTTATGATTTTGCCAAAGTATTTTGACTAGAGGAATCGTCTTGTTACGTAGTTATTTGATTTCTCGAGCTAAGATTCGAATTGGTTCTTCTTCATAAGTCAAATCTGGTCGGATATCAATTTCGTTTGATGCAATGACATGTGAAGGATCTGATCGATACTTTCTAAGCATCGACACATGAAAAACATTGTGTACTTTGTCCAACTCTGGAGGTAATGCTAACTGGTAAGCCACCGGTTCGAAAAGCTTTAAGATATCATAATGTCCAATGAATCTTGGACTTAGTTTCCCTTTGCGCCCAAAACGCAAAATTTTTTTTCCAATGCGATACTTTAAGAAAAACTTTATCGCCTTCATGAAATTCGATCTCTTTTCGTTTCAAGTCTGCATAAGATTTCTGTCGATCAAATGCCATCTTGAGATTATCTTGAATTATCTTTACTTTATCCTCAACCTCTTTCAATAAATCTGGGCCAACAAGATTTTGATCTTTCAATTCGAACCAATTTAATGGTGTTCGGCATTTTCTCCCATATAAAGCTTCATACGGAGCCATCTTGATGCCCGTTTGATAGCTTTTGATGTAAGAAAATTATGCTAAAGGCAAATACTTTTCCCATGATCTCTTGAACTCAATTATACATGCTCTTAGAATATCTTCCAATATATGAATAGTATGCTTTGATTGACTATCTTTCTGTGGATGAAATGTCGTACTAAAATTCAATCGAATACCCAATGCTTTATGCAAAGAATTTTAAAATCTTGATGTGACCCTTGGATCCCTGTCAGATATGATTGATACTGGAACTCCATGTAACCAAATTATCTCCTTTATATACAACTCTGAATATTTATCCAAGGCATAGTCCATTTGCACCGAAATTAAATGTGTCGATTTAGTTAATCGATCACTATCACCCAAATGGAATCCTTTTTATTTGATGTCAAAGGTAGTCCAGTAACAAAATCCATAGTGACTTTTTACCACTTCCACTCTGGAATAGAAATCAGTTGCAACAATTTCGAAAGCACTTGATACTCAACTTTTACTTGTTGACATGTTAGACTGTAGCAACAAGCTCAGTAATGTTTCATTTTATACCTGGCCACCAAAATGCCTCTTTACATCCTGACACATTTTGTTCCCACTTGGATGCATAGTCAGTGGACTATAATGTGCCTCATAAAGAATATCTTTCTTCAACTCATCATCATTAGGAATACAAATTCTTCCTCGGTAATATAGAGACCCATCAGACTTGACTTCAAAGTCTTTAGCCTCACCTTTTTCCACCAGTAAAATCTTTTCCAAGTATCTGCCATCTTTCCTTTGTAGCTCTATTATCTGATCTAAAAGCATCGTCTTTATTTTTAATTCAGCAAATAGTGCCATTTTCTTTCAACAATATCCATAGCTCGCAAAGCTGCAAAAAATTTTCGACTAAGTGCATCTTCTACAAGATTTGCTTTACCTGGATGATAAACAATGATCAAATTATATTCCTTTAAAAGTTGTATCCATCTTGTCTGTCTCAAATTGAGCTCTTTTTGAGTCAACAGGTATTTCAAACTCTTATGATCCGTGTAGATGTGGCATCTCTCATCATACAAATAATGATGCCAAATCTTTATAGCAAAAACTAACGCTGCTAACTCAAGATCATGAGTAGGATAATTCCTCTCGTTTGTCTTTAATTGTCGAGAAGCATAGGCTACCACCTTACCTTCTTGCATAAGTACACAACCCAAACCATTATGAGATGCATCACTATACACCACATACTCTTTGCCAGATTCCGGTTGTACCAACACTGGTGCTTCCATTAAATTTTTTTAGAGCTTCAAAACTTTCTTTACATTTCTCAGTCCAAGAAAATAAAACATCCTTTCTCAAGAGCTTGGTCAAAGGAAAAGAAATCATCGAAAAGTTTTTCATAAACCTTCGATAATAACCAGTAAGTCCCAAAAAAATTCGGACCTTTGTAACATTCTTTAGAGGTTTCCACTCCACTATTGATTGAACTTTATTTGGATCAACTCTTATGCCTTCTGCCGAGACAACATGACCAAGAAAAGTAACTTCTGATAGCCAAAACTCACACTTTGACAGTTTGGCATATAACTTTTTATCCTTGAGTATTTTGAGCACGGTACGAAGATGAGCATCATGTTCTATCTTTGTCTTTGAGTATACCAGAATGTCATCTATAAAGACCACCAAAAACTGATCTAAGTAAGGTTGAAATACTTGATTCATCAAATCCATTAATGATGCCGGAGCATTTGTTAAACCAAACGGCATTACTATGAACTCGTAGTGTCTATATTGTGTTTTAAAAGTTGTCTTTGAAACATCTTCCTCTTTAATCTTTAACTGGTTATATCCCGATCTAAGATCAATCTTAGAGAAAATAGCTGCTCCCTTAAGTTGATCAAACAAGTCATCAATCCTCGGAAGAGGATACTTGTTCTATATATTCACCTTGTTCAACTGTCGATAATCTATGCACAAACACATTGATCCATCTTTCTTTTTCACGAACAACACCGGTGCACCCCAAGGTGAAATAATCAATCTTAAAAATCGTCGATCTACCAGCTCTTGCAATTGGGCCTTTAATTCCCTTAACTCTATCGGGGCCATTCGATAAGGAGTCATCGAAATAGGCGTTGTACCTGGGAATACATCAATCTCAAACTCCACCTCTCTATCTGGAGGTAATCCAGGTAGCTCATCCGAAAACACCTCTGGATACTCTCGTACAGTTGGAATGCCTTCTAACTTAACTTCAGCAGTTCTCGTATCCAACATATTTGCTAATTGCTTGACATCCTTGTGATAACATTTTCTTAGCAATAAAAGATGAAATCACATTGGATAAGGGATTTACCCTTTCTCCAACAAATATTATCTCTAAACCCGTTGTATCTTTTAAAAATAGTCTCTTCAAACGACAATCTACCCAACCATAGTAGGAAGATAGCCAATCCATGCCTAAGATTATCCCAAATTCCTCAAAAGGCAATTCTAATAGATTTGCAAGAAATTCTACTCCCTGTATCTTTATCAGACATTCATTACAAATCCGACTAATTTTCAAGCTATGTCCCAATAGATTGATTGCCACAATATCACTAGAAATAGGTTCTAAACAGATTCCCCTATCTCTTACCAGTTTTGTACTAATATACGAGTATAGATCTGGGATCAATCAATACAAAAACAAGTTCATCAAATAGATAAAAGGTTCCTGCTATAATCTCATGAGCATCTCTGTCATCATCAATCTTGATATGATAAACTCTTTCAGTAGTTATGCCTTTACGATTAGATGCAGCCTCAGATGTACCAGGTTTACCTACTCTGCCACCTCTACCCCTCTAGGGTCCCAATATTGTCTGATCTGGATTTAACTCTGGACAATGCCTTTTATAATGACACACTTGCCCACAATTATAATATTTTCCTTTAGCAAACCAACATTGACCAGAATGTCTCCTTCCACAAAACTTACACTCTGCAGCAGGACGAAATCCCGAACCTTGGGTACCCACTGAAGCTGCTTGTGTATGCTTTGATTTTTCCCTGGAAAATCCCTTTCTAGCTATGGATGCTGAGGAAGCATAACCTTTCTACTACTGGCCCTTGTTACGTTTGGAAAATGGTGCAAAGTAAGACCTTCCAAACATTTTGTTTGTCTGAGCCTTCTTTACCTCTATATCTTCAAGGTCAACTTTTTCCATAGCTTTAACCTTGTTTACCGCTTCTTGAAAAGTAGTAAAATGATGAGAAACCATAATTCTCTTATATTGAGAATCCAATCCAGAAACAAATCTATCAATTCTAGATTTCTCAGTCGGAAGAAACTCTGAAGCAAATCGACTCAGCTTGTGAAACTCACATTCATACTCGTAAACTATTTTTCTGGATTGCTTTAAGTTTAGGAATTGTTGCATCATCTCATTATCAAACACGTCCCCAATATACTTTTCCATGAATTCCCTCATAAACAATTCCCATGTGATTTCTCAGTGAAAACTCGTGCGGTGACTGTATTCCACCACACACTGGTTTGCTCCATCAATAAAGATACAACCCCTTCCAACTGTCCTTTATCATCACAAGGAATCTTGTTCAGCATATTCTTGACATCATTTAACCAAAAGTCAGCAGCCATCGGATTAGCGTCTGAATTGCCTCGAAATTCAGATGCTCTCATCTTCCTTAGTTCCTTTGAAACTAACACTGGGGTTCGACGATTAATAATGTTGTCTAGGGTTTGTAAGAACAACCCCCGATCTTGAACATGCATATCCTGTTGATTCAGATTAGACGGCTCTACATTCGACTGAGCATTGGGTGGATTCTGGTTCACCTCATTACACCCACTCTATACAGGAGTAACATGCTCGCCTGGCCTACTCGATTCTTGATGATCTGACATCTGAACAGAATCAAAATCATCTTACATTAGTAAAGAGTAACTTTACTCACTAATAAGCATCATAGTATATATACAACTATCAGTAAACTTTTGACATCCTAGTGGCATGTACACATTCTTAATAAAAATTAAGACTCATTTCATGTCCAGAAACAACTAAACATGTAGCTCTGATGCCAATAAATGTAACACCCATAACCCGTATAATTATACCTATACAGATTATAGATATCACCTGAATTTACGTAAAATATTTTCCATTTCAAAAGAGATTTAAAATTTATTTCCTTAAAATGGTATCTGATAATATAAAAGTATCATATCATATCATATCATTTTATCACATACTATTTAAAACATATATGGATATGGATTTATAATCCATATTGAAACAGAATAAACTAGTTTAGTTTAACCATTACAAACCAGTTGCAAAATAATTTAATAGAGCAACTAGGACATTAATAATTACATGCCACTAACAAAGTCAAAATTTCATCATAGAATGTCTTACTGATATTGTATTCTATTCCTGGATGCTCAGAGTGCCATGTACTCTTTACTTTATTCTTGGCTTTTTACCTATGCGTGAAAATCATCACACGCTAAGTATATACTTAGTGAGGCAATTAAAAACAATAAACAGTGCAATACAACTCATGCATGAAATTCAATGTCATTACACAAAATGCAATAAGATCATGTTACCTGCATATTCAATATTTTACAATAATCAATATAATATAACCGAATATAAAATTTCTTACCAATATACTTGCCATTTATTCCATAAGCTCGTAGGCTTGTTTGCATGCATACCATTTATTAACCAATAAACCATAAACCATAGACAATAGCCTAATATAAAACCCTGAAGACCCTGGGTATTCGAGTAATATTTGCACCGTAGTGCTACACATAAGGTTGTACCACCATATACACTGAAGTGCATTACACATAAGGTTGTGCTCACCATATACGCCGAAATGTATTACACATAAGTTCGTGCCCACCATATACACTAAAGTGCATTACACATAAGGCCGTGCCCACCATATACACTTAGTGTCCTTACACACTATAGTGTAATATAAATCTGCAGCTGCTATACTCTATGGCATGCCAACTATACCCTGTCCCTCAATGACTTACTTGGGCATATAGTCTATTTTATTTGGTCCATCCATGGCAAAGTATATTATCATAATTTAACATTAGGCAATTCATACCCGAAAAAATATTCATGGTAAAATATCACATTATCCATGATCAATGCATTATAATTTCATACTGTGACATATCAATGTCATGTCGAAGTTATAACAATGAAATAATATCATGCTGATATAAACAAGGTAGACTTGTCGTAAGTCTTCCTTGTGATGTATAAAACATCTATGTACATGATGCATAAAACATCTATGTACAATGTCATGCATGTATTGCACTCACCTTGACACTTTATATAATCCAAAATATGTGCCTCACTATTGTCTAGAATAAACCCTTTTATACTTGACTTGCTTCGATCACAAATCAATCACGTACATCACAAATTCATAACGATACATATGTTAGTATTGTACTAACATAAACACATCCCAAAACAACTCCATAATATACTTGAAACTGATTTTCTACTAAAATATTTAACAATTAATAATTCCTTTTAACATTGGCACCAACTTTTCCAATTTACACAAAATGGTCCTTCACCATTTTATCACTTAGATTCTTAATACAAAAAATTCCAGCATTGAAATTATTACCAACCAATTACTTTTACAAAGGTACAATTACATTTATATACCCTAACTATGCGAATGATGTACTTAAATCACCAATCTTTTCAAACTTCCAAAATAGTATATTTCACATCTAAACACTCATTTCAATTCCAAAACAGTATTTTCTAGCAAAGTACATCTACTATTAAACAATTATACAACCATTCATAACTTTTACAAAATTGTGGTATTGGTCCCCAAACTTTTTAGAAATTACAAAATAGTCCCCAAATTTTTATAAGGCTTGTAGAATACTTCCTACATCATTTCTAGACCTTATATAATTTTACCATAATTTTTCTCACTCAAATACATCATGGCTGAATTTTCGAAGAATAATTTCTAGAAAGATTAAACATGTTTTAACTAACAATCAAGCTTGAAAATGAATCTACAACCTCTAAATCATCAAGATTTATCATCAATTTCATGAATCCTATCATGAACATAAACCCTTAGATTTGGGATCTTTGAATTCCAACAAGATTAGAAAGAAATATTAGTACCAAATGATAGCTTTTTTTGCGTAGATCACTTTCCTATTTCACGGCATAACTCGAATTCCAAAAGAATTAGCTCAAAAATTGAAAACAAAATGTTTTCTTACCTTTGGGAGGAGCTCACATCTTTTCTGGAGAAGTTGAACACTCTGTCATGAAATTTCAGATATTTTTCATGCTTGTCTACCTTTAAATTATCATTTAATGAATATTAAATTCATTAAATTGGAAAAATACCAATCTACCCTTAATAAAACTTCTTAATTACCATAAAACCTAGATATTTATCCTTATCATATTCCAAATCATGATACCTGGACCTTATCCTCATCCATAAGTCAAATATGAACAAATAATATCTTAGTTTATCGATTTGCCCTTGCCTTTTTCCAAAAATCTCAATCTTGCCACTTTAATCCAACGGTCCAAATTAAACATGAAATTAAATCTTAAAATCCAAAGATTTATATTATTTTCCAACATTTAAAAATGTGAGAATAATATATATTTTCTTTTATTTTCGAAGCCAATGGTAACTTTTTAAATTTACCATTTTGGTTCCTGGACTTTTCTAAAGTTTATACTATGATCATCAAACTTTAAAAATTTATAATTTGATCATTCACTAAATCCATTTATGGAATAACATTCTTTTTAGTAAAATTACCACTTAATTCCTTAAATTTTTCCCAATTTTCAACTTTGACCATCAAACTTTCAAAATTTACATTTTGGTCATTATCTAAATTTTTGGGGTATTACAGGATACTAGGATATACTAGTATGAGTGTTTTGTAAAGACTTAATCAAGACAATTTAGTAAGAGGTTTGCCAAAACTGAAATTTAATCTTGATAAAATCGGTGATGCTTGTGCAAAAGAAAAACATAAAAGAAATTCCTTTAAACCTATTAATGATGTATCAACTAGTAAAGTATTACAATTGATCCACACAGATCTTTTTGAGCCAATTAGAACTACTAGCTTGGGTGGAAAACAATATGCTTTTGTGTCGGTAGATGACTATTCAAGGTTTACTTGGGTTCTTTTCTTAAGAACTAAAAATGAAGCTTTAGAAAATTTTATCACTTTTTCAAAAGTAATCCAAAATGCAAAAGGATACACCATTTCAACTGTTAGGAGTGATCATGGAACTGAATTTGAAAATCTTGGATTTACTAATTTTTTTAATTCAAACAGAATTAGCCCTAATTTTTCAGCACCTAATGTAACACCCCAACCCGTATCCGACCCGAATACGAGTCTGAGATGTCACATTGACTTTTCAAATTGTTTCTTGCCATAAAATAGCTAAAGAATTTCAACTTCATATTTAAATCGAACTGAATAGATTGATTTAATTAAAAACATCTGGTTTTACAAAGCCTATCAGAGCATATTCAATACAAATTTCTTAGTACATGCCAACTATATTTAAAATAACAAAATACATATTAATCATTTCTTTTCTGATCTGAACTTCGTAAAGGATATGATGACCTGTCTTGCTCATCTTCACTTCTCTTCTCGCTTTCCGGAACCTACGTGTGAAACATTCACACGCTAAGTTAACGACTTAGTGAGGCATTTAAACTTATGAATGAAACTCTAACTACTTAACCATGCATGAACAAATCATACCATGCTACCACACAAAACCATATAACATTATATATAATCAATTGTACACATATACACATCAATCATCATTTCCATAATTAACTTTATGTCACTATCAATATTATTGTCATTTATATCTTTTAATCATATCCTCTTGTATCTAACATTTTTCTTTTTAACTTTCATATGATTCATTCACACAATACCTTTCATGTCATAACCACATATACACCATATAATACATATATCATTTCACAAGAAACACATATCACCATACTAGGTTTATTTATATTATCTATTTGTTAGCCCATGTAAACATGTGAGAACTCAAGATATGTGAGTACATTGAGGTTGTGCACCTATGCTGTCACCACAACTCGTATAATTCCACTGAGTGGCATATGAAATAATACTCGAAAGACCTCTGTATATGTTCCATAGGACCTCTTTAACCTTCGACTCTTGGCATGCCAACTATACCTATAACTCTCATTTCACATAACATGGGAATTCTCTTTCATATCATTTCTCATATTCATATAAACATATGATTCCCTTTCATATATCATATTATATCTTGTGATCATGAAATCACATTACTTATCTTCATATATCTCATTGCTATATGTCACATATCACATATACTTATACTCATAGGGTTCAATATCATTGAACTTAGTTCACTTTTACATGTTATGACCAAGGCATATAATCTTATATGTCCTATCAATAACATATAGACTTACGCATGTGCTCATATATACTCTTTAATGTAATTTACATAGTAATGCCATATACTCATATCATATAATAATTTCACCTAAGTTCCCCTCATAGAGTTTATACTACATATTTATATAATCTTATTTTATCTTATAAGTAATTGTTACTCATCTTATCTCATTTTTCCATTTCACTCGCATAAATCATTTATAGCCGTTCACATGATTTAATTTCACTAACCTAAATTTATACAAATCATGAGTGTTCAGAACAGTTAATATTTGCTCGTTATTTTTTTGGTTTTGTGGATTTATTGCTGTTGATTTGGTCGTATTGTGCTTGTTTTCGTACAGGTCATTGTTTTCCAGAATTTGTGACAAAACGGGCAAATTCTGCATTCTTTTATTATTTGGTCACGGCTGGAGACATGGGCACGACTCTGGGCACGACGCGGTATGACGTGACAGTTTCTAGAAGGTCCAGTCAGCGGCGGTTTCTAGAAGACTTCTTCTGCACGCCTTCTGGAAGATTGATGAGTAGAGTTGCATTAGGAGACTAGTTTAAGTTTGAATTTAAATTTAAAAACAATTATCTTTTGTATTATTTTATTATTTTCTTTGCTTATCCTTTAGGCTTTGAGAGGCTATAAATACCCACTTGGGGTAAGCCTAAAATCATCATTCAGAATACATTCTTCTTTTCTCTCTAGTTTTTATAAAAGTTTTCTCTTTTCCTTTTCAAGTTCTTTTTATTTTTCTTTATTTTCAAGTTTTATTTTTATGCTAAGTATGACTTTTGTCATGCTTAGCTAAACTTTTCATAAGCCGAGAGCTGTCGCGATGATTCAATTCCAACGGGAGAATTAAAACGGTCCCTTAATATCTTCGGAATCTCTCTCTCAATCTTTGCGCTTATTTTTCAAAATCAAAACAGTTTTCAAAATCGAAGATTGACTTTGGTCAAGAAGTTGTTGCGATTAAACGTGTGGGAGGAAGATTCAGCTTATAGAAAGCAATTCGACTTCCTGGGAACACACTTGGAGAGATAGCTTCGCCAAGAGGGAATTGAGATCGGAATTGACGGTTATAGAAACAACAATCCGAGTCGCTCGCCACGAACTTAAAACGGTATTTGATCTACGACAATAGATGTTGTTAGAATCAACTACCGAAGCCGGAATCAAAGATTGCCTTGGGTATTCGGTATACAAGATAGAGTCACAAGGATAGCCCTTGTAGACAAAGTAACCGACGTGAATCCCGAAGAGAAAATCTTATTCGATGATCTAAAGGAAATTGAATCAAAGCGAAGCTTGAGGCTACTTTTACCGTATTTATTCACAATCTTCATCTTCTTATTTTTACTTTAATTACTTTTATTTAATCACTTTATTATCTTTTACTAAAATCCCCCCATTTTTACTATTTCACGCCTGGCATAAATAATTCAGACAGAAATTTATAATTTTCTAAGTCCCTGTGGAATCGACCCTTACTTCATTTTGCTACGGATTTCCTTAATTTATTGATTGAGAATAAGGAATTATTTTGACATCCGAAACGATAGTTGTCAAATTGGCGCCGTTGCCGGGGACTTCGCCAAAGTTACTAATTTTTGTTTGTTTTTTGATTTATGACCAGGACAAATCCGGGCACATTAGTTGAGTACAACCCGGAGATCGAAGCTGAAGCTAGGAGACTCCATGCACAGACACTTTGGGAAAGAAGGAGACAATAATTAGATCCAGAAGAAAGATCAAATTCAGGTAATACAAATCCGATGGCCGAACCTACTATTCGGGAGTTAGCCGCGGCACCCACTGAACAAGGGCCTATGTGCATTGATCTTCCCCAAGGCGAAACTCCATACCAATTGAAAACTTGCCTTATTCATCTCCTCCCTACATTCCGCGGATTGCCAAACGAGGATCCACACAAACATCTCAAAGAATTTCACATGGTCTGCTCTAGCATGACACCACAGGGAGTAACCGAGGACCAAATAAAACTTAGAGCTTTCCCTTTTTCCTTAGCCGACTCGGCTAAGGAGTGGTTATTTTATCTTCCTCCTAATTATGTTACTACATGGGCTAATATGACTCGTCTTTCTCTTGACAGGTTTTTCCCTGCGGCAAAAGTAAGTGAACTACGAAGAAGAATACTTGGAATCAAGCAACTTGATGGAGAGTCGCTCTACGACTACTAGGAGCAGTTTAAGAAGTTGTGTTCTAGTTGCCCACAACATGGGCTAACCGAACAAACACTCATTCAATACTTCTATGAAGGATTATCTCCCCTGGAAATGAAGATGATCGATGCTGCTAGCGGTGGAGCCTTGGTGAATATGACTCCTACCGAGGCTAGAGACTTAATATCGACGATGGCAACAAATTCCCAACAGTTCCGCGCAAATAATGAACCTTCTCGAAGGGTTCATGAGATAAGTTCATCTTCCTTGGAAAGTAAAATAGATAAGTTAACTGAAGTCGTAAACTCTCTTGTTGCAGGAAAGACAGGACAAAACCGAGTATGTGGAATATGTGCATTGACTGATCATCCAACAGACGGTTGTCCACTCATTCAAGACGATGCAACAACTCAAGTCAACGTAGTCGGAAACTTCCCGGGACCTCCCCAAAAAGCTTATAATCCTTACGGTAATACATACAACCCAGCATGGAGGGATCACCCGACCTTCAGTTATGCGCAGAACCCGAGACCGAATCAAAGCTATCAAGCTAGACCTCCACCATAATAACAGCCGCAGAAGACATCACTAGAATCGATTGTCGAAAGGTTAGCACTATCCCAGGAGAAATTCCAGACCCGAACTGAAGCCCACTTCCAAGAGATGGACAAGCAATTAAGCCAACTAGCTCAAATCGTGGGGAGATTAGAGTCACAAAAGAGGTTACCATCCCACACTGAGCTGAATCCAATAGAGAATGTTAGCGCCATTACCCTCCAAAGCGGTACAATTATTGAACAACCAGACCCAAAGGAAGTAAGTGCAAGATCCCAGAAGAAAGAAGACACTTTGAACTCCCAAAGGAAAGAAGAAGCAGTTGACGCAATATCTCAGAAAGAGAACGATGAAGAACAATTGGACGATCCGAAGCCATCTCCCTACGACGTCCCACCACCTTTTTCATCAAGGTTAGTTAAAAAGGATAAAAAATCTGAGGAAAAGGAAATATTAGACGTACTTCGGAAGGTGGAAGTTAACATACCTCTCCTCGAAGTTATTCGGAAAGTTCCAAGGTATTGTCGGTTTCTGAAGGATCTCTGTACGACTAAAAGGAAGCTTACCGGGGTCGAGAAAGTAGATTTAGGCGCGAACGTCTCAGCAGTTTTCCAACGACCGCTTCCACCGAAATATAAAGACCAAGGTATGTTTTCAATACCTTGTAAAATTGGTGAGGTTAAGATCAAGCGAGCTATGCGCGATCTAGGTGCCTCTATCAATGTAATGCCCCTCTCCGTCTATAATTTAATTTCCACCAAGCCTTTGAAAGAGGCGAGAGTTACACTTCAGCTAGCCGACAAATCAATTATTTATCCTTAAGGACTCATAGAAAATGTTCTAGTGGAGGTAGAAAACTTAATTTTCCCTGCTGATTTTTTATGTGATTGATATGGAAAATGATCGTAGCAACATTGGTTCTGAAATCCTCCTCGGTCGTCCTTTTCTGAGCACGGCAAATGCAAAAATTGATGTTCGAAGCGGTATTCTTACTATGGAGTTTGACGGTGAGATCTTAAAATTTGATGTTTATAAAGCAATGAGATATCCGGATAACATTCATAGTATTAATTTTGTTGGCATTTTTGAACTTGTTGATGATGAATCTAACTTTGTTGATGATTTATGCAAGGAATCGGATGATAAAAAAGACGACATAAGGGAGTTGAAAAATATTTCAGTTGTTGATTCAAATTTGATCTCAACTCCTTTAAAAACTAAAGATTTACATTCCTTTTTGCAGGCATCAAAAATTAAGTCGAAATCATCAAGGAGTCGTTTGAAGAAATCATTTTTTGGTAAAAAAGATGTTTTGACGGCCATTCTTCTGGACAAGATTTTAAAATTGGGAAATATCCGAAGAAATCTTTGTGAGAATTTTCAAATTTCTCATAAGGAATTTCTTAGTTGAAAAAAGCGAATGAAGTGGAAGTGTCTGTCACGTAACCTGTAGACTGAATCAGGTCATCGAGCTAATGACGTTAAACAAAAGCGCTTCATGGGAGGCAACCCATTGTTTTCAATTCCGCTATATTTTTACTTTTTATTTTTATTCATTCAAGCATGTTTAATTTAATTTTTATTTTTATTTTGCAAGAACCGAATATTTTTTATTCAAACTTAAACGGCGAGAAATTACGGAATTATGATTCGAACAGTGTTAATTTCAGAGTCCATTAAGCAGTACACGATCGAATTGAGCAGAAAAAAAGAGCCTCAAGTCGTGCGCACCATTTAACTAAACGGCGCACGTTAGCAAACCCCATTTTTTTCTTTCCCCCTTTTTGTTATCTTCTGCCGCCCACCTTATCCCCTTCCCTCTTTTATCTTACTTTGACCATGTACCCCACCTTATCGTTTTCAATCACCTTTTCAATTTTTAAGTATACCTTTTTCTATATTACAGAAAAACCAAAAGTCCTCATTTACTCCCAACTCTACAACCCACGGCAAGAACCAATTTTAAACCAAATTCAACCAAAATTCCAACCATCTTCATCTTCTCAAACCCGATCGCTCATTCCCCAAAAAGCACGAGACCATCATCCTTTCTTCCTCTCCTCACCGTCGCCCTTGCTAACGTGTTTTCAACCTTTCCACTCATAATGGTGCGCGCAATCGGGGGATGTAGATGCTGGTTTTCCACCGACAACATGATGTTTCCAGTACCTCCCACCATGGCCGCGGTCGACATTAAATCCGGGGAGTTCTATGTTCTTTCTCTTGCACTTTAATTTTTTTCGTTTTGAGGCAAAACGCTTTAAGTGAGGGGGAGTAGAGTGTCGATTGTATTTCCCTTTGTTTATTTTTATGCTTTGAATCTAGTATGTGTTAGTTGAATTGATCGGAAATTTCATTGATTGTCTTTGTCTTGGTGAAAATTTTTGGAATGCTATGCTTGTTTGGGAACACATGATTATTTAGGTTATGATATTCTTGATAATTGATAGCATGGATTGTGATAAGTTGGTATTTTTGTGATATTCCATGATTTTTTTTTGGTTGAAATGTGATTAGCTCAATGCATGAAAACAATTTGGTGAGATTTGAGCCTTTACGAGCATATCATTTTCGCTCTCATTTTGTTTGATTGAGTGTGTCGAATTTGACATTGGCATTCTAGAACCTGCATGTTAAATACTGTCGATATTACACATGAACATGATGCTTAAAAATGATTTGGGCACCTTAGGTTTAACCATTCCGTTTCCCCACTAAATAGCCTACCCATGCATATTTTCCCTTAGTTAACCACTTTTGAGCCTATTTCCATTTCTTTATTTCCACCATATTCATAAACCCGAGCTTTTTTATTTTATCCCTCTTTTCTACCTTTTTCAGGGCAAGTGAATAATTTTACCATTGTATTCTCCATCACAAAAAATGTTGAAAAAAAAGTAGCAGTTCGAAAAAGAAAAAAAAACTGTTCGAAAAAAAAGACATGAAAGAAAAAAATGGAAAACAAAACAACAAAAGTGTGAAAAAGAAAAAATGCATTTCGACGAGAAAATTGTTGTTTGATATGTCGTCTTTTTATCTTGTTGTGCTTAATGTTTTGATGGAGTTGAGATTATTATTTGTTAGTTCCTTGCCTTGAATTTTAGCCATATATTTAGCCTTTTCCCCACCTTTACCTAAGCCACGTTACAACCAATAAAAGACCCTTTGATTTATGCATCTTGTTCTTATTAGTAGTGGAGATTTGATTTACTTGCAGGCTTATGGTAATATCGTGTCGATTCTGACATTGAGCGTTTCTTTACCCCAAACACATTGAGTGATTTGAGTGAATCCCGGTAAGGTATTGAGTTATGAGCATTGAGATTTATGAATGAATGGATATTACAATTGCACTTGACTTGTTTCAATTGGTGATGTTCAGTTGATTGATTTCTTGACTTCAATAGTTATTGTGGTCTCTAGCTTGCTTCCTTGAATATAAAACTTGACAATGAACGTTTAATGAA
Organism: Hibiscus syriacus; assembly: GCF_006381635.1. Classification (NCBI taxonomy): domain Eukaryota; kingdom Viridiplantae; phylum Streptophyta; class Magnoliopsida; order Malvales; family Malvaceae; genus Hibiscus; species Hibiscus syriacus. Next base: position 174,069 of record NW_024063062.1, on the reverse strand, counting down.
GTTTTTGACTGATTTGGTTAATCATACTTGAGGACAAGCATGAGATAAGTGAGGGGGAATTTGATGAGTGTTCAGAATAGTTAATATTTGCTCGTTATTTCTTCGGTTTTGTGGATTTATTGCTGTTGATTTGGTCGTGTTGTGCTTTTGTTTTCGTACAGGTTATTGTTTTCCAGAATTTGTGACAAAACGGGCGAATTCTGCATTTTTTTATTATTTGGTCACGGCTGGAGACATGGGCACGACGCGGTATGACGTGGCAGTTTCTAGAAGGTCCAGTCAGCGGCGGTTTCTAGAAGACTTCTTCCGCACGCCTTCTGGAGGATTGACGAGTAGAGTTGCATTAGGAGACTAGTTTAAGTTTGAATTTAACTTTAAAAACAATTATCTTTTGTATTATTTTATTATTTTCTTTGCTTATCCTTTAGGCTTTGAGAGGCTATAAATACCCACTTGGGGTAAGCCTTAAATCATCATTCAGAATACATTCTTCTTTTCTCTCTAGTTTTTATAAAAGTTTTCTCTTTTCCTTTTCAAGTTCTTTTTATTTTTCTTTATTTTCAAGTTTTATTTTTATGCTAAGTATGACTTTTGTCATGCTTAGCTAAACTTTTCATAAGCCGAGAGCTGTCGCGATGATTCAATTCCAACGGGAGAATTGAAACGGTCCCTTAATATCTTCGGAATCTCTCTCTCAATCTTTGCGCTTATTTTTCAAAATCAAAACAGTTTTCAAAATCGAAGATTGACTTTGGTCAAGAAGTTGTTGCGATTAAACGTGTGGGAGGAAGATTCGGCTTATAGAAAGCAATTCAACTTCCTGGGAACACACTTGGCGAGATAGCTTCGCCAAGAGGGGAATTGAGATCGGAATTGACGGTTATAGAAACAACAATCCGAGTCGGTCGCCACGAACTTAAACAGTATTTGATCTACGACAATAGATGTTGTTAGAATCAACTACCGAAGCCGGAATCAAAGATTGCCTTGGGTATTCGGTATACAAGATAGAGTCACAAGGATAGCCCTTGTAGACAGAGTAACCGACGTGAATCCCGAAGAGAAAATCTTATTCGATGATCTAAAGGAAATTGAATCAAAGCAAAGCTTGAGGCTACTTTTACCGTATTTATTCACAATCTTCATCTTCTTATTTTTACTTTTATTTAATCACTTTATTATCTTTTACTAAAATCCCCCCATTTTTACTGTTTCACGCCTGGCATAAATAATTCAGACAGAAATTTATAATTTTCTATGTCCCTGTGGAATCGACCCTTACTTCTCTTTGCTACGCATTTCCTTAATTTATTGATTGAGAATAAGGAATTATTTTGACATCCGAAACGACAGTTGTCATTCACTTTTACATGTTATGACCAAGGCATATAATCTTATATGTCCTATCACTAACATATGGACTTACGCATGTGCTCATATATACTCTTTAATGTAATTTACATAGTAATGCCATATACTCATATCATATAATAATTTCACCTAAGTCCCCCTCATAGAGTTTATACTACATGTTTATATAATCTTATTTTATCTTATAAGTAATTGTTACTCATCTTATCTCATTTTTCCATTTCACTCGCATAAATCATTTATAGCCGTTCACATGATTTAATTTCACTAACCTAAATTTACACAAATCATGTAACTTATATTACTTATCTCACATGATTTATATACTAATTTAATCTATTTATTTAGTTCACTTCCACATGACTTCAATAATACTCTTTTATAAAGCTTGTAGTTCTTCACTTTATAACTCCGATACCATAGTTTCCTTTAAATATAATTCTTCCATATATCGCTTATCTTATAATTATGTATTATCATTTATGTTTATGTCCCCTAATTTATATACTATTCTCATAGAGTCTCATAACCTTTCTCGTATAATCACTTGTATCATATAATATATCTTATACTTGGTTATCTTATGTTCACATGTATATATATATCAAATGATTTTTTTAGTTTATAGCTTATGTCACGTGTTCATTTTATTCCTTATGACCTTATCACATAGTTTATTTCATATTCTTATATAATCATATAAATCATTTGTACTATATCACATGACTTATCACACTAACATATATTTTCATAGATCATTGAATATACAAAATAACATGTCAACTCATATACTCATGCACACACATAAATCATAACAATCACATACATCTATCTATAAATTAATGCATTTTACTATTAAAAATAGACTTGTCGCAAGTCTTATTTCCATTAAACATCATATACTAAATAATATGCACTCACTTATATCTCTTTGTCTTTCTCTCGATCGATCTTACTTGCCAATTGTTTCAGAACTCATTTAGACTCAGTATCTACATAAATATAATTTACAATACGATTATCAGAAGCCTAAACATTATAATTCGATGCTAATAACTTAAGCTAATTAATAAGCAAAAATCCATATTTTCCCTTTAGAAGTGTATCGATACACTACTGGGGTATCGGTACCCAAATTAAATTTGATATTTACAGGTATTGATACATGCCTGTGGGTATCGAAACCCAGGTATCGATATTATCCCTTTAGGTATCGATACCTCATTAATATGTTCATCTAAATTAGTCTTAGGGTATCGGTACCTGTTAATAGGGTATCGGTACCTCTTGCCCAGAATAGGCTCTTTTCTCCTGAAAAATCATCAACACTTCACTAAATTTTCATATTTAATGCCCCTTTTTTTTACCACCAAACTCAACTATAACCATTAAAACTATCATTCATCTTCTTAACACCTTATAAACTTAAACATCTCATTCCAATTCTTGAAATTAAGAAATTTACTAAAATTTTCAAGTAATCCAAACTTAGTTCTAACACTTATTATTTCTTGTTCATACCTATGACAAGTCAAATCCAGCTTTTAAATCCATTAAGTCCTTCTATTTCAAGAATTCACTTAAAAACTCCTTTTTCTTAATCTCTTATAACTTGAAATTCTTTAAGTTTTAAGCCACTTAAATTTCCCTTAAGTTTTCTTATCACTTTAATAATCAAAAGAAACCTTAAAATTAAAGAAACATTCAAGTTAAATCCAACTTACCTTTGAAATGAGCTCACGATGAAGAGGAGGAGGAAGAAGAAGCAAAGTTTCCAGACTTCTCTTTTCTTTATCTCTCATTTTCCACGTGATTTTTCCTTTATAAAGGGAAAAAATCTTTCTTATCAAATGACCATTATACCCTTATTACTTTCAAACTATTCTATTAAATCCTTCATAAAAAAATTTCCCAATTTAGTCCCTAAACTTTTTAATATTTTAAAATTAGACCTTAAAGTTTCAAAACTTCCATTTTAGTCACTAGCCCTGATTTTGGGATGTTACAAATCTCCCCTCATTTTTAAGAAAATTCTTCCTCATACTTTCACTGCACACCTTGATAAGAACATATCTTCTAATGTTCTCATGTTGCTTCCTTTACTTAATCTTTCTTGTCATCGTCAGAAAACTTGGTTTTTATTCCTTTAGTTCTTCAATTACCTTTTTCCTTTATATATCCATCTTATGTCACTTATCATATAAACAATAACCAGTAACCTCAATCCTTTCCATTCAAAATCATGAGTTAAATTACCTCATTTTATTATTCTCTAATTACCTTACCACAATAACCAAACATTTTGTTCTTATACCATCTTCATCCAAATTACAATACTGATATTCTTTTATCATTTAAAAGATAACACTCTTATCTTTGACAATTTAATCAAAGAGAAATATATTCCTTCAACTGTATTTAAACCTCTTTCATACCTATAAACAAATTCCTATCTCTTTGATTACACTTATATGACTAAGAAACACATCATTGAACCAATACAAGTCACACTTAACTAACTCTCTGTTTATGCATGGAGATAAATGTTACAACGAATTCCACTTCTTGAGACCTTCTTCAAAGGTTTTCATAGCTTTAAGGTAACCTTACTTACTTTTCTCACTTCTATAACAAACTTATAATCTACATCTCACTATAACCCTTGTCCTATTTGATCCCTTAGACTTCATCCTTTTCATTTCTTTATCTATTTATCCTTTCATAATCAAGATCTCCTTATAACATAACCAAACCATATATTTCCTTCATGTTCTCATACTCTTTTCATATCATTCATACTTATCCCTGATCATCAATCTTTATAACATTTTCATAACTCTGTTAGATAACACTACTACACAAATCTTATACTATGTAAATTTCTTGTTCAAATCACAATACCCATATCCTTTTTCATCATCTCAAACTTTCTATCCATCCATAACTTCCTTAAAACATACTAATCCTTATCTCCTTCACTACATCACATTTACATATTCAAATACATAACCATTTTCAAATTCATGCCATACTTTGTTAGCTTAACCTGACATCATGTTCTAATCCTTTAATTCTAATACATTCAGCATCACCCAACTTTGTCAATCAGCAACAGTTCTTCCAATCATATACACTCTTTTCGATCGAAACTAGCTCAACAATAATTTATTCTTACTCATTGACAATGCAATTTCCTGGGTTCAAACTCAAACGTTTCAACTTCCTTTAACTTATAAACCAATCCTCGATGTACCCATTCTTAAACTCGTACAAAACAATATCTATATCACTTGATCCATTTAAAATACTTCTTATACTTCACTTTACATAATTTCTAGCAGAACTTTTAATCCAATCCATTACTTTCATTTCTAACTTAACTTCATATCCATTCTTAATTCCTTATTTAATCTTCCAGTACCAGACCCTACTACTTAAGCGTGTCTGGATTTCATCATATTTGATCCTTTGACATGGAATACAACTAATTCTAACTAAGGTTGTATTTGAAACCCAAAATCTCTGTTTCTCTTTGATATTGCTAATCTATATGAAATACCATTTCTCTTAATTCCTCTGAGCTCTCTCTCTAGAATTTTAGTACAATTAACCACTTCTTAAAAAGAGGATCATTTCAACACCAAAAACACTCTTTTAGTATGAGAACAAACCATTCACAAACCACTTGCATACCTCATTTTCATTTAAATTAGCATAACAAGAATTCCTTCAACTTATCAAACTACACTCTTATCCATACACATTACGATTCCCCTGTTTCAAATTCATAAGCTCTGGCTTCATACATCTAATAAACTTATCACCGAATACTTATTCTCGAACTTTTGTAAACTAATAACCTTATCACTGAATCTTCTAACGTTCACATGGTGACATTTGTTCACCCTATTATATCTTATTTACATAATAATGAAACTATTCCATATCACATTTTTGATTCAAAACAGTGGAGATGTTCTAACACTACTCTAACATGTTTTTAACTTTCTGAACAACATTTTCTTTCATACGACACTTCCTGAGGTGTCCGTTCTTCAAGCTGCCTGGCCAGGGCAGGTGAATTGCTACCACCATCAGGTTTATCACCTTTCAATTTACTTCAACAATTCTCATAATCATATTTCTACTATATCCTAGTAATCTTATTATATTAAAAAAGACAACATATTCTTTACACTATCAGATCAGAAATTTTTCACTCTATGTTGTATACATTTTAAAACTCATTTAACTTTAGTTTAAGCCTAGAATCTACTAAACCTTAGCTCTGATACCATTAAATGTAACTCCCCCAACCCGTATCCGATCCGAATATGAGTCTGAGATGTCACATTAACTTTTCAAATTGTTTCTTTTCATAAAATAGCTAAAGAATTTCAATTTCACATTTAAATCGAACTGGATAAATTGTATTAATTAAAAACATTTGGTTTTAAAAAGCCTATAAGAGTATATTCAATACTAATTTCTTAGTACATGCCAACTATATTTAAAATAATATTAATTATTTCTTTTCTGATCTTAACTTCGTAAAGGATATGCTGACTTGTCTTGCTCATTTTTACTTCTCTTCTCGCTTTCCGAAACCTACATGTGAAACATTCACTCGCTAAGTCGATGTCTTAGTGAGGCATTTAAACTTATGAATGAAACTCTAACTACTTAAGCATCCATGAACAAATCATACCATGCTACCACACAAAACCATATAACATTATATATAATCAATTGTACACATATACACATCACTAATCATTTTCATCATTAACTTTATTTCACTATCAATATTATTATCATTAATATCTTTTAATCATATCCTCTTGTATCTAACATTTTTCTTCTTAACTTTCATATGATTCATTCACACAATACTTTTCATGTCATAACCACATATACATCATATAATACATATATCATTTCACAAGAAACACATACACCATAATAGGTTTATTTATATTATCTCTTTGTTAGACCATGTAAACATGTGAGAACTAAAGATATATGAGTACATTGAGGTTGTGCACTATATTATCACCGCATCTCATATAATTCCACTGAGTGGCATATGAAATATGTCCCGAAGGACCCATGAATATGTCCCGAAGGACCTCTGTATATGTCACGTAGGACCTCTTTAACCCTCGACTCTTGGCATGCCAACTATACCTATAGCTCTCATTTCACATAACATGGGCATTCTCTTTCATATCATTTCCTATATTCATATAAACATATGATTCCCTTTCATATATCATATCTCATATCTTGTGATCATGAAATCACAATACTTATCTTTATATATATCATTTCTATATGTCATATATCACATATATTTATACTCATAGGGTTCAATATCATTGAACTTAGTTCACTTTTACATGTTATCACGCATTCATATAATATTATATGTCCTATCAATAACATATAGACTTACACATGTGCTCATGTATACTCTTTAATGTAATTTACATAGTAATTCCATATACTCATATCATATAATAATTTCACCTAAGTCTCCCTTATAGAGTTTATACTACATGTTCATATAATCTTATTTTATCTTATAAGTAATTGTTACTCATCTTATCTCATTTTTTCATTTCACTCGCATAAATCATTTATAGCCGTTCACATGATTTAATTTCACTAACCTAAATTTATATAGATCATATAACCTATATTACTTATCTCACATGATTTATATACTAATTTAATCTATTTATTTAGTTCACTTCCACATGACTCCTATAATACTATTTCATAAAGCTTGTAGTTCTTCACTTTATAACTCCAATACCATAGTTTCCTTTAAATATAATTCTTCCCTAAATCGCTTATCTTATAGTTTTATATCATTATTTATGTTTATGTCCTAATTTATATACTATATATAGAGTCTTATAAGCTTTCTCATATAATCACTTGTATCATATAATATATCTTATACTTGGTTATCTTATGATCACATGTATATGTATATATATATATATATATATATATATATCAAATGATTCTTTAGTTTATAGCTTATGTCACGTGTTCATTTCATTCCTTTATGAACTTATCACATAGTTTATTTCATATTCTTTTATAATCATATAAATCATTTGTACTATTTCACTTGAGTTATCACAGTAACATATATTTTCAGAAATCATTTAACATACACAATAACATGTCAACTCATATACTCATGCACACACATAAATCATAACAAACACATACTTCTATCTATAAATTCATGCATTTTACTATTGGAAATAGACCTGTCGCAAGTTTTATTTCCATTAAGCATCATATACTAAATAATATGCACTCACCTATATCTCTTTGTCTTTCCCTCGATCGATCTTACTTGCCAATTGTTCCAGAATTCATTTAGACTCAGTTTCTACATAAATATAATTTCCAAGACAATTATCAGAAGCCTAAACATTATAATTATAAGCTAATAAATTAAGCTAATTAATAAGCAAAAATCGATATTTTCCCTTTAGAAGGGTACCGATACACTACTCGGGTATCGGTACCCAAATTAAATTCGATATTTACAGGTATTGATACCTGCCTCTGGGTATCGATACCTAGGTATCCGTACTACCCCTTTAGGTATCGATACCTCATGAAGATGTTCATCTAAATTAGTCTTAGGGTATCGGTACCTATTAATAGGGTATCGTTACCTCTTGCCCAGAATAGGCTCTTTTCTCTCGAAAAATCATCAACACTTCACTAAATTTCCATATTTAAAGCCCCTTTTTTTTACCACCAAACTCAACTATAACCATTAAAACTATCATTCATCTTCTTAACACCTTATAAACTTAAACATCTCATTCCAATTCTTGAAATTAAGAAATTTACTAAATTTTTCATGTAATCCAAACTTAGTTCTAACACTTATTATTTCTTGTTCATACCTATGACAAGTCAAGCCCAGCTTCTAAATCCATTAACTCCTTCTATTTCAAGAATTCACTTAAAAACTCCTTTTTCTTATTCTCTCATAACTTGAAATTCTTTAAGTTTTAAGCCACTTCAACTTCCCTTAAGCTTTCTTATCACTCTAAGAATCAAAAGAAACCTTAAAATTAAATAAACACTCAAGTTGAATCCAACTTACCTTTGAAATTAGCTCACGGGGAAGAGGAGGAAGAAGAAGAAGCAAAGTTTACAGGCTTCTCTTTTCTTTATCTATCATTTTCCACATGATTTTTCCTTTATAAAGGGAAAATAAAAATCTTTATTATCAAATGACCATTATACCATTATTACTTTCAAATTGTACTATTAAATCCTTCACAACAAAATTTCCCTATTTAGTCCCTAAACTTTTTAATCCTTTAAAATTAGACCTCAAAGTTTCAAAACTTCCATTTTAGTCACTAGCCTTGATTTTGGAATGTTACACCTAGAACCCCTAAAAAAATAGAGTTGTTGAGAGGAAAAATAGAACTTTGGAGGAAATGGCCTGAACCATGCTTTGTGAAAACAATTTGCCAAAAATTTTTGGGCGGAAGTTACAAATACCACTTGCTATGTGATAAATCGAGTAATGATTAGGCCTACTTTAGTTATTTTCATCCTTTTGGATGCAAATGTTTTGTTTTAAATAACGATAAAGACAATCTTGGCAAATTTGATGCTAAAAGTGATAAAGGAATTTTTCTAGGTTATTCCTTAAATTCTAAAGCATATTGTGTGTTTAATAAAAGAACTTTGGTGGTAGAAGAGTCTATTCATGTTGTTTTCGATGATATTCCCCTTCCGAGGAAGGATTCTTGTGTTGATGATGACATAGGTATATTGAATGCAAATGACGTGGGAGAATCATCATCAAATGAAGAAGTGAAGGATGAGGAAACTCAAGATGCCTTCGAGAATCTAACCATTGAAGAAAGGGAAGTCACATACCCAAGGGAGTACAACTATGTCAAGGATGGTGAGAATTTAGGTGATCCATCCAAAGGGATAACTACAAGATCTTCTCTTAGAAATATTTGTAATTATGTTGCATTTATCTCATGCATATAGATTAAGAATATTAAAGAAGCATTAAACAATGAAAATTGGATTATGGCTATGCAAAAAGAGTTAAATCAATTTTAGAGAAGCAAAGTATGAACATTAGTTGATAGGCCTAGTAATAAATTTACTATAGGTACTAAATGGGTGTTTAGGAATAAGCTAGATGAAAGTGGTAACATAGTGAGAAACAAGGCTAGACTTGTTGCTCAATGGTATACTCAAGAAGAAGGAATAGATTTTGATGAACGTTTCCTTCACCTAAAGATCTCTTGGTGGTTTAGACCATCCGAAGGAAAATACTCCACCTTTCGTAGTATTGACATATGGTGGATTCACTACATTCAAAATAATAAACAACTAAATCTCCCTCATATTATCTTCGGAGAATTAGTAGAAACTGTTAACAATGTGCCTTCTAAAATAATAGAATCCTTAGTTTACGGTTGTCTTTTAAGCAATATGTTCATTAAGGCCAATTGTCGCAACCGTCTTTCAGTTGGGGCCCGGAATTGGGCTTCGACTTGAAAAATGTGGATTGGAGTCGCCACCGATCATTTATTTAAAAATAAATGGGTTGATCAGATACCCTATTTCTTACATGATCTGCGTCTTACCAGAAATATGTCGGGTTCGGGAGTCGGTTACGGTCAAGGAAGGATTAGCACCCTTGAACCGCCCTTTCGGTACTACGTAATTTCCAGTTGTCTTAATTAAGAAAAATAACAAGTTAAATTAAAAGATAAAATTTCGATCCTAATTACTTACCCTTGATTGATTTAAAAAAAAATCAAGAAATATGTTAGATAAACAAGGTAAAGAAAACAAATAAGATACAAGGGAAAAATAAAATAAATAAAATAAGTAAGTAAGATAAGAAAAAATAGTAAAGTAATAATTATATATAGTAATATTTGAAAAAGGAAAAAATAAATATATATATATATATCAAAGTATTAATAAAATAAATAAGCTATATATGTACACCAAATACTTAAAAATAGAAAAGCTACCCTCCCAATTCACCGAAAATGGGGGGGCTCTAATAAGAAATAAGACAAAAAAATAGGCCCTCTAGGTTAGTAGTATATAATATAATGTTTAATAATGATAATGATAAAGACACAAGGTTTTAAAAAAAAAATAATAATATAATAATAATGAATAAAAAAACGAAAATAATAAAAAATAATATAAATATATAAAGTTATAAGATATATTACATAAATAAAGAAATAATCAAATAAAAATAATTAAGAATATATATATTTAATAATATGTATATAAATAAACTATTAAAAGTATAAAAAATATATACGACTAGATAAAGATAATTTAATATATATAGTAATATTAGACTTATAAGTAAAATATTAAAGAAATATATATATAATAATAATAATAAAATATAGTAAAAAATCAAATGAAAATAATTTAATATATATATACATATAATAATAATAACATGAATAATAAAAATAAATGAATAAAATATCCATATAATAAATAAAGGGACTAATATAGATTTATAAAAAGCTCTTTCCCTCCTTTAACCGAAAATCAAACCGGTTTTTAAAAATAAGCCTCGGGGTAGATCTAGGTTCGAAACTTCGAAACCCCACCCATTTTGGTCATCGGCGCAACCCACGTTTTGGGTTATTCGAACCAAATCTCAAGAAAAATAACGTGCACATGCAAAAGAAAGAAAAAAGAAAATGCTACCTTTTATTTCCTTTTCGAATCCTTTACAATAGCTTTGCCTTTGTATCTTCCAGTGCTTTCCTCTATGTTTTGTGTATAAATCGTCTGTTACAATGGTGAGTTACAATGGTTATTTATAGTGATTGTGGATCCTATCTTTAGGAATTTAAATATAGTAGAACTCTATCCTATTTTTTGAATCCTAGCAAAATTCTATCCTATCTTTAGGAGTTTGAATTCTAGTAGGACGAAAAGGTGTGTTGACAGCTGCCCCTCTTTGCCCATAGTCGTATAACGGGGATAGGGCAAAGATTAAAAGACACACTTTTCGTTCGGTGGAGTTGAAAATTGACTCTGATGTTTCAATAACTCCCTGTCGAATTGAGTTACAGATGACTCCTCCGTCGTGAAGTCGAGTTCATCTTGGAATGATATGAAATTGAAGCCGTAGTTCGGAATTTGAATCAGAACGTGGCTTCTCGTTGCCCTTCGGTCTTCTTCTCGATTTAAAGACCTTGGATCGGAATCGAACTCAGAAATCTTCATTGACATATAGCTTTTGTTTGAAAATGGTTGCTTGTCACTAAGGCACGGTTAACCCGGGTCCTCTTCTCGACTTGAAAACATCGACTGCAACCAGAAAGTAGTGCGATTGATGTGTCATCGAGCTGAATGGAATCGAACTGGACAATTTTAATGGCAGATAACCCTTCTAGCATTGAGTTATGCTGTAAATGATGTGCCTTGGAGCTGAGCGTAGTCGAACTCGAAGGTCTTTGTTGACATATACTCCCTTTTTGAGTTGGATATCCTTCGCCGTGAAGTTGAAATCCAATCTAAAGATGGATGATGCTTGTGTGCAAGATTCCCTTCATCGTGAAGTTGAGCCTGAAATTGGATATCCTTCGTCGTGAAGTTGAAATCCAAGTAAGTAGCATTGTTCAGAGTCCAATATCCTCCGTCGTGAAGTTGAAATTGAATCTGAATGAAATTTTGTTGACCAGCAGCGGTCCCTTCGTCGTGAAGTTGAACTTGCGTTGTCTGGAGTCCAATATCCTTCGTTGTGAAGTTGAAATTGGCTCTGAGATTGGGAAGTTGTTGTTGACAAGCAGCGGTCCCTTCGTCGTGAAGTTGAACTTGCATTGTCTGGAGTCCAATATCCTTCGTTGTGAAGTTAAAATTGGCTCTGCGATTGGGAAGTTGTTATTGACAAGCAGCGGTCCCTTCGTCGTGAAGTTGAACTTGCGTTGTCTGAAGTCCAATATCCTTCATTGTGAAGTTGAAATTGGCTCTGAAATTGAGAAGTTGTTGTTGACAAGCAGCGGTCCCTTCGTCGTGAAGTTGAACTTGCGTTGTCTCGAGTGCCACGATATCCTCCGTCGTGGAGTTGAAATCGCGGATGGCCCCTTCGTTGTGAAGTTGAGCCTTGACTTGAATATACTTCATCGTGAAGTTGAAATCCAAGTATTGTATGTTGCGGGTGGACACAATTTCCTTCGCCGTGAAGTTGAAACCGTGGAGACCCCTTTATTGTGAAGTTTGGCTTCGAGCTAGATATCCTTCGTCGTGAAGTTGAAATCCACTCTCGAGCAAATTGTGTCGCTTTGAGTTCAATATCCTTCGCCGCGAAGTTGAAATTGACTCTAGCTAAAACCTGAAAAAGTTATGCATATATGTGATGCTATGGATGCAATGCTCTTAGGTGTGCCTAAAATGCATATGCAACATATGTTATCTTGGGGCTCTGGAGAGAAATCTCGATTTCCAGTTGCCTATCTGGAAACTTGATTCTTGAATATTCAAATTTTGATCCCTGATCTTGAATTCTTTAAATGTTCAAATCTGATGTGCACATTCTATTTTTGATTTGAGAAATGCTTCTCGACCATCTCAAGTATGTGCCTGAGCTGAGTGTAACGGTTCAGATGATGCTTTAAGAGAAGTTGTCTTGAAAGAGATAGAATTCGTTTCAAGGGAAATGATCTCAAAGATATATATTGTTTCATGAGAAACGGTCTCAAGGGAAACAAAATTATGTTTTAAGGGAAATAAATTTGAAGATTTTGTGTTTCAAGAGTAATTGTCTCAAGGGAGACAAAATTTGTTTTAGGGGAAATAAATTCAAAGATTTTGTTTCAAGGGAAACTGTCTCAAGATAGACGAAATTTGTTTCAAGAGAAACTGTCTCAAGAGAGACAAAACTTAGTTCCAAAAGAAACTGTCTCAAGGGAGACGAAATTTGTTTCAAAGAAAACATATTCAAATATTTTGTTTCAAGGGAAACTGTCTCAAGAGAGACAAAATTTATTTCAAGAGAAACTGTCTCAAGAGAGACAAAATTTTGTTTCAAGGGAAACTATCTCAAAAGAGACGAAATTTATTTCAAGGGAAATGTTTTCAATGTTTATGTTTCAAGAGAAACTGTCTCAAGAGAGACAAATCTTGTTTTAAGAAAAACAATCATGAGTGAAATAAATCTTCTTTCGAGTAAAACAGTCCCAAGTGAGACAAAGTCTGTTTTAAAAAAGCAATCTCAAATGAGATAATCATCTGCATTAAATGACACTGTCTCAAGCGAGACAGAATTTATATTGGAAATGTCGAATCTGAAAATGAATGTCGATCTTTCTATCTGTCGAGTTGGTTGAAGTGTAGCTTCTTGCTGCTGAGCTAAACAACCGACATCAATCTGTAAAGGTGCTTTTGAATCGAGTATCCTTCGTCTTGAAGTCGAACTTAACTCTAAAGCTGTAAAAATTATGTACGTGGAAAGAAAATGATAGATATGATGCTCTAAAATGTATGCATAAGATGCATGTAACATGAATTGGTTATATTTTATCTCCTGAAAAAGGTCTGATAATTTGCATTAGGATGTTGAATCCCCAAATATGCCCCAATATCAAAAAATGCCCCAATATTTAATGTTGAATCTTCAAAGATGCCCCAAATGTTCCTCATTTCTTGCTTCATCATTGATTCTGAGCACGAGCTTTATGTCTAAGAGTCACATGTCATTTACCAAGATCCACTCTAGAGAGACTGTCTTGTTTGAAAAAAATGTTTTTCTTTCTCTTTTATTTTCAAAGTTCTGAAAATATCAATTAAAAGAGTTTGAAAGATGTTTGATCCAAAGTTTTGAAAATATTGTCACTTTCACGGTTTTACAATTGAGACAAATCATAAAACTAGAGTTCATCGGATATCAAAGAATTAATTACAATGTTAATCCTTCAATAAATTATAGCTATTTGATATGTGCCAAGATCAAAGCTATTTTTGGGAAATGGTCAAGCAAAGAAAGGATAAAAAGTCTCAGGTTATTGTGTTTGGTCAAAGGTTTGGCATTTTTGTTCATTTGATGCTAAATGGTTTGACATTTGATGCTCAAAGGTTTGATGGGGTAGCTTGCATGCTCATCTACTAGAAGTGTTCTCCGACTCCCAGCTTTATGGTCACACTCGGATTGTGTGATGCCTTATCGAGGAATTTGTGTGATCGCCTCAGTTGCACAATTTTTATATTCGAGCCGCCTTTTCAGGTTTTCAACTCGAACACTCCTTTGGTTTCAAGACGTTATTCAGGATTTACGTCTTGAACCCCCTTTTGTTATTTTTCTCTATCATACATTAATTACATTGTTTTTTGCAAACATAGATTAATCCTGATGGGCGGGATGAAATCTGAAGATAGTCTCTCCTGTTTAGAAATCCATGTATGATTAGAAAGGACTTTTAAGGCACGTAATGTAGGCCAGGGTTCATGGTTATGAAAGAAAAGGATAAATAGGCCCAAACAAGTGTTTCAAGGTGTTAAACCAAGGATCAATTCATTCTGATGCCTTTAATCTTGTCTTGCTCAAAATGTCTCTTTCTCTTGATGCTCTATGATCTTCGAGTGAAGTGATTCGGGAATGGTTGTGCTTGATCAATCTCGTAGTTTGAAGCTTGATGTGCCATTTGTCTTTAGGGAATCTTTGCATGTGTTTTTTATCCCTTTTTCTTTTTTCTTTTTGTTCTTTTTTTGCTTTTTTTTTGCTTTTTTTTTCTTTTTGCCCTTTTTATTCTGATTAAATATTTGCACTTGGCATCTGGTTCACCTTTTGGTAACTCCTTTGGATTGATGTCTTCACTCATGTGAGCAGATTTCTTCCACATTGCCCCCCAGTGTGGAGGGTGATCCTTGGTTAGGGTTGAATCAGAAGAAAATACTATAGGCTCAAAAGGGGACACAAGGGATATATATTTTCTCCTGTTGTGAAGGGATAAAGAAAGAAGGCTGTTCATCATTTCATACATGGAAGTCCTCACAGAAAAGGTATCCCCAGGGGGATAGATTTTCAGGATTAATTCTATTCATATGAAAACAGTGTAATTAACGCGTGATAGAATTATTTCGGATGAATTCTTCTTTTTCCCCCAGATGTCTCAATGTTCAAGCTCCCCGCAAGATGCCCCAAGTTGTGTCTTTAGAATAAAGCTCATGTTCAGATGAACAACTCAATGCCTTGGGTTAAAATGTCAATTTTGAGTCTAAAAAGGCAGTGGTGTGATCTTATTGACTCAAATAAAAGTATGGGTGTATCAAAAAGATAAAGGCAATGTTCAAGAATTTCAAAGGGAGGTAATGTCAAAATTTGGTCTTTTTGGTAATGACCATGAGTTATTTTGGGCAAAGAATCAAGGTATTTTATTCTGGGGTTTGAGACAGGATAAGAAATGTCTAATCTTGTCATATGTCAAAAATCTATAATTCTTGAAGAATTAAAAGAATCCTTAATTCATTTAATATTCGAAGAACTAAAGATTAAAACTCGTTCAATTGCTCCACCTTAGAAAGTAGCATAAATTCAATCGTTTAACAGATTAAGCAAACATGAAAGATCAGAGACGTGTTCAAACCAAACAATCCTCTAAGTGCAAATGGTATATGTCATGTCCCCTTCTTCAGCTTTTTATGCCCATGAATCCATCAGGTTTTGGATCTTGCGCTTCAATGCCTTATAGTTCTCAGAGGAATGTTTGGGGCTTCTTATGTGGTAACAGCTAACAGCTTCAACATCGTAGTCCTTAGGATACGAGGATTCTTTTCTTAGATCATCATGGTCGGCTTTGTCCTATCATCAGCTAATTAGGCTCTTTAATGTTACAATCTTTGCTTCCATGTGGTTAAATTCGCTTCATCGAGTCCTTCATGACTTAATTTCATGTTTGTGAAAATGCTTAAAATTGTAGATGAAAATGCAAAAAGGCAAAAATGCAAAATGCAAGAATGCATGAAATGTTCGAGGCATTGATCCAAAAAAGTGTCCATTATTATAAATAATCATTTTTCAGACAAAAATGTTTTATCTTGTAAGAGATATAAAAACAATAAAAGGTATGTTCGGACTAAATCTTCTAGACATCCATCCGAGATACTTTCTTCCATGACTCGACTGCTTCTTTGATCATCTTCTTATAACTGTCACTGTGATACATAAAACTCTGATATAGATAATCCATATGTTGCTGGGACAAACTGATGTGCCCCATACTGTCTAAGTGCCAACAACGGAGCATACCCAACTGCACCTCAAAGTCCAAATAGGGTCATAGTGTCAGAATTCCCACACTTGAAAAGAACATCACTGAGGAACAACCAGGGGGCTCTCCAGGTAATATCCCGGTCCTGAAGATGAGTGAAGACTTTCATCCATTTCTCTTTTAAAGCGCCTTCATGTCATGTCATGGTGATGAACTCTCTCAAAGGTGAATACGTAGTGCTAAATCTACAGTAGGCAACCCCATTAGTCTTCCAGAAGTGGATGTGAATCCAGACTTGAAGGAACTGAACACATCCAATGAATCTACCTCCGCCAGCTCTTCGGTAATGGTTGAGAGACCAAAAGGTTTCGGCTGAGATGGTCGGTGCTGGGTTGACTCGTTTCGGAAGTTGCTCAAACAGTTCCACCACGGCTGCGTCAATGCATCCCAAAACCTTTGGAAAGATGATCAAGCCATCCAGACCTAGTGCAAAAAGGTCTATAGTCTTCCATTCATCAGGGTGGTCCTTCATTAGTTCCCTTATGTGGATCCACTCAATTCCTTGCCCGTTACCTTTGTTTCAGAGTCGGTCAGTCACCCATTTTTCATCAACTCCTGCAATCTTAGCCAGCCCGTTCTTGAAAGGCTCACTCTTGATGTGTTTGATGTAGGCTCGCTCCAGTTTAATGCTTTCACAGTGCAATAGTGTAGTATACTCCTCAATGGTAGGTACCATGTCCTCCTGGTTAAAAGTGAAGCAACTATATCCCAGGTTCCAAAATTGAACCAAGACTCTGATTAAGGGCTCATCGGTCTTAACATGAAGCAAAAATACAATGTCACCATACCGCTGACTGAACTTCTGTTTCCGATCATTCTTCCAACTATCTCAGATGTCTCGAAGTTCTTTGCACATTATTCTGTTTTAGGCTGATATAGGCGTAACTAACCAGCTCTGACACATAGCTTCCTTGAAGACTGTCTCCCTTTTTCTTCTGAGTCTTCTCAGACCATAGTCGTACCTCAGGGTTTTTAATCTCTTGTATTACAACACCTTTGTCCATGGATTCAGATTATTCGAATTTTAACAAACACGTTTTAGTGGATCAATGACCTCTTTTATGATGCAAGTGATGAAAAATAAAATAAAATAAAATAAAAGAAAGATAAAAAGAGTTAGTGAGGTGGAAAAAAAAATAAAAAACGATCATAAAAATGAAAGTCCTACCCCACATGATATCTACCCCACATGCTTATTATTCCTACCCGGACATGATCTCTATCCCGCATGCTACTTTCAAACAAATCCTAACCGCATATTTGTCTAGTTCGCATGCTTTGAACAGAAACTAAAGCAGGAAACAAAGTAGCCTAGGGGTTTGGAATGAGGTTTTGGGGTGGGCTCTAATTCTCCATGGTCTCCCGGTTTAGGAGCTAAAAAATGGTACCCGAGTTCTCCTTGCTGGTGCCCCCTTGGGCTTGCCAGACCCTTAGTCCTAAACCCATCACAGGCTTGTGTGGACTAAGTTAAACTCGAGAGGAAACATTCCCTTATTCCCATACGGAGAATAAATTCACACGAAGGCATAAGGTATATGAATCCCGAAGGTTACTTGCTAGGCCCATACGGAGAATAAATTCACACGAAGGCGTCGCTTTCACCCCCACTTAAATAGGGTTTGGAGCTCGGGTATAGAGCCTTTAGATGAAAAATCTTTAAGGGCTGAAATCATTAAAAAACGGTCAGTACAACTATTTACTTCAAAAATATAATCAAAAGTAAGCAATAAGGATCGAAATGTTACCTTAAAATTTAAACTTACCCTTTTCATTAACAAAAACAACTGGAAATTACCTTAGCCTGACTCACTTACCTGTCCCCAGTGGAGTCGCCAAGCTGTCGCAACCGTCTTTCGGTTGGGCCCCGGAATTGGGCTTCGACTTGAAAAATGTGGATTGGAGTCGCCACCGATCATTTATTTAAAAATAAATGGGTTGATCGGATACCCTATTTCTTACCTGATCTACGTCTTACCAGAAATATGTCGGGTTCGGGAGTCGGTTACGGTCAAGGAAGGATTAGCACCCTTGAACCGCCCTTTCGGTACTACGTAATTTCCAGTTGTCTTAATTAAGAAAAATAACAAGTTAAATTAAAAGGTAAAGTTTCGATCCTAATTACTTACCCTTGATTGATTTAAAAAAAATCGAGAAATATGTTAGATAAACAAGGTAAAGAAAACAAATAAGATACAAGGGAAAAATAAAATAAATAAAATAAGTAAGTAAGATAAGATAAGAAAAAATAGTAAAGTAATAATTATATATAGTAATATTTGAAAAAAGGAAAAATATATATATATATATATATCAAAGTATTAATAAAATAAATAAGCTATATATGTACACCAAATACTTAAAAATAGAAAAGCTACCCTCCCAATTCACCGAAAATGGGGGGCTCTAATAAGAAATAAGACAAAAAAAATGGGCCCTCTAGGTTAGTAGTATATAATATAATGTTTAATAATGATAATGATAAAGACACAAGGTTTTTTAAAAAAAAAAATAATATAATAATAATGAATAAAAAAACGAAAATAATAAAAATAATATAAATATATAAAGTTATAAGATATTACATAAATAAAGAAATAATCAAATAAAATAATTAAGAATATATATTTAATATATGTATATAAATAAACTATTAAAGTATAAAAAATATATACGACTAGATAAAGATAATTTAATATATATATAGTAATATTAGACTTATAAGTAAAATATTAAAGAAATATATATATAATAATAATAATAAAATATAGTAAAAAATCAAATGAAAATAATTTAATATATATATATACATATAATAATAATAACATGAATAATAAAAATAAATGAATAAAATATCCATATAATAAATAAAGGGACTAATATAGATTTATAAAAAGCTCTTTCCCTCATTTAACCGAAAATCAAACCGGTTTTTAAAAATAAGCCTCGGGGTAGATCTAGGTTCGAAACTTCGAAACCCCACCCATTTTGGTCATCGGCGCAACCCACGTTTTGGGTTATTCGAACCAAATCTCAAGAAAAATAACGTGCACATGCAAAAGAAAGAAAAAAGAAAATGCTACCTTTTATTTCCTTTTCGAATCCTTTACAATAGCTTTGCCTTTGTATCTTCCAGTGCTTTCCTCTATGTTTTGTGTATAAATCGTCTGTTACAATGGTGAGTTACAATGGTTATTTATAGTGATTGTGGATCCTATCTTTAGGAATTTAAATATAGTAGAACTCTATCCTATTTTTTGAATCCTAGCAAAATTCTATCCTATCTTTAGGAGTTTGAATTCTAGTAGGACGAAAAGGTGTGTTGACACCAATCTTAGGGTAGACCTCAATTTAGCCATCCCTCTTAGCACTCAAATCGACTTCACCTCTCTATGAAAATTGGGATGGAAAGGAGACAAAGAAACTTGGGTTCGATAAACTAAGAAAACTCCCGGTGCTAGTTCATCACGAGAAGCTCCAGCTCCGGCTCCAATTCAAGAACTTGAAGACGTTTTATAAGATGTTGACTATCCTGTGAATCATGTACCCAAAGAAGAGCCTCCCATGCAAGGTAGTAGAATGCCTCCATATTTTTAGTCGTTTATGGAGACATTGGACTTACGGTTTGCATCCTTGGAGTCCCACATCACCGCTCAACTTTCAGATCTTCAAAGGGATAATCGAGCATGATACGACGCGATAGACACTAGGCTCGATGCACTCACTCGAGATTTTTCTTCTTTAAGAGCACATCAATCTGATCTCGATCCTGTTATGGATGACTGACCTCTCTTCTTTGCTAGTGACATTTCTTATGTTGATTTATGTTTTTGAACCTTGAACTTTGTCTTAACATTTTGATATTTTCTGGAATTGATTGTTTATGTTTGAATAATTAAATGATTTGGATAATTGGTGTTTTGAATGTTTGGATGATTAGTATTTTGAATTTGAATTGAATATTTATGTTGATTTGATTAGATTTTGCATCTTTCATCATAGTAAACTTATGACCAATCCTAATTACATATGCTTAATATTGATAATGTTGACTAACATTTCTCTTGGCTTTCATGATCTTAACATCTATATATATATCATTTGGCTATCTTGTTTATATTATAAGAGTCTTTTTGATTTAACAAAAAGGGGGAGAAATCTTAAAGTAAGGGGTAGTAATTTTTCAAAGTTAATTTTCAAAAGAAAATCTTAAAATTCTAAAATGTTTGTTATATCAAAAAGGGGGAGATTGTTGAAAACATTTTGATATTTCGATATAACAAATAAATGTGTTAATAAATTTTAAGATTTTATATTCTATTTAAATATTATATTCGATTCAATTATTCGAATATTACAAATATTACAAAGTTTTACAATATCAATTTTTACTCCTTACTAAATGAAAATTTGAGATTCACACTAAAACTATTTTTGAAATAATTATTACAAAGTGTTTCGGACTTAAATCGAGTTAAAAATAGATTTTCAAAGAGGTAGTACCGATACTGCCTTAGCAATATCAATATACTGCCTTATAGTAGTATCGATACCATAAAC
This sequence comes from Hibiscus syriacus, assembly GCF_006381635.1. Lineage (NCBI taxonomy): Eukaryota > Viridiplantae > Streptophyta > Magnoliopsida > Malvales > Malvaceae > Hibiscus > Hibiscus syriacus. The sequence continues at coordinate 152,809 of NW_024063062.1, read as the reverse complement.
ACGGTACCGATACTACTCCTTTGGTTTGACTCTAAATTTTAACAGAATGTCAAAATGGTACCGATACCATGCTTCGGTATCGATACTACTATACATAGTAGTATCGATACTCCTTGGACGGTATCGATACCGTTGGGTTGCAACGATCGAAAAATTTGAATTTATAACAGGTTGTATCGATACCCCTTAGTGGAGTACCGATACCCATATGCTCCCAGCAACTTTTTGAAGTGGAAAACACACAACAACGACTCTATTGACTCCAATATGATTTCCAACGTTCAAAATTCATCCAAGGAGTATTTAAACAAGCTTTGAAGCCATTGGTGACAAGAAATACACAAGAGAAACAAGAGAAAGTCTTAAACATCAAGTTTAAGCAAATCAAGCCAACATTCTTTCAATATTCATTTTGCTTTCCAAAGAACACAATTTGTGCTCATTTGTATTTATTTCTTGAGTGTTCTTTATTGTCCTGAATTGTGCAAACAATCTTTCCTTATGAGATTTTCTTCTAAGTTTGCAAAAATTTGTAATTTTCTCTTTGAGAGAGAGTGTCTCAAGAATTTGGGGTATAATTCGTGAGGGAGTTGTAAGGTTACTCTTTGTCCTCAAAAGAAAGAAAAAATAGTGAATTTGTGGAAATCCTTAGTGTTGATAGCTAAGGTAGTGGACGTAGACTTTGGTTGAGAAAGTCGAACCACTCTAAATCGCTGTGCAAATTATTTCTATTTTCTGTCAAGCTTCCACCAAAATTTTTAATTGCCAATTCACCCCTTATTGGCTAATTCATCCGATCGATTGACTCAATAGTATCGATACCATCCTCATGGTATCGATACTCCTCTCTTGGTATCGATACCACTTGAATAGGTATCGATACTACTCAACAAATTATATTGATTTTAAGCATATAGTATCGGTATTGTTCTATCATTACTGATACTCGTGCCCAAAATTTCCAGTTTTTAACCCGATTATCACCTAAATGGGGTCACATTTCGTTATGATTACACCATACAATACTATTAAACTCTTCTTTACCTATTCATACTAACTTTCCCTCATTTAGTTTCTTAAAACATTTAAAATCTTCCAAGAACATTTAATTATTATAATCACACCACTTTTTCTAATATGTTTTTAAACACATCCAATTCCTCTAATCTCTTATTTACATATTTGACAAGTCAAATATACTAACAAACATCATTAAAAACTCATATTCTAACATAACACTCAAAAACTCATTTTCTTCAATCTCTATTATCTCATCAATAACTTAGTTTTGATCTCATTTAATCCCTCCTTAAGCTTCTATTACATTCAATGCTTCAAAAGACAACCAAAAGCGAAAGAATAAACTAGTAAATTGAAAACTCACCTTTAGCTAAGGAGAAGAGCTTTTCCACTGGAAGAGAAAGAAGAAAAAGGGGATGACTTTTGGTAACCTATTTTCCCTTTTCCCTCTTTATTTAATATCTTATTAAAATAAATTTTAAGTTCATTTTCCCCTTAAAGGACCAAAATGCCCTCATAATCATCCATTGCTACAATTTAGTCTAAACCACTATTTCCAATCATTTTCATCTTTTATCAATTTGTTAAATAAATCCTCAAATCTTAAATTCTTTCAATACAGTCCCTGATTCGATATTTGGGGTATTACATAATTGGCCTTTAAAAAATTATTTGTGCGGAAGCAACAAAAGATATACAATTTGCATAACGATTTATAATGGTTCAACTTCTCAACCAAGTCTACATCCACTACCTTATCATCCACACTAAGGATTTCCAACAAATTCACTAATTTTTTTACCTTTCAAGGATAAAATATATCCTTTACAACACTATCTTTTCAAAGGTTAAGATAGAACATCTATCACTTTTACAAGGTTTACTAGATAAACAAAGTTCTCTCTAAGTAGTGTTACAAAGATTTATGCTCACAAAGAATGAATTACTCAATACCATACACCATAAACACGAGGAAAATGAATAAATAAAGAATGAAAACTCTTTTCTCTTGATCTTTTAGCTTGAATAGGTTCCGTAACCTTCTTCAAATATCCATCGATTGCTTTTGTAGGTTGAAATGAGTTTCTAATCTTTTAGAGTTGTTGAGGATAAATTATAGTTGTTGGTGATAAATTATAGTTGTTGGGGTAGTTATTTTCTACATAAAAAGCTGCTCAGACAGAGGAGTGTCAGTATTATGTGTTGGAGTATCACCATTAACTGCGTTAAATAAAAAATATAGCCTTGGGGTAAATATATGTACTCTACATAGTAGTATAGGTTATCCTTATAATTATATGTATCGGTAACGGTACTCCAAAAGAGTATCAAAATCATTTTTGCATGCTATAAGTTTTTTATTGAACAATTACATTGTTCATACAATATTAATACTTCAAAGATGAAAAGTCATTTTAACTCGTTTTAAAGTGAAAACATGATTTAATATTAAATATTGTAGATATTAAAGGATATGTTTCGTGCTTGTGTGATCCCCTTCAAAATCGTACGAGATAGATCACCAAGTAACAATTATTTTTCTTTTATCCAAATAGCACCATTTAAGAACTTGGAAATATCGGACTCATTTATGTGGTCTGAGTTAAGAGAGAATATATTAGTAGTATTATTTTTTTCTTTTTATTTACCGATACCTCTCGCTTGCACGAATGTGCCGAGTATTTAAAGCTGTCACCAAATTACATTTATACTATAGTACAAGTTGTCAGGAATCAAATTTTAATATAGCATTTTAATAAAACTAAAAAATATTATAAAGTTGCGAAATTTAATAATTTAAGAATTGGTGGGGTCATTCAATACACAAATATCTAGTTTTTTCCTAGACAGTGCTCTCCGTAATTTTATAAATGGTGTTAAGATAAAATTATTATATTTAAAATTTTAAATATATTTAACATCACGTAAATATCGTATTAATTATAAAATTATTTTTACTGTTTTATCAATTAATAACACAATAAATAAATTTATATTTTTTATAAAGTCTAAATTTAATTATAATTTTATCAAGAAGGGAAGGGAATGAGGGACATTAAGTAGGATTTTTTATGAACGATTAACCGTATCATTTAGCCTAAATAGTCAGTTAGTCATTATAACGGTTACGAGATATTTGTAATCATACTATAACCATTAAGAAACGGTTAACCGCTAATGGTTAACAATTATTAATGGTTCGATTATAGGTTAATACAAATATCATTATACGGTTACGGATATTGTAATCATACTATAACCATTAAGAAACGGTTAACCGCTAATGGTTAACAATTATTAATGGTTCGATTATAGGTTAATATTACAAATATTTTTTAAAAATTAACACAACATAAACGTTTTAAAGTTACATAATTCATACCACAAAAATATATAGCACTTAACACATACTTACATAAATGTAAGTATGCAGAGACGGAGCTCTGTTGGGGCCTAAAGGCCCCGACCCCTATAAAACTTTTATATATTTGATAGATTTTAGTCTAATAGTATTTTGGTTCAAATAAAAATAAGTATTCAAATTAATAAAAATAAGTATTCAAATTTAAAAAAAATACAAGAATTTATTAAATATTTAATCAAGTAGAGATCGAACTAAAGAAATACAATCCCATATTCTACAATTTTTTAGTAACCAATTAGGTCATTGTAAGTTCAATTTTTTGTATGGGGTGAGCACAAATAAAATTTCAGAGTATGTACAGTCAGAGACAGATCACTGTTAGGGCCCAAAGAGGCCTCGACCCTGTAAAATATTATATATTCCATAGATTTTGATCTAATGATATTTTGGTTCATGTATAAATAAGTATTCAAATTAAAAAAAACATATAAGAATTTATTAAATATTTAATCAAATAGTGTCTGAACTAAAGAAGAATAATCACATATTCTCAAAATGTTTTGTCTAATAACAATTTAGGTCGTTGTAAGTTTAAATAGTTGACAAATTAAGCATTTTCCTCTAAAATTTGAGGTTAAATACCTAATAAGTCATTGTATTTTTCTTAAAACGTTAAATATTTCGGCCTCTGGCAATATTTAATTATGCTTCCGTCCCTGTAAGTATGTATATCTCTCAAAAAGTGTAGCACTCAATACATACTTACACTGATGTAATTATGTACTTCTCCCAATATAATATAAATTTAAATTATTAATGGCTACCAAAACAATTTAGCATTAGTGGTTCGATTAATTAATATGTTAAATGTAACGGTTATACCAATTAACGATTACGGCTATTGGTTATGGTTTTTTAACACCCCTAACTATAGGAGAATGAAAAGGAGTACTCCTAATAGATTTAACACTTATGACTTAAGAGAATATGAGAGAATAAAGATAAACAGCTTAACAACGAAAAATGTGTTTAAAGAAGCTTAATAATAACAACTTTCCATTTGTAATTACATCAGGTTAGATTGGATAAAAAAATATTAACACACTTTGAATACCAAGAATTATTAAACTATTTATTTAAATATAACTTACGAATGTGTATATACATATATGGCACCCTCTGCGTACTAAAAGGAAATATAATATGATTTAGTTATTTTGGGCTTTTCATTTTTCATTTTTCATTTAAATAATAATAATTAAATATAATAAATCAAATTATGTTATTAATTTATAATTATGTATAAATTATAGATTTACTTCTTATAATACGATTTTATATTTTTAATTCATATAAATTTATTTTATTATTCATAAATATTTTTCGGTGTTTAAAATTTTAAAATTCAATAAGTACATTATTAAAAGATAACATTAGAGTGTGAGATTATATCTGCATTTTACCACTTTAACTGCAACTATTAGCTTCTCAACTTAATTGGAAAATAGTGGATAAAGATTTTTTTTTCTTTCTTTTTTACGATTCCAAGATAATGGAGTTTTAATTGTAAAAACTACACCCATTGTCATCTACGGTTATAAATATATCTAATGATTCACGTATCTGTATTGTATTTATATTGTATTATCATATTATATCAAATATTTTATATTTATATAATTATTGACAACGCAATGAATATATTATATATATGAAATATTTATTTGTATGTTTATATCATGTCTTCTTTTTCATATGAAATCATATTTTAATTCCTTTTTTAATCATATATATATATATATGGGTGGAAAATTATCTAGTCACCAACGGGTTAGTTCAAGTGGTAAACAGTTTGATATCGTTTAATTAGGTCTCGAGTTTTAGTCCTTATACATACAGAAAATCTCCGCTGGAAGACTCACTCACTAAAATCAGGTGTGTGACCAGGTTCGATCTAAATTAGTCAACTTTGAAAACTTAGAAGGCAAAAAAAAAAAAATCTCTTATTCAGCACTACAACTTGGATATGTTTTTTCAATCTAAGAATGATCAAAATACTCGAACTTGATGACTCTCAATCCGATTCGATCTTATAACAACGATTTTTTTTATAAAAAAAATCGGAGTTCATGGCAGATGGGGCAGGTTATATATGGGTGGAAAATTATCTTGCCGACTCCACCCGACCCGGTAATTTATTCATATATATATATATATCTTAGAGAATTTATTTTTATATTAGAAAAATATATTTATTATTATAAAATATAAAAAGTTATAATAAATATATATTTTATTTTATTGGTACTAAAGAAAGTCTAACTAATAAACTAATTCACTCCATTGTTGGAGTCTTTGTTCAGCACCGTCCATACACTAGTTGGTGGATCACGTAAAGTATTTCACCCTTCAATTATTTTATAAACTTTCATCATACATAAAGTATTTCACCGTCAATTATCTGTATACTTTCATCACTAATCTGGCGTAAAAATGAACCACACCCCTAATTTATATATTTTCATATATGGTTCAAGAAATATATTATCTTTGGGATAAGATACTGGAATGTAACATTACTATGGTCTTAAGAGATTACTCCATTGTTTATTAAGTGTTTAACAGATTCATGTCTTATGCAATATGTCTTTTTTTACCATTGTAAGCTTGGATCTTAGCTATACATATCGCAACTTGTGAATCACATAATAAAAATTAGAGGAGTCATCTTCCCCACAATGAATTTATGCTAACAAATTTCTAACCTCGTTCGACTTCTTGCCCATATATGTCAAGATCTATGAACTCTGACTCCATAGAAGAACGAGCAATACAAGTATTCTTTGCAGACTTCCACGAGATCGTTGCTCCACCTAAAGTAAAAATATACCCACTCATAGAGCTTACCTCATCATTAATAGAAACCTAGTTGGCTTCAAAATATCCTTCCATAACAGTAGGATAGCCAACAAACTCAAGTTTCAAACTCAAGTTTCAAACTCATGGTACCCTTAAGATACTTGAGTAAGAGTCTAAAAGCAATTCAATTTCACCACTTGGATTATGAGTATATCTACTAAGTCTGCTCAAAGCATAGGGAATATCAAGTCGGGTATAGTTCATCAAGAACATTAAGCTTCCAATCACTTTAGCATATTCGGTTTGGGAAACACTATTTTCTTTATTTTTAAAGAAATGTATACTAGGATCATAAGGTGTTCGACAAGGATGACATCAAAACTGCCAAATTTCTTGAACACTTTCTCAATATAATGTTTGATTTAAAGAAATCTCTTTTCCATTTTGGTGACTTTGACTTCTAAGATTACATCGACTTCTCCCAAATCAGACATCTCAAATTTATTGGATAAGAAACTTTTCGTTTTGTTAATGTACTCAATGTTATTACTAAAAATCTACATGTCATCAACATATAAACTTATGATGATGCAATCAATATCGAACATCCTTGAATGCACACATGCATCTGAACCATTCATAACAAAACAAAAACTAAGGATAGTTTTGTGAAATTTCTCATACCATTGTTTAGGAGCTTGCTTAAGGCCATAAAGAGACTTTTTAAGTCTACACACTTTGCCTTCCATCCCAGGTGCCTCAAAACCTGGATGTTGCTCTATATAGATATCCTCACCTAGATCTCCATCCAAAAATGCAGTCTTTACATCCATTTGATGTACTTGCAATTTATAAATAGAGACTAGTGCAAACAATGCATAGATCATTGACATTTTTGGTACAAGATAGTAAGTATCAAAGAGGTCTAAACCAAACTTTTGTGTGAACCCTTTGACAACTAGCCTTGCCTTATACCTTTAGATTGACCCATATGGTCTAAGTTTTTTTGGAAGACCTATATATTGCTGATAGGTTTAAATCCTTTAGGTAAGTTAGCTAATTCCCAAGTATGACTAGACAATATTGATTCTAGTTCATCATTGATAATGTTTTTCCAGAAACTAGCATCAATGGATCTTATAGTTTTCTCACAAGTCTTATGATCCTCATCTGATAGAAAGACTTGAGCTATTGGATTAGATATGGAGTCTAAATCATTTATCTCAAAAATAAAGGAAGTTATGAAATCTGGTCCGAAAGAGGTTTCAACTCTGTCTTTTACTTCTTTTAGGCTCGAAAATAATCTCTTAAGAAGACCAAGCAGGTATACTAGAAGAAGTGGATGTAATATTTTCTATTTATGTTTATGCATTTAATATTCATTTTAAGACACCCCATATTTCTAACATTTTTGGGATATAAATAAATCCATAGTGTTTTGAACAACGTGTAAACAAATTCTCTTACATACTCAATTATACTAGAGTAAAGTTTGTTATGATTTTAGCCATAAAACTATGTTTTAACAAACTCAAGTTTTGTTTACATGTATTATATTCTCAAAGTTTTGAGAAGTTACTAATCATTAAGATAAGAATGCATAATCTCAAAGAATTATGGAATTCCTTATATCTTATCGGTAGTCATTCATGACTTTTTCTTATTCAAAATGAATTTCGATTTTCCTAGTTCTTCATAAGTGTTTAGAAAAATTATGAATATTATGAAAAAAGTTTATTAGGAGTTCTCAACTTTTCCTAGCATTAGGAAAATTACCTCACTTATTTGACAAAGAGATTCTAACATATCTCCTTAGGATAGACAACTTTTTCATTTTCTCTATTCAAGAGTATTTTTAATGGATACGAACATTTTTAGTAGCACTAGTGTCTATCACTTTTTCATTCATAACATTCAATATTAGACATAAGAGAACATTACATACTTAATTTACTATGACTAAATTTGGTATTCTACTCAACCAAATTAATCTCTACTCAACCAATTAATCTATACTCTTTTAACTTTTACACTAAGTTTAAAGAATTCTTAACATGTCATAGTATTTTATAAATTGGAATAGTGAGTATCGTAGTGAACAATGCACCAGGTAAGTTTATATGAAAGAGAATTACTAGGTCTTCATAGAACCAATCCTAGACATGCACTTTCATACTCATCACACCACTACTTTTCAGTAAATTACTTATGAGTTTTCTCTTTCTTAAGGCTTCCTAAAGAATTATGCTTAATACTTTTCCTCACAAGTGTATCTTATTAAGCATATCCATTTTGGGCTTGCTACTACCTAGTATTTACTAGAGGTGTGGACACCCGTTTTTGTCTGGGTTATATTATTATTATTACTATTATTTAATATTATTATTTTCATTATTAATTTTATTATTACATAATTTTCATTACATGCCCAAAACTAGGAAAAACCCAAACCCAAAGCCCACAACAAGCCCAAGTGACCCAAAGGAAAACTAGGGTTTCCAATAATTATTGCCGCCGTTGCAAGCTGATGTCGCCGGTCATTCCCACTGCCACTGCCAGCCGAAACCCCACTATCAACGTGCCAAGTCATCCCCAACCACTCTACCATCATCATCTACAGTAAAACATATGAAAATCATCATCTATAGTAAAATATCTAATAACCTATTTAAAAAATTAATCAAAATCCCATAAAATCGGGAATGAAATGATCGTGTAATACCCCAAAAATTTGGACAATGACCAAAATAAAAAATTGGGAAGTTTGATGGTCAAAGTAGAAAATTGGGAAAAGGTTTAGGGAATTAAGTGATAATTTCCTAAAAAGAATTTTATTCCATAAATAGATGGTTTACTCTTGAGAATGGAGTTTTTATAGAATTCATATTTTTAGATTTGGAATTTTTGTAAAGAAAAAATAAAAAGGGTCAAAGACGGTAAGAAAATTGGTATTTCAGATCGAATTGGAATTTTACAATAATTTGAAGGATGTTATAAAATGGTTGGAAATATTATTTTAATATTTTGGATTAGAGAAATTTGTTTTGGAATTGTGAAATTTTTCAGATTTAACCGAAACAGTGGAATTTAGTGACTAAACGCAAGATTTGAAAATTCAAGGTGAATTTCGAAATAAAGTCATAATAAATCATTTTTGACTTTGTTATATGATAATGATCAGATGACTTGGTTTTATGGTGAATATGGAGATTTATTAAGGAAAAAATGGGATTTCCTATGGTGTTGATTAAAAAATGAATAATGATATTATATTAAGCATGTGATAGATCTAATTAACATTAAAATATCAAATATGATGAAGCATCTTCAGCTTCTTCTTCATCCAAGACCGACACCCCCAAGCTTGCAAGGTAGGTATTCTTGTTTTGAATTTTGAAGCAATCTTGTTGAGAATTAGACTTGGGTGTGATTAGGAAAAATGTTCTACGTTCAATTTTCTACATTTTGACATGAATATTACTAGGGTTTCATGTTCAAGTTCATCTTGATTGATGAAGGGATTTTGATTCTTGTGTTTTATGGGTTTTGAAGAGTTAAGTGATTTTAAAGAATTGATTGTAAGAATTGATGAAGAACCTAAGAATGAAGTTAAAGAAAACAGTTTGAATTTGAATCTGGCAGTAGGTTCGAAAATTCACCAGAAATTATATAAAAATAATTTGGAGATTATTTTTATATATTGTGTTCAGATATTGATCTAGTTTTGTTTAAAACAAATGGGGATCAATTTCAAGTTATATAAAAAAGATATGAATTTTTAACCAAGGAAAGGTCAGAAAAATCGGACAGCAGATTATGTTGGTCAACTTTGAAAATTCACCCTAAATTGTACAAAATGAATTATAAGGAGTTCTTTATATGGATAGATTTGTATTTGAGTCTAGTTTTTAACGGAAGAAACGGAATTAAATTCCAGTGTGCATATCAATACAGAATACTGATTCTTTAAAGGCAGTGCAAGTTGTCGGAAAATGGAAAATTTAGAAAGTTTGGTGATTGTAATACAAATTTCGAATTGTTGGGAGTGTTTATTGTAACTATACATTTGTATGGGTACTTGGTTAATAATACTTTCAATACTGGAATTTTTGGTATTAAGAATCTAAGTGATAAAATGGTGAAGGACCATTTTGAGTAAATTGGAAAAGTGGGTTCCAATGTTAAAAGGAATTATAAGTACCGAAGTATTTTGATAGATAATGAGTTTCAAATATATTATGGAATTATTATGGGATATGTTTATGTTAGTACAATACTAACATATGTATCATTATGAATTAATGATTTATACAGATTGTGATTGATTTGTAATCGAAGCAAATCAAATATAAAAGGGCATATGGTGGACAATAGTGAGGCTCATATATTTTGAAAGACATAAAGTGTCAAGGTGAGTGCAATACATGCATGAAATTATACATGAACGTTTTATACATCATCAGGAAGACTTGCGATAAGTCGACCTTGTTTATATCGGCATGATTTTATATCATTTTTATAAATTGACATTGATATGTCAGAGTATGAAATTAAAATGCATTGATCATGAAAGATGTGATATTTTACCATGAATGTTTTCAGGTATGAACTGTCCAAGGTTAAATTTGATAATATACTTTGCCATGGATGGATTGAATAAAATAGACTATATGCCCAAGTAAGTCATTGAGGGACATGGTATAGTTGGCATGCCACAGAGTATAACAGCTGCAGGTTTATAATACACTTCGGTGTATATGGTGGGCACGACCTTATGTGTAATACACTTCGGTGTATATGGTGGGCAAGGCCTTATGTGTAGCACTACGGTGCAAATATTACTCGAATACCCAGGGTCCTCAGGGTTGTATATTGGGCTATAGGCTATGATTTATGGTTTATTGCTTAATAAATGGTAAGCATGCAAATAAGCTTACGAGCTTATGGAATAATGGTAAGTATACTGGTAAAATAAGCTGACGAGATTATGGTACAAATGGTAAATATTTTGGTAAAATAAGCTTACGAGCTTATGGTTAATATATGGTAAAATATTAGTTATGCAAATAAAATGATTTTATGGCAAATTTGATTTTTGACATTGAAAATCATGCATGAATTGTATTGCACTGTTAAATGTTTTAATTGCCTCACTAAGTATATACTTAGCGTGATGATTTTCATGCGTAGGTAAAAAGCCAGCTCAAAGTGACATCAAGCATCGAGGAGTATATTTCAATATTAGTAAGATATCCTATGATGGAATTTGATTTAGATAGTGGCATGTAATTTGATAATGTTTAATTTGTTTTGTTGAATTAATTTGGAAACAAATTGGTAACTTAAAGTGATGAAAGGTTAATTTTATGAGTTTTATATGAAATTTTCGGAAGTTACTGTAGTAGTGAACAGTAACCACGTTTTAAGCAAAATTTCCAGATTACATAGGGGGTACAGATTCCCCTTACAGGGACCACTGTTCACTATTAATAAAAAAATCTTTTGAATTAAATTGATTATAATAAAATTTAATTATTATGATATGATATTTTTATAATATCAGTTACCATTTTAAGAAAATAAAATTTTAAATGTATTTGGAAATGTAAATGGTTTTAGAAATCCGGGTGACATCTATAATCTATATAGGTATAATTATATGGGTTATGGGTGTTACATTTATTGGCATCAGAGCTACAGGTTTAACCGATTCTAGGACTAAATCGAGTTTGTTTTGAGTTAAAAAGTGTATAAATGCCACTAGGATGGCAAAAGTTACTGATAGTTGTATATATACTGTGATGATGCTTATAGGGAGTAAAGTTACTCTTTACTAAAGTATGATGATTCTGACTATGTTCAGATGTTGGAATTAAAGACAAAGGTAGAAAATCGAAAAAGTTGAAAAGATGATTGAGATTGAAATCGACCACCAAAAAGGGACCCAACATGACTTATGTAAAACACCTTAGAAGGGTGGATGTTGTAAGGGATTTTTCTCCAGTTTGTGGAATAATTGATTAAAAAGTTTGAACGACTTACAAGAAAAGTCGAATTTGATGAGGATCCAGAGTAGATTTTTGAATCTAGTGATGATTTTGAGGTTCTCCAAGTAAGCTTAAATAAGTGAGAAATATTTAAGCTAAGTATTAAATTGTTTAAAGCATTGTTGATTGAGTAAGCGAAATTGAGTAAGCGGTAAATATGATTTCCGCTAAAAGTTTAAAGAAAATTGAGTTATTGGTGAATCAAATGGTTATAAGTTGGATTGAGAATAAATATCAAGTCCATAAAATTGGATAGAGTTACCTTGTGAAGGTAAATATGCGAAAATGGATTGTCTAACCATTCCATGCTACAATGAATTATTGTTTAGATTGAGATGGATTATCAAGAACTTGAAAAGTTTCAGATTCCTAGTGAGAGAAAAAATAGTAAATTACTTGATAGTGTATTTTGGCATTAATTTCTATGAAGTTATTGCTACAAATTGTCAAATTTTCTTATTGAACGATGTTGACATTTAGACTTTCAATTGTGATGGAAAATGTTTCAACTGTTTGAAAATATTATCTATGGATCTGGATAAGTTATACAGATTTCCTTAAGATGAAATAAGGAATTCCAAAGTAGAGATATTCAATTCTACTTGATATTGAGTGATATTATAGTGGAAGATCCATAGGTCACAGTCATGATATATGTGTTAGTCGGACAAATAATAAATGTTCAATAAAAATTCAGGAGTTTATGTGTTACCGGTGAATTTTATGGGATTATCATTAACGAGCGGACAAATAGTAAATGTTCAATAAAAATTCAGGAGTTTATGTTACCGGTGAATCTTATGGGATTATCATTAACGAGTTTAGATCATTTTGATAATGAGTTGATTGTCTCTGCTTTAAAGTTGGGTTAATGGTTGCAAGAAATGATTAATTTGGAAAAATACAGAGAAATTAAAAATTTTAATGATTGATGAAAAAGTGAAATCATCAATAAGTGATATCAGCAATGGTTGAGATTAATGGTTGCGATTAAGATGATGTAAAATGGATACATAGCTTTTCTAGCTAAAGTGATAGATACTCAAGTATTTGAAGTAAGGTTATATGATATTTTCTTAACATGGGAATTTCCATAAGTCTTTTTAGATTTATTATTATGGGTTACCTCCAGATTGAGAGGTGGAATTCAATATTAATGGTTATCAAGGCATTGATCTTGTATTTATGGGTTCGTATCGAATGGTTGCGATTTAGTTAAAAGAATAAATAACCAATTGAAGATGATAAATTGAAGATGCATTTGACCGAGTATTTCACCTTGGGGTGAACCAGTGTTGTTTATTAAAAGATTGGATAGGTGCGATTATGCATAAATTATCGATAGTTAAAGAGAGCAACTATCAAGAACAAATATCATATTTCAAGGATTGATGACATCAACTTAAGGGAACATATGTTTTCCCTAAGATTGATCTTAGTTCGGGATATCACCAGTTAAAGATTAAAGAGGAAGATGTTCTAAATATAGTTTCGGAATACGGTATAGACACTACAAGTTTGTAGTAATGTCGTTTTGTTTGAAAAATGCTCTAGCAGGATTCATGGATTTGATGAATCGAGTATTTCAATTTTACTTGGATTAGTTTGAGATGGTTTGTATTGATGACATTCAGGTATACTCGAATACAAAGATAGAGCATGATGTTCATATTCGTATTGTGCTCGAGATAATTAAGGGTAAGAAGTTATATGCCAAAATGTCAAAGTGTGAGTTTTGGCTATCAGAAGTTGCTTTTCTTGGTCATGTTTTCTCGGTAGAAGGCATAAGAGTTGATCCAAATAAGGCTTAAACAATATTGGAGTGAAAACCTCCAAAGAATGTTTAGAGGTCCAAAGTTTTTGGGACTTGTTGGTTATTATCGAAGGTTTGTGAAAAACTTTTCGATGGTTACTTCTCCTTTGATCAAGCTATTGAGAAAGGATGTTTCATTTGTTTGAACTGAAAAAGGTCAAGAGAGTTTTAAAGCTTTACAGAATATTTTAACGGAAGCACCACTGTTGGTACAACGGGAATCAGACAGAGTATGTGGTGTATAGTGATACATCTCATAATGGTTTGGGTTGTGTACTTATACAAGATGGTAAGGTGGTAGCCTGTGCTTCTCAACAATTAAAGACACACGAGAGGAATTATCCTATTTATGATATTGAGTTAGCAGTGGTAGTTTTTGCTCTGAAGATTTGGCGTCATTATTTGTATGGTGAAAGATGTCACATCTACATGGATTATAAGAGTTTGAAATATTTGTTGACTCAAAAAGAGCTCAATTTGAGACAGAGAAGATGGATAGAACTTTTAAAGGATTATGATTTGATCTTTGATTATCATTCAGGCAAGACAAATGTTGTAGCAAATGCACTTAGTCGGAAAACTTTTGCAGCTTTGAGAGCTATGGATGTGCGATTATTGTTGAAAAAAAAATGGCGCACTATTGGATGAATTAAAAGTAAAACCGGTGTTTTTATATCGGATAATAGAGCTACAAAAGAAAGATGGCAGATACATGGAAAAAAAAGGGGTGAGACTAAAGACTTTGAAATCGAATTAGATGGATGTCTGATTATCGAAGAAGAATCTGTATTCCACATAATGATGAATTGAAGAAAGATATTCTTTCTCTGGCACATTATAGTCCACTGACTATGCATACAGGTGGGAACAAAATGTATCAGGATGTAAAGAGTCATTTTGGTGGTTAGGTATGAAAAGAAACATTAATGAGTTTGTTGCTATATGTTTGACATGTCAACAAGTAAAAGCTTAACATAAAATGCTTTTGTAATTGTTGCAATTGATTTTTATTCCAGAATGGAAAAAGTAAAGAGTCACTATGGATTTTGTTACTAGACTACCTTTGACATCAAATAAAAAGGATTCCATTTGGGTAACAGTGACCGGTTAATTAAATCGGCACATTTCATCCGATGTGAATGGACTATAAATTGGATAAATATACAGAGTTATATATCAAGAAAATAGTTTGATTACAAGGAGTATCAGTATTCATTATATCTGATAGGGATCCAAAGTTCACTTAAGGATTTTGGAAATATTTGCATAAAGTTTTGGGGTACTTGATTGAATTTCAGTACGATCTTTCATCTATAGACGGATGGTAAGTCAGAAAGTGCTATTCAGATATTAGAAGATATGATGAGTGCATGTGTGATTGATTCCAAGGAATCATGGGAAAAGAAAAGTATTTGATTTTAGTAGAATTTTTCTACAATGACAGTTATCAATTGAGTAACAAGATGGCTCTGTATGAGGTTTTATATGGGAGAAAATGTTGAATTCCATCAAATTGGTTCAAGTAAAAAGATCAAAAATCTTGTTGGACAGATTTATTGAAAAAGGTTAAAGATAAAGTAAAGATAATCTCAAAATGGCATTTGATCGACAAAAGTCTTATGCAAACTTGAAGCGAAAATAAATTGAATTTCATGAAGGTGATGGAGTTTTTCTTAAAGTATCACCTTGGGAAAAAGATTTTGTGTTTTGGCACAAAAGAAAACTAAGTCTAAGATTTATTGTATTGTATGAGATATTAAAAAGAATTAGACTGATGGCTTATCAGTCAACATTAACTATGGAGGTAATTGAGATCCAGAGTTGGACAAAGTATACAATATTTTTCATATGTTGATGCTTAGAAAGTATCCATTCCTCTAGTCAAAGTAATTTAGCAAAATTATAATGTCAATGACGTTATTTTGGGAAAGAGAGGATGATATGAAAATGTGTAGATATTTTCATATCAGGTTGAAGAATTGATTAAATAGGTTAAAAATCTAATGATTTGCATGATCTTCACAAAATTCCAAAAGTAAAGAGTAAAAATCGGAATTCAAGAAGTTAGCAAGACAAGAAGAAGTATACAGTTAAGGTGTGAGCACGTCTTACCAGTTCGTATAACCCTAAATTAGGGTTACAAATTTACAATGGAAAGTGCAATCCTTATAAAAAAAGGAGTTATGAATTTTCAAGGAAAAAAAAGGGAGTTAGTATTTTCATAGAAAGTTTTAAAATTCGAGAACGAATTTTCTTAAGGAGGGGAGAATTGTAATACCCCAAAAATTTAGACAATGACCAAAATGAAAATTTGGAAAGTTTGATAATCAAAGTAGAAAATTGGGAAAAGGTTTAGGGAATTAAGTGATAATTTCCTAAAAAGAATTTTATTCCATAAATAGATGGTTTACTCTTGAGAATGGAGTTTTTATAGAAATAATATTTTTGGATTTGGAATATTGGTAAAATAAATTAAAAAGGGTCAAAGCCGATAAGAAAATCGGTATTTTAGATCGAATTGGAATTTTACAATAATTTGAAGGATGTTATAAAATGGTTGGAAATATTATTTTAATATTTTGGATTAGAGAAATTTGTTTTGGAATTGTGAAAATTTTCAGATTTAACCGAAACAGTGGAATTTAGTGACTAAAACGAATGATTTAAAAATTCAAGGTGAATTTTGGAAATAAAAGTCATAATAATTCATGTTTGACTTTGTTATATGATAATGATCAGATGGCTTGGTTTTATGGGGAATATGGAGATTTATTAAGGGCAAAAATGGGATTTCCTATGGTGTTGAATAAAAAAATCCATTATGATATTATATTAAGCATGTGATAGATCTAATTAACATTAAAATATCAAATATGACGAAGCATCTTCAGCTTCTTCTTCATCCAAGACCGACACCCCCAAGCTTGCAAGGTATGTATTCTTGTTTTGAATTTTGAAGCAGTCTTGTTGAGAATTAGACTTGTGTGTGATTAGGAAAAATGTTCTACGTTCAATTCTCTACATTTTGACATGAATATTACTAGGGTTTCATGTTCAAGTTCATCCTGAGTTGATGAAGGGGATTTTGATTCTTGTGTTTTTATGGGTTTTGAAGAGTTAAGTGATTTTAAAGAATTGATTGTAAGAATTGATGAAGAAACTAAGAATGAAGTTAAAGAAAACAGTTTGGATTTGAATCTGGCAGTAGGTTCGAAAATTCACCAGAAATTATATAAAAATAATTTGGAGGTTATTTTTATATATTGTGTTCAGATATCGATCTAGTTTTGTTTAAAACAAATGGGATCAATTTCAAGGTGTATACAAAAAGATATGAATTTTTAACCAAGTAAAGGTAAGAAAAATCGGACAGCAGATTCTGTAAAACAGATTCTGTTGGTCAACTTTGAAAATTCACCCTAAATTGTACAAAATGAATTATAAGGAGTTCTTTATATGGATAGATTCTTATTCGAGTCTAGATTCCAATGGAAGAAACAGAATTAAATTACAGTGTGCATATCAATACAGAATACTGATTCTTTAAAGACAGTGCAAGTTGTCGGAATATGGAAAATTTAGAAAGTTTGGTGATTGTAAAACAAATTTTGAATTGTTGGGAGTGTTTATTGTAATTATGCATTTGTATGGGTACTTGGTTAATAATACTTTCAATTCTGGAATTTTTGGTATTAAGAATCTAAGTGATAAAATGGTGAAGGACCATTTTGAGTAAATTGGAAAAGTGGGTTCCAATGTTAAAAGGAATTATAAGTACTGAAGTATTTTGATAGATAATGAGTTTCAAATATATTATGTAGTTATTATGGGATATGTTTATGTTAGTAGAATACTAACATATGTATCATTATGATTTGATGATTTATACAGATTGTGATTGATTTGTAATCGAAGTAAATCAAATATAAAATGGCTTATGGTGAACAATAGTGAGGCTCATATATTTTGAAAGACATAAAGTGTCAAGGTGAGTGCAATACATGCATGAAATTATACATGGATGTTTTATACATCATCAGGAAGACTTGCGATAAGTCGACCTTGTTTATATCGGCGTGATTTATATCATTTTTATAAATTGACATTGATATGTCAGAGTATGAAATTAAAATGCATTGATCATGAAAGATGTGATATTTTACCATGAATGTTTTCGGGTATGAACTGCCCAAGGTTAAATTTGATAATATTCTTTTCCATGGATGGATTGAATAGAATAGACTATATGCCCAAGTAAGTCATTGAGGGACAGAGTATAGTTGGCATGACATAGAGTATAACAACTGCAGGTTTATAATTCACTTCGGTGTATATGGTGGGCACGACCTTATGTGTAATACACTTCGGTGTATATGGTGGGCACGACCTTATGTGTAATACACTTCGGTGTATGTGGTGGGTACAACCTTATGTGTAATACACTTCAGTGTATATGGTGGGCACGACCTTATGTGTAGCACTACGGTGCAAATATTACTCGAATATACAGGGTCCTCAGGGTTGTATATTAGGCTATATGCTATGATTTATGGTTTATTGCTTAATAAATGGTAAGCATGCAAATAAGCTTACGAGCTTATAGAATAATGGTAAGTATATTGGTAAAATAAGCTTACGAGCTTATGGTAAAAATGGTAAATATTTTGGTAAAATAAGCTTACGAGCTTATGGTTAATAAATGGTAAAATATTGGTTATGCAAATAAAATGATTTTATGGCAAATTTGATTTTTGACATTGAAAATCATGCATGAATTGTATTGCACTGTTAAATGTTTTAATTGCCTCACTATGTATATACTTAGCGTGTGATGATTTTCACGCGTAGGTAAAAAGCCAGTTCAAAGTGACATCAAGCATCGAGGAGTATATTTCAATATCAGTAAGACATCATATGATGGAATTTGATTTAGATAGTGACATGTAATTTGATAATGTTTAATTTGTTTTGTTGAATTAATTTGGAAACAAATTGGTAACTTATAGTGATGATTCCCCCTACAGGGAACCGATTCCCCCACTGCTCATTGCCATTGTTCACTGTTACTGTTCACGGGTACTGTTCACTATTAATAAAAAAATCTTTTGAATTAAATTGATTATAATGAAACTTAATTATTATGATATGATATTTTTATAATATCAGTTACCATTTTAAGAAAATAAAATTTTAAATGTATTTGGAAATGTAAATTGTTTTAGAAATCCGGGTGACATCTATAATATGTATAGCCATAATTATACGGGTTATGGGTGTTACAGATCGGTTCTAGGGGAAATCATTCACCTACCATATGTCATCACCAAATGCAGAGGGAAGCCATAAAAACAAGGGAACAACAACCAAGAAGGAAAAAACACAACCACATAAAAGAAAATCAGAGAACAAAAAATATCGAAAGTTATCGAGAAAAAAAGAAAATGAAAAATTGAAAAAAAAAAGAGAAGGAGAAGAGAAAGGAGAAGTTTACCATGCCCTATCACTCACGAGAAGCCAAACTTTTCCAGAAACCACCGTTTTTTCGAAGGTAACCCCTTCGGTTTCGTGTAGATCTAGGACGATGGGGGATTTTTAGGCTTATGGGTGGTAGGATTCGGGTTAAGTGAAGGTTGAACATCATTTTGGGGGATGTTTTTGGTCGCCGGCCACTGTGTGTTGCAGCAGAAGGCTTCGGCGAGCGGTGGCTGGAGTCTACCGACCTCCATCCGAGGGAGGGAAGAGAGAAACGAGGGAAGGAAGAAAGAAGCCAGAGAGAATTTATTTCTCTCCTTTTAGAGAGAGAAAAAACTAAAAAATGAGACATATGGGGATTTTCGAACGAATTCTGGGTATATATACTCAGTGCTGAAGGACGTCGTTTCGGGAGAGGGTTCAGTGTGTAAATACTTGCAGGGGATAATAGCATCTTTAGTCTTTTCAGTTTTGTGATATCCTATTTTGGTTATCGATTGAAATTTTGATATATATTGTTTTGGGCTTCTGTTTTTCCATGTTTATGATTAATTTACTGTCCTAAATGTTATGTTTATTTTGCTGATATTCGAATTTAGCTGATGTATTTACAAATCTTACATTTTACTCACTGTTTATGCATGAATGTCTTTGGGTAAAATGATTGATTTCCCCCCATAATTTTTGTATATTTTAATTTGTGTTTTAAATTTGTCATGTATTCTATTTTATTCCCTTCTTGCTTGTTATTTACTCTTTATAATTATTTTAACTTGAATACCTTAGTTTAGTAGTTTCCATTTTTTTCCTGGATAGTGTTATTGGTTCATTTACGATTTTGGTACCTAATTTGTATAATATTTACACTGGTTAGCCTAGTCCTTGTTGTTTTTGCAGTTTGGTCATTAAAGTTTTTTTTTAGTTACACCTTAATACAACCTATTCAACTTGTGTTGTGTTGTTCTAATCTTTTTTAGTTTGTTGCACGTTGTTAGGTAGCTATTAAATGTGCATGGGTTCGATCAATATAGGTATATTAGTATTTTTTAAAGAAAATATATATTAAATATAATTTTGTGCGAATAATTTATAGAAACGCACCTTAACTGACAAGGAATGTGTTTCCAAGAATCGTTTGAACAAAATAGTACCTTTTATATTCGAATGAATTTTTTATATATGTATTTTATTTATAAGCTAACGCCCCTTTAACTGAGAAGGAAGGAATTTCGAGAATTGTTCGTGTAAAATAACAACCCTTATATTTTTTTTCTAAAAAATGATCATAATTTAAATGGATATTTGAATTTGCCAATCTCAGTATTTAGATGACGTATAATCGCTTAGGTATCGATTTCGGGCATTGTGGGGGTTATAATCCTTCCCCACATGTAATTGACTCGCGAATCCTTTTTCAAAACGAATCTCTGGTTAAACGCAGATAATTTTTTATCTTTTAAAATTATTTTTAAAAGGTATTTTTAGGTATTCGACCTACCTAACCCAAAGGTCGATGGCGACTCCATATTTACTTATTTTTACATTTATTTTAAAACACAACATTTTCCAAGATTAAGTTGGATTGATCCCCGCCATAGCCCCAAAAAGCTTAAGAACTATTCCAACAGCTTGGCGACTCCGCTGGTGATATTAGAGAGTCAGGTCGTAATCAATTATACACCATCTTTTTTTCGTTGAAAATGGTAAATTGAAATGATATTTAAATTTTGATCCTCATGTTTTGGTTGCAACGCATTGTACATCTTTTATTTATCAGTTGTACTATTGTGTGATTTGCATATTTCAAATTTCTGACTTTTGTTTTAGTCTGTTGGTTTTTGGATCAAGGAAAAAGATTGTGAATTTCCCCTCACACGCTTTATAACCATATGAGTATTTAGAGTCTTCTAATTGTGCTATGTCCAGTTAGGTAGGGGTGAACGCTACGCTTACGTGAGAAAAATTATTTTTCTCTACATGGGCTTTTTCAAGTAAACTTTGGGGGTACATATGCCTTATGTTTCGCTCTTTAGCGAAACATTGAGTTTCTTCACATGTACATAGGGAAATGCATCCTCTCGAATTGAACTTGATTTGTTTAAGCCTATAATGGGTGAGGATCGAGGGTCTGGAAGGCCCAAATGGGGCACCAGTAAAGGACAATTCGAGGACCCTATTAGTAATACCGAATTTATGCCTGTTTCATATTGAATCTCTGTTTGTGATTCTTCAAAAGTCACAAAGGTGAAACTCTCTCTAACGTTTTCCTCAAATTTATTTATTTATTTTGCAGAAAAACATGAGAACTAGAAGATTATACAGTTAGGTTTTATATTTCCGTACAAAGCCTGAGAACTATAAAAATGAGTTTAGGATTTATACGTTGAGCAAAGCATGGGGTTAGAAAACATGTCTGGGTAGAACTGTTATAAAAGTATGTCAGGGTAGATACCAAGTTGGGTAGGATCTTTTCTTTTCGTAAATATTTTTTTCTATTTTTTTGATTGAGTGGTACTAAAAATTTCCTTTGTTTTTTCTTATTTTTCTTTATCTTTTGTTTGCATTTGCATTTTCACATCATAACCAGACCAGGTGTTAATTCGCAAGTGATTAACCAAATTAGAAGGTTTCCATAACTAGGTAGTCGAATCCATAAGGGCGACGACTTATAAACAAAGTTTCAATCAATACTTGTTTTTTTAACTCAGTTGTAACTTTCTGCTCTCTGTGGGTTCGACATTCGAAATCCCAAAAGTATTTTCAGTTTCTTACTTTGATATGATAATGTATGCTTGCACTTTGCGATAGTATATTTTAGAGCATCAAGTTTTTGGTACCGTTGTCAGGAATCATCTGTTTACTTTTGAGATTTGTTTTATTTTACTAACTCTTTTCTTTTCTTTTTGCAGGTACTTTTCTATTGTATGTCCGAAAGTGATGACTTAGTACCATTTGATCCTGAGATTGAGAGAACCTTTAGACATCGTCAACGAGAAGCTAATCGAAACCAAATTCAAATGGGTGACCAATCACAAGAACACAATGCCCTGCCATCGCTACAGCATGAATGAGAAATATCACACGACATTGGAGCTGAGAAGTAACATTATTTCAATATGGATGATCGTAATCTATCAATCAGGGAACATATTGTCCCTATATTAGATGATATACACCCTCAAATAGTGTGACCAGCCATCCAAGCCACCAACTTTGAGCTAAAGCCTGTGATGTTCCAAATGATGCAATCTATGGGGCAATATAGTGGCTGGTTCAATAAAGATCCAAGAACACACCTAAGAGCATTCATGGAGGTATGTGATTCTTTCGTACAGTAAGGAGTACCTAAAGAGGCTTTGAGCTGAAGCTATTTTTGTATTCACTGCGCAATAAAGCTAGATCCTGGCTAAATTCCCCGTTTTTTTTCAAGCAACTTGAAAATGAGAATCTATATGAAGCTTGGGACCATTTCAAGGAGTTATTACGAAAGTGCCCAATGTATGTATTTCCCCATTTGACGCAAATGGAGATGTTTTACAATGGGCTGAATATACACACTCGCATGGTGGTAGATGTTTCAACAAATGGAACACTGCTAGATAAGTCCTACAATTAATCATATGATATATTAGAGAGGATGTCCAATAAAGACTATCAATACTCCAATACGAGGATCATATTCAGTAGAATCAATGTTCCAGCACCATACATTGATGCACTGAACTCAATGGCATCTCAAATCATAACATTAACGGATATGGTATGGAAATTGTAAAGATCGGGTGACATGTATGAGGTAAAAAAAACTTTCTACCCCCTCTTATGTTTATTGTAGAGATGCACATAATTATGATGAATGCCCACAAAACCCCAAGTCCATTTATTTTATGAGAAATTTTAATAGGGGAGATAATGCCAACATGTATGGGAATTAATATAATGACAACTACCACAACCATCCCAATTTGTCATGGAGTAGTCAAAACATGGCCAATCCAAATGATGTACAATCTAACTTCAACAACCAACAATCAGCATAACCACAACAAAGGTAGAATTATCAAGGGTATAGTTATAATTAGGCTACTAACTTGTCTTCACTTAAAGCTTTGATGAAATAATATATGACAAGCCAATCAACATCTTTAAGAGCACTGGAGAATCAAGTCGGCTAACTAGCCAATGCTTTAAGTAACAGGCAACCAGAGATGATGCCCACCGATAATGAAGTCCCTAAAGCTCATAAAAAGGCTCATTGTAATGAGCATTGCAAGGCCATCACATTTAGGAGTAGAATTCATATTGGGAGACCCACTACTGAGAACAGGAAGAAAGATGATGAGAAACAACCCAAAGAGAAGGAGGTATCATAAGACATAGATGTTACAACAAAAGATGCCGGACAAAGTAGCACTTCTAGAGCTATGCAAACAGTATCACCTCAACCAGTGTCTCTAATTACACCCATAAAGTCACAACCAACTCAGAATAAAACAACTCCAAGACCTCTTCCTCTCTTTCTCAATGTTTTAAAAAAACTAAGAAAGATCAACAATTTAAAGCATTCATTGATGTACTTCACAAACTGAGCATCTTCATTCCAATGATAAATGCTCTGGAATAAAACCCTAACTACATCAAATTCATGTGTGGAGTACTATCCAAGAAAATGAGGCTACGAGAATTCAAAAATGTTTCACTGATTGAAGTTTGTAGCGCTATGGCCACAAGCATACTGTAGCCAAAGGTTAAAGAGCTTTATTATTCCCTATAGCATTGGTGACTATTTTGTTGGTAAATCTTTGTGACTTAGGTGCTAGCATTAACCTAATGTCGTTGTCTATTTTTAGTAAATTTAGAAGTGGAGACGCAAGGCTAACAAATGTGATGCTACAACTTGCTAACCGATCCACCACGCATATGAGTGGAATAGTGGATAAGTTCATATTCCAAACTGACTACATTATACTCAACTGTGAAGCTGATAAGGAAGTTCCAATCATCCTTGTAAGACCCTTCTTCACTATAGGGCAAGCATTAATCGATGTGAAAAATGAAGAACTCGTTATGTACTTAAATGATGAATACATTACTTTCAATGTTTTGAAAAATGTGTCTTATATGGATGATACTGCTTAGTGTAATAGTATTGATGCTTTTGATGTTTATGTGCATGAGCATATAAATGAAAGTTATAGCATGAGAGTTGTTATAACCAATGCTATAGCAATTAAAGGAATTGAGGATGAAGGGAAAGGAAATTTCATGCAACACTTTGAGTCATTGACCTTCCTGATCGACCGATTCAAGCACCAAAGATGTCCATAGAGGACCCACCTAAGTTTGAGCTCAAAACCTTGCCCGCGAATTTGAGATATGCCTTATTTGGAAAAAACAATACTCTGTCGGTTATCATTGCAGTAAAGCTTACAACATCTCAAGCTGACAGAATAATTTATGTGCTGAAGTAACATAAGAAATTTATTACCTAGGGAATTGCTGACATAAAAGGTATTAGCCCAGCCTTTTGCATGTATAAAGTTTTATTGGAGGATCTGAGTTGCAGTTCTATTGAGTAGTAAAGACAGTTCAACCTAATTATGAAAGAAGTGGTTCAAAAATAAGTCAAAAATGGTTGGATATTAGGATTATATACCCCATTTCTGACATCAATTAGGTGAACCAGGTACAATGTGTCCCTAAGAAGGGAGGGATCACCGTCGTAAAAAACAAGAAGAATGAGTTGGTTCCCACATGCACAACCACGGGCTGGAGAATTTGCATGGACTATCACAAGCTGAATAAAGCTACAAAGAAGGACCACTTCTCGCTTCTATTCATTGATTAAATGCTAGATAGACTATCTGGAAAGGCTTTTTATTATTTTATTGATGGGTATAGTGGCTACAATCAGATTACTATAGCCCCTAAATATAAAGGTAAAACAACTTTCACTTGTCCTTATGAAACTTTTGCTTTTTGAAGAATGTGATTCAGAATATGCAACTCTCCAGCAATATTCATGTGTTGTATGATGTCGATTTTCTCCGATATGATTGAAGATTACTTGGAAATTTTCATGAATGATTTTTCTCTTTTTGGTCAAGATTTTGAGCAATGTCTTTCCAACTTAGACACTGTTTTAAAGAGATGTGAAGAAACCAACCATGTGTTAAATTAGGAAAATGCCATTTCATGGTAACCGAAGGCATAGTGTTGGGCATCGTATTTCTCAACGAGGAATCGATGTGGATAAATTCAAGGTCTAAGTCATTGAGCAATTACCTTCGCCCTCAAATGTAAAATTCGTATAGGGCATGCAAGGTTTTTTCATAGGTTCATTAAGGAATTCTCCCAAATACCCAAACCATTGTGTTCATTACTGGAGCAAAACAAGAAATTCGTGGTTGATGCTAAAGTTCTAAAATCTTTTGAGACCATCAAATCCAAGCTAGTTAATTCCCTTATTATCGTAGCACCAAATTGGAATTTACCTTTTGAATTGATGTGTGATTCTATCAACTTTGATGTTGGAGCAATGTTGGGCCAACACAAGAGAGAGTCTTCCATGCTATTTATTATGCTAGCAGGACATTGAATGATGCTCAGGTGAGTTACACCACAACTAAAAAGGAATTGCTAGCTGTGGTGTTTGCATTTGATAAATTTTGATCGTCCTTGGTTGGAACCAAGGTGATAGTCTATACCGACCATTTAGTATTAAAGCATTTGTTTGCTAAGAAAGACACCAAGATGAGACTTATTCTTTAGGTGCTATTACTTCAAGAATTTGAAATTGAAGTTCGAGATAAGAAAACAACCAGAAATAAGTGGTTTACCACTTATCATGCTTGGAATCTGAAAGTGAGGATGGCAGAGTGCTTGTGATACACGATGTTTTTCCTAATGAACGATTGATGGCCATCAATGCTTTACCAAGGTATGTTGATTTTGTGAATTATTTAGTTAGTGGTCTACTTCCACCATATCTTAATCACCAAGGTAGAAGGAAATTCATAAGGGATGTCAAAGCATATTTTTGGGATGAACCTTATATTTTTAAGCAATGTAATGAACAACTCTTGAGAAGGTGTGTTCCCGAGTGTGAACAACACAACATCTTCCAGCATTGCCACAACACACCTTTTTGGAGGCATGCGTACATCAGAAAAAAGTTATCCAATATGGTTATTATTTGCCTTCGCAGTTCAAGGATGATAATGCTTTTGTGCAGCATTGTGATCAATGCCAAAGAACGGGAAACATTTCTAGGCGCAATGAGATGCCAATGCAACATATCTTGGAGATTGAATTATTTGATGTTTGGGGATTTTATTTTATGGGACATTATCCATCTTATTGTGGTAATATTTTCATTCTTGTTGCTATCGTTTATGTGTCCAAATGGGTTGAGGTTGTAGTATTACCCTCAAGTAATGTTAAAGTGGTTCTCCAATTCCTCCATAAGAACATTTTTACTTGTTTTTTTAAAAACAACGAGCATTTATTAGTGATAAAGGTTCACAATTTATTGGCAGACTAGTAGCAAATACTCTGCAGTGCTATAGAGCAAAAAATCGTATTGCTACAACATATCATCCTCAAACAAATGGTCAAGCTGAGGTATCCAGCCATGAAATCAAGAAAACCTTGGAAAAAGTAGTTAAACCTTTAAGGAAAATTTGATATCTAAGACTTGACGAAGCACTTTAGGTTTATAGGACGACTTAAAAAACTCCCTTGGGTATGTCTCCTTATTGCCTTGTTTATGGCAAAGCTTGTCACTTGCCCGTTGTGCTAGTCACTTAAGAAGTTGAACTATGATCTCAATGCTAGTGGGAACAAAAAATGTTTGAGATTAATAAACTTGAGGAGCTACGCAACAATGCTTATGAGAATACTCGTATTTACAAAGATAAGAATAAGAGATGGCATGATCAGCATATCCTATCAAAATAGTTTCATGCTAGAAAACTTGTGCTCTTATTTAATTCTTACCTTAAGATTTTTTTCGGGCAAACTCAAATCACACTTATCAGACCCCTTTAAAGTTGTGGAAGCTTATCCTCATGGGGAAGTACTCTTGAAAAATCTAACTGATGGAACAACATTTAAAGTCAATGGGCAGCGTTTAAAGCATTATTACCCAAAACAACTTATTGATATTAGCTCTATCACACAAAGTAAACCCTCTTTCTTTTAAATTTCTTTTGCTATCAATACGTCAATTTCGACATAAGTTAGATATTTAGTTTTTTTTAGGTTTTGATTAAATTTTTATTTACATTTATTTTTTGTTGACCATGCTAAATGTTGAAACTTCCTTGCTGGAATGTTTTTTTTCTTAAAACTGCGTGAGCTACATTCGCGGCTATACCATATGACAGCTGGACAGGCAACTTTAGGTAAAAAGTAATTTATGTGAGTTTTCATCCACTTTTACTCCTTCTATATCCACCGTCCAGTTTACTTTATCCTCACTCTCTCATTTTTATCTTTATCCTCATCTTTTAATTTTAATTTTTAAACCCCCTTTTCCCTTTTACACCTAACCTTTAAGATTCCCAACCCTAAACCATTTACTCACACTTATTTCATTTTACCTACCCCTTCTATTTTGGCAGTTTCTCTTCATCTTCCCCACACTTTAAATTTTCAAAGCTTCATCATTTTTCTTTCTTTTCACACGAATAGCTTCCATGGCACCAAAAGAAATGGTCGACAAAAGCTATAGCTGTCCACTTGTTTCAATATCACCAACTTCACCACTGAAAACCACCGCCGAGCCCATGAGATTTATGGAGGATGCACAGCAACAATGATACTCTGATTTTGCTAATCGAGAGTTCATTAACGAGTAAGGTTTGACCTTTCAACCACCGAGGACTTAATGTCGTTCACCTATTTTACATCCATTATTGTTGCGATGAAATGGGAGAACTTCGGCTTTCACCTCGATGAAATCAACCACACCATTGGGTATGTAAATTCTACATCAATCTGTTGAATGAGGAAAAATGATGGTCTTTGTCCGAGAAAAGCTGTTACATCGGTGGGTTACTCAAATCAAAGAGTTGTTGATCCTTGAAGATGAAGAATGTGAGCACACTGAGTTTGTGAACAACTTAACCACCAAAGACTTACATCAAGTTGCCAAATATGTTTGCCTACCAGGAAAAACATGGATAAAGTCTTCCTCTAGAGGCTACACCATGTGACGTTTGGACCTCAACCAAGAAACAAAATGTATGGTTCATTTTTATCTGAACCCGTTTAATGCCTACTATGCATTTTTCTACTATCACTAGATACATGATTTTATTGTTGCATTCCATCTTGCACTATCGAAATATCAATGTTGGGAAAAACAATTTGCTAAGATTTTTACTTGTAGCCAAAAGGCTAGTGGTTATCTTTATTTCCCTTCACTAATAACTTTACTGTGCCAAAAATCACAAGTTGGAAAATTACCTTCTGACCACGTGTCCAAAAACCAAAATGCTATTACCACCACTGTGATCAAGCGCACATTGCTAAAGAAAGGACTTGGCCCCAAGCCATTTGTGCCAAAGTCGACTGAGCCATTACATGTTGCTTGCCAAACCATTGATCCATAACCGGTGAATAAATCGTTTGATCTACCAGAGGCTATGGTATCTATGGTGGTGTAACAGGTCAACATCATGTCCATGTTAAGCCACACGATTCAAATTCAATCTCAACTACATTCGACCCAAGTAAAGTACTGGTAGAATACTAGAGCTAGAGATATTGTTCTAAAGAAGTTGTCTGCCACCTTGGTTAAGGATGGCAAGTTTGTCTTTTCAGAGTTTCTCACTAGTGTTTTTGTTGACTTGGCTTAACCACATGTATTTGATGCCTCATATAGTTCTAATAATGTTGAGGAGGTCACAACACTCATACTGATGCTGGAGCAGACACAGTGGAAGTTGAAATCAAGCAAAAAAGAATAGTTTGATGAAGGTCAAAGTCACCTCCAAGAAAGTTTGTCCCACTACTGCTAACCCTCGCAAAAGCCCAAGAAAACCAAACTAGGGGTGTCCTTTTCCCCTTGTCCTTTTCTTTAATTGTTTTTATTTTCTTTTTCGTTGTTTTGTATTGAGGATAATGCCTCATTTAGGTTTGGGGTGTTGTCGACTCGGTTGATGCATTTGACATTTTATGCATTTGTCATTTTATTTGCATTTGCATGTTGTTAAGCATTATGTTTGCATATTGTATCATATAACATTGTTTAGTTTTGCATGAAAAATGCCATGGATTAAGCTGTTAAAATCGAAGAACTTTTGATTCATTTTGATGATGCCCAATGATTAAATAAGTTAGAGAATGAAATGCAATGGTGTTGCTTTAGAACTTATTTGAATTAGGGTACATGGGAAAAAATTTACCTTAGGTGTATGTTATCAATACTTAGAGACTTTAGAAACTTTCGAATTAAACTCACATCTATAATAGACGTTGTAGCATTTGTAGAACTAGAGTTGCCCGAAAATGGCTCTAGGTAAAAAAAGAAGAAGGAAATTTCCAATCTTCTAGAGGTGCCTAAGACTGGCTCTAGTAATGAAATGGAAATAAAAATGTTAGAAGTGCCCAAAAACTGGCTCTAGCATTAAGCAATGAAAAATACTAGGTGCCTAACACTGGCTCCAGCAAAAATTATAAAATTGTTGCAGCATTGAAAATTTTTAATTTAGTAGGTTTATATTTTTCTAAATTAACTAAGTATTGATTAGATACACCTAGCCTGCACACTTGCACACTGTAGACCTGATTTGAATGAGGTTTTGATGTAATTCTTATTTGAGATTATTTAGATGTTATTTATATTCCTTCAACATAATTCTGAGGGCTGAAAAATGAAGCAAATGTTGAAATGGTTTTTTTGGATAGTGTTAGTGTTAAGTTAGTTGCATATCATGTTTGTATTACTTGAGGATAAGAAAACATCTATGTTTGGGGGTGTGCTAACTCTAATAAAGAGTTATCATTTTAACACTTTTTACATGGGTTTGGCTTGGAATTAAGTATGTTTAAAAGCATTTTAGGTTTAGTTTAGTCTTATTTTTATATATTTTACATTGTTTAAAGTTTGGTTAACTTGGGCTAATTTCTGGATTTTTCTACTAAAAAGTGCAGATGCTGCAGGGAAGAAACAAATGCTACAACAACTAATGACTCACTAGGATAGGCAGAACCTTCTGGAACCGGGACAGCTGGTTGGGATAGTTGCATCCTCTCCAACCACCTGTTGCTACGTGGGGAATACCCATTGGAAACATTTTGACCTCTTCACCTATAAATATGACCTCACCTATAATATGTGGTTAGGAATAGCTCATTTAATCATCAATTATTCATTATATCATCTTTTAGACAAATGTCTCGGCTTTTTCCATGGCTGCCAAAGCTACAGCAAGCAGGGGAGTGTTGTAACATCTGGGAGTCAAACCTCGATCGCCAAATTATAAACTTGGGAAAAGTTTAAGGACCAAGTTGTAGTTTTCAAAAGTTATGTAATCCGACCCCATAATCAAATAATTTACCCCTGAGAGTGACGTATCCGTGGGAATCTGATTTTTCGTACGAATTTTGTATAAAAGGCTATAAACCGATAAAGGTCAAGAAAAAATGGGAAAATCGGATTGAATCGGGTTTTGAGATATTTTGAAAGATGATAAAATCTAAAAATATTATTTCCATGTGTAAATTGAAGAATTATTGGATTTAAGATGATGTTTCCATGTAAAATATGGACCGTTGGATTTTAGTGGCTAGATTGTGTTCAAAATTTAAAGGGCAAAATTGAAAAATGACAATTTTTGTTCATGTTTGACTATGATGATGTAGTGATAATAAAGCATGTTAATTTAGTAATTATCATGAAATTCAAGGGTAAAATGGTAAGGATATGAAAATTTCAAGGGTAAATTAGTAATTTGGCATTTAATGAATTTTTAATTCATTATTAATTAAGAAAGATGAAGAAAAATCAAGTTTTCTTCATTATTTTCTTCACCAAGTTGTGCTCACCATAACCAAGGTAAGAGAAATTTTTCTTTTCACTTTTTTAAGCATTTTGGTTAGGAATTTCGATTCGAGCAATAAAGGAAAATTGTTTTGTTCGAAGAGCTCTATCATTTGGTACCAATTTTGCATGCTAATATTGCTAGAATATGAAGTTCCCAAATTCTAAGGTTTATGTTTATATTAGGGTTTTATGAATTGATGAAGAATTGTGATGTTATGGAAGTTGTATAATCATATTCAAGCATGAAAGTTGATTAGAAATCATTAGAAATGATTATATACAATTTAGCCAAGTTTGGGTTTTATGGAAATTGGTTGTTTGAATTAAAATTGTTAGGGGTTTGATTGTAGATGAATGGGAATAATGTTTGGAAGTTGAATTCATGCTTGAATCAAGTTGGAAAGAAGATCTTAGGTGACCCTACATATTTGGCCAAAGGGAATTATTGGGGAAAATTTTAAAAATTTCCTTAAGGCTAAAAATGATGAATGGATGGTTTTGCATGCTTTAGAAAGTTGTTTGGATCAATTTGGAAGCTTATGGAGGTTTAGGGACCAAAACATAAAAAGGAAGAAGTTTGGGTTTAAAAAAGATATTAACATAGAGTTGAAGGGTAATGTTTGAATATGTGATTAGAATGCTGAAATTTAATACTTGGATGCTGAATTTTAAGTTAAAAAGTTGATATAAGATCAAATTGCAAATTTGGTAAAGTGTGATGATTGAATTCGAATGGATTAGGAAATAAAGGATTAAATGGTAATTATGAAAATATGAAGGTATTAAATTGAATATATTTTTACAATGTTGGAATGTTTGGGATTGATTTGAATAAGTAAAAATGATGAAGGACCAAGATACAAGTTGTAAGATGTGATAGAGAAATTAATGATGCAAAATAAGGAAGTTTGTTTAGAGTTTTAAATCTAGCAGTGAGTTTTAAAGATCCCCGGAAATTCTATTAAAATTATTAGAAGGTGATTTTTATTTTGTTGAGTTCTTTTGTCAATCTATATTTGTTTAAAACAAACAGGGATCGATTTCAAATTGTATAATGGAAGATACAAATTTTTTATCGAAGATAGGTCTGAAAATAGGGCAACAAATTCTGGAAATTGGATTAGAAACTTCACTATAAATTGTACAAGTTGAATTAGAAAGAGTGCTTTATCTGGTTAGATTTGTATTTGAGTTTAGTTTCAAACAGAAGAAATGGAATTAAATTCCAGTGCGTATATTAATACAGAAAAATGACTCTTTAAAGGTAATGCAAGTTGTCAAAATATGGAAATTTTAGAATTTAAGTGGAAATGGACTAGAAGTTGAAGAGTAATGCTTAAATGTTTGATTAGAATGCTTGATAACTTTTTTGGATGTTTGTAATTGAATTTAAATGGAAAGGGACCATTTTGAATAAATTGGAAATATTGAGAAGAATTTTGAAAGAATTCATTTTAATGGTTAGATGATTGAAATCGAAAGGATTAAATGAGTTATGAGTTGACATGAATGTTAAGATGATTACGTTATATTTTAAGTGCTATGGTTAGCATTGACGTTTTGAAGTAGATTTAATATCGAATAAGTATCGATAGATTCTTTATGAATTTTATTACTAGATTGTGCATATGTTAGTAAGATACTAATATATGCTTTGGATTGTATGTGATGTATAAATGATGAACATGAAGATTAAGATCAAAGAAAGCTTAAAGGTAAAGAAAAACTTCAAGAGTAAAGCTAGGAATGCTAAGTAAGATTACTAGTAAGGCATTACCAGGTGAGTGCATTTTACTTATGCTTTCAAAGTATGGAATGGGGAAGACATGCGATGAGTTAACCTCGAATGATTTAAAAAGAAATTGTTTTTAAATTGTTTTATTTCATATTTTATATTACTTTTTCAAATGATTTCTTGAATAATTTCGGTATGAACATGAAGATTAAGATCAAGAAAGCTTAAGGTAAAGAAACTTCAAGAGTAAAGCTAGGAATGCTAAGTAAGATTACTAGTAAGGCATTACAGGTGAGTGCTTTTACTTATGCTTTCAAAGTTGGAATGGGGAAGACATGCGATGAGTTAACCTCGAATGATTTAAAAAGAAATTGTTTTTAAATTGTTTTATTTCATATTTTATATTACTTTTTCAAATGATTTCTCTGAATAATTTCGGGTATGAACTGCCCATCGCATTTTATACTATTAAATGATATTTGCTTTTATTGATTATGGTAAAATCTTGAGAAGTGTTTGATATGTCAAATGATGGAAATGCCCATTGTAAATGCATTAAGTCTAGGAATATGGCATGCCATAGAGTTGAGCATTATATGAGACTTGGCACGAGTTTGACGTCACGAATGTGACGGTGGTGCCATTAACAGCAGCATTATAGTGAGCACGAGTTTGAAGTATGTGTGACGGTGGTGCTATTATATGATATTGAGCTCGAGTTTGGCATTTGTGTGACGGTGGTGCGTTGGTACTTAGCATGAGTTTGACGTCTGAGTGACGGTGGTGCTAATGTACCGGGAATACATTTTACGGCACAAGTTTGACGTCTAAGTGACGGTGGTGCCTGCACATATGAGATGAAAGTGTGATGTATTCCTTAAAGTGGATTGATACTATGTTCTACAGTACTTGTGCATTATAGTGTATGCTCATTTGACTCACATACCTTGCATTCTCATTTGTTCACATTGGGCTATGAAATGAATAAAAGTGAAAGACAAATATTTGAAATATAATGAAAAGTACATTTAAAGTGAGATGGAAAAGTACAGGTTTGATATACTTGATTTGGAATAAAGTTTTTATTGAGAACTTTGATTTGGCATTGAAAGCCATATATATATATATATGAATTGCTTATTTACAAGTTATTTTATATGATATTTACTTTTGTATACTTAGCATGTGATAATTTTCACGCGTATGTAAAAGTAAGTGATCGGAGTAAGGAGCTAGGCCCAGCATCAACTTTTGAAGATCAGATCCGCTCCATATCATATGATTCTTTTTTAATGATTTTATTTTAGAATAACTAAATTTTTACCGGTTTTTTAAAAAGATGATTTGTAAATTCTATGTGACCTCCTGGACACGTATGGCGTAACGTATACAGGAAATGGGTGTTACATTTATTAGTATCAGAGCTACATGTTTTAGCCGATTCTAAGCCTAAACCGAGCCTATTTTCAATTAAAAAATGTATACATGCCACTGGAATTCAATATTATTGATATAGTTATTGTGATTTGATTGATGTTGCTTCTTACTAATGTTATTAAATATGTATTTACTTAGACGTTTGAAGCAAAGAGAAAGGACAAAGAAGTTAAAATGTTAATAAGAATATTGAGATTTAGTTGACCCAAACCGACTAGAGAAGACTTCAGTAATTAGTTCCAAAAAGGTTAGTGTTGTAAGATTTTCTCCATTTTGTGGGAGGAATGCTCCGCCTTATAACGAGGAAGAAGATGTGAGGTGGTCACAGCTTACTCATGATAAAAATAAGGAAAGAATTAGAGAAGTCTATCTTTATGTCTCAAGAAGATGATATTCAAAGATCATCACGATATATTTTCTTTTGACAAACATGCATTCCTTTTAATTGATCTTGGTTTTACATCCTCGAATACAGCACTAAGTTAGTTAAAAAAAGATGGATTCATTTAGAACTTATCTCTATGATATAGTGTTACTACCCTTTGGGCCAGAGTGC
This sequence comes from Hibiscus syriacus, assembly GCF_006381635.1. Taxonomy (NCBI): domain Eukaryota; kingdom Viridiplantae; phylum Streptophyta; class Magnoliopsida; order Malvales; family Malvaceae; genus Hibiscus; species Hibiscus syriacus. The sequence continues at coordinate 117,453 of NW_024063062.1, read as the reverse complement.
TAGGGAGTTGTATATGTATATGTCCCTAGTGATTCAAGGAATTAGTTTCCGAAAAATCTAATGAATTATCTATTAAGAATTGAGATTCCTTCACTATACAATGGTGAATTTCCACTTAAAGCGAATATTTTGAAGGGCCTGAAAGTTTTTAAATCATAAGTGAATAGTAAAAGTAACATGTAAATCTATTAATTAAATTGATTTCAGTAGTAACTATTAAGAAGTTATTACAGTAAGGTTGTCAAGCCTTTCTAGTTAATGTGGTAGATTCTTAAACTTGAATAATATCTTTTATTGAAATTAGAGAGTTAAAGGCAAATTTTCAGGAATTGTTAGATCGAAGTTTTATAAGACTAAGTGTGTCACCTTGGTGTGCACCAATGTTGTTTGGTTTATGAAATTAAAGGACTGGTCTATGCGATTATGCTTAGATTATTGGTAATTGAATAACATACAGTAAATAATAAGTATATTCTCCCAAGGATCATGATATTTTGGTCTATTCTAAGACGAAAAAAGAACATGATCATGATGCATATCTTCACATTTTTTTCCTCAGACTTTAGTAGATCATGGTTAAATTTGTTGCCACCATGTGCTATAGCATTCTAGAATGAATTAGCACAAAAATTTTGTTTCACTTCAATATGCCCAATATGGATGCGAAGCTGAGGAACGACCTTACCTCCTTCAAACAATTGGAAGATGAAAATTTATATGAAGCTTGGGACTGTTTTAAGAAATTATTGCGAAAGTGTCCATTGGACGTAAATAGAGATGTTTTATAATGGGTTAAACATGCATACTCGCATGGTGGTTGATGCTTCAACAAATAGAGCACTGTAATAAAGTCATAAAATGAAGCATATGATATATTGGAAGATTTCCATAATCACTATCAACCCCAATACGAGGACCATGTTTGGAAAATATAATGTTGCAGAACGGACACTGATGCCTTAAATTCAATGGCTTCCCAATCAAACATTGACTGATATGGGAAAGAAACTACAAAAGTAGGGTGGAATGTATGAGGTAAAAGATACATATCATCTCTCTTGTGTTTATTGTGGTGATGCACACATTAAGAGAATGTCCACAAAACCTCGAGTCTATTTGTTTTATGAGAATTATGGGTCAATGCCACAACATTACCTCAAGCAGTACCTCTTGTCATACTTGTGATGATACAACTAATTTCGAATCAACCAAATCCAAGACCACCACATCCCTTTCCACAAAGATCCAAGAAAACCAAAAAGGATAAGCAATTCAAAGCATTTATTGATGTACTTTGGAAATTGAAAATCAATATTCCATTGATCGATGCTTTGGAGCAAAACCTAAACTACATCAAATTTATGCGAGAAGTACTTCCCAAAAAGAAAAGGCTAGGCGAGTTCGAAATTGTAGCACTTACCGAAGGCTGTAACACATGGCTACAAGTCGATTCCACTGAACTCAAATATCCTAGAAGTTTTACTTTTCCTTGTAGCATTGATGATCAATTTTTAGGTAAGGATTCATGCGATTAGGTGCAACATTAACCTTATGCCCTTGTCAATTTTTAGGAAGTTTGGAAGTGGAGAAGTGAGGCCTACCACCGTAACCTTGCAAATTGTCGATCGTTCCATTGTACATCCTAGTGGCATTGTGGAAAATAAGCTGGTGTGAGTGGATAAATTTATTTTCCCCACTAACTTCTTCATATTTGATTGTGAAGCCGACAAAGATTTCAATCATACTTGGCATACTTTCCTTGCTACAGGGTGAGCTCTTATAGATGCTGAAAAGGGAGGACTTACCATGCATTTAAATGATGAATATATTACTTTCCATGTCTTGAAAAATGTTTGTTATTTGGAAATTCATGTTGATTGTGATAGTATTGTTGTTGATGTTTATATGCGGGATCATTTGAAGGAATGCTACAACATGAATGAAATTGCCATTACCAATTCTGTAGAAATTGCAGAACCTGAGGAAGTTGAAGGAAATTTAATGCAACATTTTGAATCCTTAGAATTTCTTGATCAATCTATTCAAGCATCGAAGCTGTCAATAGATCAGCCTCCTAAGCTTGAGCTCAAAACGTTTTCCAAGCATTTGAAATATGTTTTTCTTGGAGAAAATGAGACTTTACCATGCATTATTATAGTATATCTCACAGCATCCTAAGCGAACAGTCTGGTTGTTGTTTTGAAGCAACATAATAGGGTAATTGCTTGGAGCATAGCTAATTTTAAAGGAATCAGTCCATCATTTTGCATGCATAAGATATTGATGGAAGACCCTATCAACATTTCAATAGAGTGACAAAGAAGGTTAAACCCAATCATGAAGGAATTTGTTCGAAAGGGAATTATTAAGTAGTTGGATGCTCAGATTATGTATCCTATTTCTGATACCAATTAGGTAAGCCCTATGCAATGTGTTCGCAAGAAAGGGGTATAATCGTAGTAGCAAATGAGAAGAATGAGCTGGTGACGAACAATTACGGGCTGACAAATTTGCATGGACTACCAAAAGTTGAATAAAGTTACAAATAAATATCACTTCTCGTTGTCGTTTATTGACCAAATATTTAATAAACTTGCTATAAAAGCATACTATTGTTTTCTTGATGGATATAGCAACTATAATCAAATTGCCATAGCTCCTGAAGATCAAGGGAATACTACCATCACTTGCCCATACGAAACTTTTGCATTTCGAATAATTTTGTTCGACCTGTGCAATATTCTAGCAACATTTTAGCGCTGCATGATGGCAATATTCTCCGATATGATTGAAGATTGTTTGGAGATATTTATGGATAATTTTTTGGTTTTTTAGAAAGACTTTGAGCAATGCCTTGCTAATTTGGCCATTGTGCTGAAGCGATGTGAAGAATATAACTTGGTTTTGAATTGGAAAAAATGTCATTTCATGGTGACCAGAGTCATTGTGCTGGGGTATCGTATTTCTCAATATGGAATTGAAGTCAACAAAGCCAAAGTTGAATTTATTGAAAAGCTACCTCCTCCTACTAATGTGAAGGTTGTAAGGAGTTTTTTAAGGACATGTAGGCTTTTACCAAAGATTCATCAAGGATTTTTCTCAAATTGAAAAACATTTATGCTCATTACTGGAGCAGAATAAAAAGTTTGAGGTGGATGATGAAGTCCTTAAATCATTTGAGAACATCAAATCTAAGTTGGTCAATGCTCTAATTGTCATAGCACCAGACTGGAGTTTACCTTTTGAATTAGTGTATGATGCCAGAGACCATGTTGTAGGAGCTGTGCTAGGGAAACGAAAGGAGAAAATCTTCCATGCTATCCATTATGCTAGCCGATCATTGAATGATGCTCAAGTCAATTACACCACAATTAAAAAAGAGCTGCTTGTTGTGGTGTTTTCTTTTGATAAATTTTTCCCATACTTGGTTGGAATCAATGTAATTATTTATACTGATCTTTCGGCTTTGAAGCATTTATTTGTTAAGAAGAATACTAAACCAAGATTGATCTGATGGTGTTACTTCTTTAAGAGTTTGACATTGAGGTTCGTGATAAAAAGGGGTCTAAAAACCAAGTGGTTGATTACTTGTCCCATTTGGAATTTGGAAGTGAGGATGGCAAAACACATATGAGTCCAGATGTCTTCCCCGATGAGCGATTGCTGGCCATCAATGTTCTACCATGGTACATAAACTTTGTGAATTATTTAGTTAGTGGCATATTGTTACAGGATCTTAATCATCAAGTTTGAAAGAAGTTTATGTGAGATATTAAAGCCTACTTTTGGGAAGAGCCTTACCTCTTTAAGCAATGTAACGACCAAATTTTAAAGAGGTGTGTTCTCGAAAATGAGCAGCAAAGCATTCTACATCATTGCCACAGCGCACCATATGGTGGATAGTTTTGTGGCATTCGTATAGCAGTAAAGGTCCTCCAGTGTGGTTATTATTGGCCATCGCTATTTAAATATGCCAATACCTTTGTACAACATTTTGATCGTTGATACCAGAGAATATGCAGCATTTCGCGATGCAATGAAATGATAATGCAGCCTATACAAAAGATTAAACTCTTTGATCTTTGGGGATTAGATTTCATGGGACCCTATCCATCATCTTGTGGCAATTTATTCTTTCTTGTTGATGTAGACTATGTGTCCAAGTGGGTTGAAGTTGTAACATTACCTTCAAGTGATTCTAAAATAGTTCTCCAATTCCTACACAAGCATATTTTTACTTGCTATGAAACACCAAGAGCCTTTATTAGTGACAAGGTTTCCCAATTTATTGGTCGACAAGTAGCGAATGCTATACATCATTATGGAGTAAAACATAGCATTGCTACAACATATCATCCTCAGACAAATGGCCAAGCTGAGATCACTAACTGCGAAATAAAGCAAATCTTGGAAAAAGAAGTGAATCCTTTAAGGAAGGACTGGTTCTTATGACTTGATGAAGTTTTATGGGCATATAGAACATCCTATAAAACCCCTTTGGGGGTGTCTCCTTATCACTTGGTATATGGCAAAGCTTGCTATTTACATGTGGAGCTAGAGCATAAGGCGATGTGGGCATTGAAAAAAATAAACTTTAATCTTGATGTTGCAGGCGAAAAATGAATGCTAGACCTCAATGAACATGAGGAGCATCGAAACAATGCTTACGAGAGTGCTCGAATCTATAAAGACAAAAGCAAGAAATGGTATGACAAACATATTTTGCCCAAATAGTTTTATGTTGGATAACAAGTTCTGTTATTCAACTCTCATTCAAAGCTCTTTCCTGGAAAATTTAAGTCTAGATGGTCAAGACCTTTTGAAGTGGCAGATGTATATCCTCATGGGGTTGTACTCCTAAAGAATTTTGTGGATGGGACCATATTAAAAGTTAATGGGTAACGTTTGAAACATTATTTTCAACAACAATGCCCTAGCATTACATCCATCACCCTAAGAGAACCCCCACTTTTTAAATTTTTCTTGTTATAAACAAGTCAATTTTCTCGACATTAGTTTAGATTAGTTCATTTTTAGATTTTAATACATTTTGCTATTTCTGTTTTTCAGGTTGTTATTGTAGCTATATTAGTATCTTTTATCTCTTGTACATGTTCATGTTGCATAGCAAATCTGTCCACTTCAACAGCAAGCTACATTCAGTTCTAGCAACTATTGCCAACTGGGTGGGTAAATTTTAGTTAAAAGTAATTTATGTGAGTTGTCACCCACTTTTACTCCTTTCATCTCTACCCTCCACTTTACCTATCACAACCATTTATCTTCTTTTATCTTTATCCTTATCATTTTATTTTTAAATTTAAAACCTTTCTCCACCATCACACCAACCTTAAAAGTAAATCACACTTATTGTATTCACTTTTACCTTCTTGTTTAGTCGTTTCTCCTTTCCATTCAAACACTCTTCATTTTTCTTGTTTTCCTCCATTTTCTTCTAAGTATTTTATTCCTTCAGCCATGGCTTTGATAAAGACGGTTGTCGTTAAAGACTTCGACCGTACCCCGACTCCTCCGCTACCAACCTAGCCAACGAAACTCGTGGCCTCTATTATTAATGAACTCATAAGTTTCATGGAAGCTGAACAATAGAGGTGGTATTTTGAGGACTTTATCGATCGAGAGTTTTGTAAAGAACAAGGGTTCGATTTGTCCACTGCTGACGATTTGAAACCTTTTACATATGTGGCCAATACCATTGCTTAATTGAAATGAGAGACTTTTTGCTCCCATCCAGGCCAGATTAATCACCATTGGGTTTGGGAGTTTTATAGCAATATAGTTACTGAAGAAAAACCATTAGTCTTTGTTCATAAAAAAAGTAGTTCACTGGTGGGCTACACCAATAAACTACTTGGCCTTGAATATGGTGTTTGCGAACACACTGAGTTTATCAACAATCTCACATTGGTTGCTCTAGATCAAGTCGGTAGGGACGTAAGCTTACCAGGAAAAACTTGGATAAAATCCTCTTCTAGCGACTACTCTATGTGCCGGTTAGACCTCAATCTTGAGGCACGGGTATGGTTTAGTTTTCACAGCACTTATTTAACATCGATTATGCACTCTTCAACAATTAATAAAGATATGATTTTATTGCTATATTCTATTTTAATGAGACGATAAATTTGTGGGAAAAATCATTTCTTCTGAGTTGTTTGCATGTAGTCAAAAAGCTACTAGTTATTTGTATTTCTTATCTTTTATCACTTCATTGTGCCACAAAGCACAAGTTGTATGTTTACCTTCTGATTAGGTTTAATAAAATCATAGTGTTATTACCATTGCTGCTATAAAATGGACACTATTAAAGGATGAACTTGAGTCGGAGTCCTCAACGCCAAAGTTTAGTGAGAAGCCTGCTATTGGACAACCATGTGAACCTCAACCTGTTGATACATCCTTCGATATTACAAATGTTATGGCATCTGTGGTTAGGGATGGCAACTCAACCCGAATCCGACGGGTTCCGACCCGACCCGACTCGATCGGGTCGGATTTTTTTTAAAAAAAATTCGCGATCGAGTCGGGTCGGGTTTTTTTTAAATGCACTGTTCGGGTCGGGTCGGGTTTAGGGTAAAAAAAATCTGACCCGACCCGACCCGAAAAATATATATAATTTTATCTTATATATTTAGGGATAATTACAATAATATCCCTCCATATAAAATTTTTTTCAATTAAGTCACTGTTTTCATTGAATTAAATTTTTTTTTTTATTATTTCGGGTCGGGTCGGGTCGGGTCGGGTGAAACATTAATTTTGTCGGGTCGAGTCGGGTCACGGGTGGAGAACCCTTTCTTCTCGGGTCGGGTCGGGTGGCCCAAAAACCCGACCCGACCCGACCCATTGCCATCCCTATCTGTGGTGGCACGACGGGACAACATAATGGCCATATTGAGCCATACTCGATCACAAATGCACTCATCTTAGCATTTCCGATGGGTTTTCTTGCTGAGCTTGCTCAGCCAAAATGTGTCAGATGTTGCTGACAGTTCCAACAGTGTTGAGGATGTGCCAACATCCAAGACTGATGTTGGGGATAACACAATGGAAACTGAAGCTAAAATTGATGACGTAGAGGCTTAAGAAAGAATTGAGGAAGATGATGAGGATGAGGAGGATGAGGTTGATTCAGTTGTATCAACGGACGTGATTGCATCTGGCTTTGATAATGTTAAACTCATGGAGACCATCGAGGAGACACTCAGCCGAGAGAAGGAAAAAAAGAAACTACTAGCCAAGAAAAGACAGCTACAAGGAAGCTTTTGGACCTAAATGATGACAAGGTTGCTCAGGATGATGCAACACTAAACAACAAGAGTTAGACACTTCCAAGTTTATTAGTGATGTGCTGAAAGATGTAGAGCAAATCGTGACTGCAAGCCAAGCTGAGAATCTTACTACTAAACCACTGGTCGATGCTGCGGGGCAATCAGGGGACACCAACGTACTAACATATGTTGTTGTATCTACTGAACCTGTGGATTATGCCCATATAGCAAGCAGAATTGTCAAGGAAATCCAACAAGATATAGCTAGCAAGCCTAAGAGTTCAACCGTGAAAATTGTAGGAGGCGCTAAGGGAAATGTCGAGGACCAAGATACTCAAACACTGAAACCAATCAAGAAGGTTCCTTTTGTTATCCCTGATGTTGCTATAGTGAAAACCACGTCAACGTCCACAAGCAACAAACGGAAGAGCTCGATGAAGGCAAAGGTGACCTCCAAATATGTCCGACCAAGTACTACCACCCCAAGGAAAAGCCCGAGGAAATCAAATTAGGGGAGTTTTGTTCTCCTTTCTCACGTTTGCTTTATTTTTCTTTTAGGTTTCTATGCATTGAAGGCAATGCACACCTTAGGTTTAGGGGTGTATTGTCCAATTATGCTGTTTAAATATGATCATTTAATGTTGTTTGCATTGTTTATTAGTGTTTACATTGTTATATGATGTTAAGCATTTTGTTTTAGCATTATGTTTCATGAAACATATTGTTTAGGATTCGCATGGATAATACCATAGGTTGGTGTTATAAAATCAAAGAGTTTTTAAACTAATTTTGATGATACCCAATGATGGATAATTTAGAGAATGAAATGTTATGGGATTGTTTAGGAAGTTGTTTGAATTAGGATCAATAGAAAATTTTTATACCTTAGGTGTATGTTTTCAATACTTAGAGAATTTATGAATTTTTTAATTGAACTCACATCTTTATTATATGTTGTAACATTTCACAACTAGATGTGTCTGAGATTGGTTCTGGTATAAAAACACCACTCAACTAGAGGTGCCCATAACTGGCTCTAGCAATAATAAGGGTGAAAATAAGTTGGAGGTGCCTAACACTGGCTCCCGCATTAGTAGAAAATAAGATGATCGCTACAACATTGAAAATCATAAATTGGGTAGGTTCACATTTTTCTAAATTAGCTAAGTATTGACTAAATACATCTAACCTGCACACTATGGGTTCTGATTTGGGTAAGTCAATAATGAAATTCCTTATTTCAGATTATATGAATGTTGTATGTAGTATTATAGCAATGACCTGACGGTTGAAAATGAAGTTAAATATTGAGTTGATTTATTGATATTGATATGTGGTATTGTTGTTTAGGTTAGTTTCATTTCAAGCATATTGTTGATTGAGGATAAGCAAACACTTAGCTTTGGGGGTGTGATAACTCTCCAAAAGAGTTATCATATCAATCCTTTGTATCTAGGTGTCGCAAACGTCTTTCGGGTGGACCCTAAATTAGGATTTGACTTGAATAAATGGATTAGAGTCACCACCGATCATTTAAAAAATATTTAGGTTGATCGGACCCCATCTTACCTTAATTATGTTTTACAAGAAATATTTTGTATTCGGGAGTTGGTTACAGTAAAGGATTAGCACCATTGAACTGCCCTTTCGATACTATTTTAATTTGTCGGTTGTCTTAATTGCAAAAATTAAAAGACTCGATTCGAATTACTTACCTTTGATCAATTGAAATTACCTCCAAAAAGTTGAAAATGTTAGATTATAAAATAAAAGAGATATCAAATAAAAATTAAATTTAAAAATATAAATCAAAGAAGGAAATATTAAATTTTAAAAAAATGTTATATAAAAATTGTTAAAAGAAAAAAAAAATAAATGAAGAAAATATTAAATTTCAAGAAAAAAATAACGAAATAAAAATGTTAAAAGAGAAAATAAAAATAAAAAAGTGGGAAAATAAAAAAAATGTTAAATTTGAAAGAAAATACAAGGAAAGAAAAAATAAAATAATAATAACTGAAAAGGAAATATAATAAAATAATAAATAATAGTAGTAAAGATAAAAAAGGATTTTTAAAAGTTGTTTTTAAAATAAAATATAAGAATTAAATAAAAAGAAATAATTAAATAAATAATCTAAAGAGATTGAGATAAAAAAAAAGCAACCTCAAACTTCAGCTTAGCCTCAAATTCCTCGGATGATCGAAACAGATCTTTACTTCAAAATTCACGTCAACTTACAAGGACAATTCTTCGATGCTGACTCGGACTATGTTGTTTCAACAATAATTGGTTCCGATCTCAGTTTCCTCTTAGCAAACAATTTGGCTAAGTGTGTTCTCGGAAAGTCGAATATGCTTCAATAAGAAAATCCTTAATTCTCACGTTTGGGATTGATCCTTCGTTTTAACCTTTAGCTTAAAAGAAAATCAACTAAGCATGACTAAAGTCATACTTATCATAATTGTTGAAATGAAATTTAAAAGAAAATGAAGAAGTGTACGAAAACTAGAGAGAAAAATGAGATTTTATTCCCATATCCGTGATGATATCCTAGGCTCACCCTAAGAGGGTATTTATAGCCTTCAAATTCTTAAAAACAAGCTAAAGATAATTCCTAAAATAATATCTTTTATCATAATTAAAACACTTAAAAATATTTAAACTAAAATATCTAAAACAAAGATACAATAAAATAATATTCTAAATCCTAATTGAAATACTAACATCTAAAAATGCAAAGATAAAATATAATGTTTAAAATATTATCCTAAACTTGAGTTTAATTCAAATCTGGATTCGAGAAACGGTCGGCCAATCCATTCATGCTTCTAGAAACGCTGACTGGACCTTTTAGAAATTCCCACGTCAGACCAAAGTCATGCTCATGTCTTCAGTCGTGACCAAATAATAAAAAAATTGAAGAATAAGCCCTGGATGAAAATGGGTGTCTACAACTGCCCCTTTTTGTCTTTTTTCGTGTAACAAAAAATAAGACAAAGATAAAAGGACACAAATTTTTCGTTCGGCATGAAGGGGTCCCTCAGTCTAATATCCTCCCTTGTGGAGTTGAAAATTGACTTTAATATTGCAATTAGGAATAACTCCCTGTTAAATTGAGTTGTGGACGACTCCTCCGTCGTGAAGTTGAGTCAGTCTTGAAATAATATCCTTCTTCATGTAGTTTGGAATTTGAATCGGAAGGTGACTTCTTGTTTCCAAATCGTAGTCAACCTTGGTCTTCTTATCAGTTTAAAGACTTCGGTTTGTAAATTCAACCAGAAAGTAGTTCCTCGTTGTTACCATGTGGTTGATATGTCCTCAAGATGAATGGAATCGAACTCAAAGGTTTTTGTTGACAAATAGCCCTTCTTGCCTTGAGCTATGCTGTAAATATACTGGGATATAGTTCCTTGTTACTAAATTGCAGCCAACCTAGGTCTTCTTCTTGACTTAAAGACCTTAGTTTAAGCTTCAACCGAAAAGTAGTTCTTCGATGCTACCATGCAATTGATATGTCATTGACCTGAATGGAATCGAACTTAATAGTTTTTATTAACAGATAGCCCTTCTCGCCTTGAGCTATGTTGTAATAGGCAGTGAGATAACCCCCTTATTTATGACATAAGCTCCTTCTCAATTTGGCATCCATTTCCTCTAAATTCTTTTTGAATTGGTCGAATTCTCTTTAGTACAAGATCTCCTTCATGGAATACTCTTGGGTGCACCTTTTTATTATGTGCTTGAATCATTCGTTTTTGGTAGAGTTGATCATGGTGAATGGCTTTCAACCTTTTTTCCTCTATTAGGTTCAACTAATCATATCAAGTTTGTACCCATTCTTCATCAACTAATTTAACTTCTGACAAGACCTAGAGTGATGGAATCTCTACCTCAATGGGCAGTATTGCCTCCATCCCATATGCTAATGAGAACGGAGTTGCCCTAGTTGAAGTCATACTGAAGTTCGGTAAGCAAACAGAGCAAAAAGTAATTTCTCATGTCAATCCTTGTATGTCTCAGTTGTTGTCTCCACTTTCTTCTTGATTTTTTGTTTGTTGTTTATATTGTTCCATTCATTTTCGGTCTATAAACAGTAGAGTTGTGATGTTTTATATTAAATTATTCACAAACAGCGTACATCATCTTATTGTCCAGGTTCGTGGCATTATTGGTAATGATTCCCTCAGGTAAACTATACCAACATATGATCTCTTTTTTCAAGAACTTACAAATAGTGGACTGAATGACACTGGCATATGATGCAGCCTCTACCCATTTCGTAAAATGGTTGATTTCTATAAGAATGAAACGATGACTATTTGAAACTTTCGGATGAATTTTCCCAATAACATTCATGCCTTACATAGAGAATGACCATGGTGTGGTCATTATAATGAAGAGGTTGGGTGGAACATTGATTTTATCCCCATAGATTTGATATTTGTTACATTTTTTAGCATAACTGATGCAGTCGCTTTCCAATGGGGACTAGAAATATTCGCATCTCATAATTTGCCTCAACATCATATGTTCATTTGCATGTGTTCCGCAAACTCCGTTATGTACCTCTTCTATTATCATCTTTACCTCTTCTGCATCTACACATCTCAACAGGATCTGATTATGGCTTTTCTTGTACAATACTTCTCCATCAAGGACATATCCAACCGCCATCCTTCTAATAGTTCTTTTATCGATTTCAGTGGCTTTCTCTGGATAACTTCAGTTTTTGATGTATTGTAGAATGTCATGAAACAAGGTTACCATAGCTCTCTGATATGTTTCCCAAGCATTCTTTAATCCGAAAAGCATCACCTTGTAGTAGATGGTTCCCCACATTGTGACAAATGTAGTTTTTTCCATGTCCTCAGAATGCATCTTAATCTGGTTATATCCTGAGAATCCATCCATGAACGAGAAGAAAGTGTTCTCGGCAGTATTATCCACCAGAGTGTCTATGTGCGGCAGAGGAAAGTTATCTTTGGGACTTGCTTTGGTAAGGTCTCGGTAATAGGCACACATGCGTACTTTTTCATCTTTCTTTGAATCCAACACTATGTTAGCCACCCATTTCAAATACTTGGCCATTTGAAGGAAGTCAACATCGAACTGTTTCTTGACCTCTTCCTAGATTTTAAGAAGCATTTCAGGTCTCATTCTCCTTAACTTTTGTTGCACATGTTTGCATTCTAGTTTGATAGGAAAATTTGGACTACTATATATACATCTAGTCCTGGCATGTCTTGATAAGACCATGCAAACACATCTATGTATTATTAAAGTAAGGATACTAAGTTTTATCTTGCTTCAGTTGAGAGAGTTGTTCCAATCCATTCTCTCTTCTTACGTACCTAGATTCACGTGGTAATATTTTATTGTCTTCTCTTTCTACCATCCTTAACAATTCGAAGGGTAAACTGCACTCGTCTTTATTGTCACATTCATCAACTTCCCCAAGACAAACAAACTATTCAAAATCCACTTTCGGGTCAGTATCATCAGCGCCTATATTATCATTGTCTTGGGACCTGAAGGAAAAACGAACTTTGCATGTGTGAGAGGAAAATATCCCACACGAAATAGAAAAAGATTAAATTTCAAAGAGGATAAAATGAAGTAATGAACGAAAGAAAATTGAATTAAAAAAAAGTATTGAATAAAGAAAATTGAGTTTGAAAAAAATGAAATAAAAATGTTTGCCATGAAAGAAACTGCATCTTTTATTGAACCTAAAAAAACATTTATTCACACTTACAAAAGATCACATGTTGCCCCGAGTGTAGGAAAATACGAATAGTTTGTGTATTACTCTGAAATAAATTTGAAAACCACAAGTAATTCTTCAGCCGTCAAGTTACTAAGCACCGATACAGGTGGCAAAGAACGAATTCCTGGCCCGTCTATATTTTCAGCGTTCTTTACGGTTATAACGTTAATAATAAATTTTTCAAGGCATCCTCCAAATCTGGTGAGGTCGTAAAGAGGTGGAAAATCATGGGTTCCCATTGAAAATCTTTCTCGTTCAATTTGGCCAACCTTCTGTCTCGGCCTTTCTGGATTTCCTTCCTCTTTTGTTGTTAACTGGGCTAAAAACCAAGCCCGAACTGGTCTAGCTTTGTTATAGGAAGGACGGGATCGATCCTTCCTTACAACAAACTCCCAAATCCTTTTCCCATCTTGGAACCTCTTCCTAGGGTCTGTTTGATCTCAATTTTAGTGTTTTCGGAGAGCCGTGGTTTGGAAATATTTCCTCCTTCAGTCACAAATATGGAATTCACAAACTCTAAAGAGCAGAATGAGCATTCTTCCACTTCATCATTTACTTCTATGTATAGGGCGTCAATAGTCACACTCGCCACGATATATTCTTCAACATTAACAATTACAAGAGCCCCATCGATAACAAACTTGACTTTCTGGTGCAGTATAGATGGTACTACTCCGTTTGATGGATCTAGGGTCCTTCCAAAAGGTAGTTGTAGGAAGGCATTATATCCATTACCAAGAATTAAACGTTGTAAGTAGTAGGTCCAATGGTTAAAGGCACTTCAATCTTGCCAATTACCTCCCTCTTGGTCTCATCAAATGCTCGGACCACACTCTGGCATGTTCTCATGTGGGAAGCATCTATTGGCAGCCTTTTTAATGTAACCAAAGGCATCACATTTAGTGTTGAGCCATTTTCAATTAATACACTCGGTAAGTTGTCCCCCATACAATGAGTGGTGATGTGTAATGCCTTAGCTTGACCTTGTCCTCCAGATGAAATCTCATCATTAGAGAACGAGATGAGATTATCAACTTGAATGTTGTTAATCAGTCGATCCATCTTGCTAACTGGTATGTCTTGTGGTACAAATGTCTAATTTAGGATCTTTAAAAGTTCTTCCTTGTATGCCTTTGAACTTAGCATCAGTGCTAACATTGAAATACATGTCGGCAGGCTATGTAATTGGTCTACGATGCTATACTCGTTGTGCTTTAAAAATTTTAGGAACTCTATAGCTTCTTCCTCCTTTATTGGCTCATTTATTGTCAGTGCATCTCCTTTGAAGGGTTCAAGTGGTCTCTGGGAAGACTTAGAATCTTGGGCGTAATGTTTCTCCATGGCATGCCCCTTTTGTTGTCGTCTTCTTTCGTAATGTTTACTTGGCATTCATACTTCCAGGGCACTTGCTTACTGTCCTTGTAGGAAAAAGGTCGAGGTGTTGTGATCACCACCTTTTATTATGTTTTCTCTGCTGTTACTTTAGGAGTAATTACCAAAGGATGACCCATGTCGTATCTGCTTTCAGATGACTCTTCAGCTGCACAAACGTCTTCTTCTGGAGAGTCTTGGATTTCGTCTTCGAATTCCAGCTTCTTCCTATCCATCATGAGCTGGATTAAATCCTTAAACTCTAGGCAATCTTACACTTCATGCCCTTCTTCATTTTGGTAACAATAGTGGTTACCATCTCCAATCCTTGGTGTATCAAAATGTGGTGCAAGAAACCCTACTTTCGTCATTTATTTCCATACCCAAGCCAAAGGAGACTTTATTTCAGAAATATCAGTCTTAACTTTCATGTTTTTATCTGTAGTAATTGCATTAATCCCAACCTCTTGATGATCATGAAAAGGATTTTGTGTACCATTTTGTGCTCCCGAGTCGAAGTAGATCCAATTCTTTTTATTTATCGATTTTCCTTCCATGGTTGGAAATTGCGCCCAAATTTAGATCCAAAACGATTTTCCTTGGTGATGATAGTTTTGATCGGATTCTGAATGTATATTATAGCTGTGATTGGTGTAATATTCGTCAGGCTCTCTAAACTACCTAAAGCTCCACTTGCCCTCAGGAAATCTGATATAGGTGTTTGAGGTGTCTTCAAGGTTGCATCTGCCCCATTCATTCTTAAACCTGCAGGTCAGTCTCGGATTATATCCATGGAAGCCCTTTTGCTTGGATTTCCTTTTTCTTCCTCTTACGCCCTACGTTCTTCACAGGAATTGACTGTATTAATCTCTATTGAAGCAACGAATTCTGAGTATTGGACCTTAACCCCTTTCTCTTCTACCTTTCACCTTTGAATGGCTTGCTCTAAAGGATCCTGGAATTTTCCTTTAAGGTTACTAGGAATCTTAACTAAATAATTTGGGGTTCCATTCTAGTTTATCCAATGAGTATCTTTATAGGTCCACTTCTCATTCGGGGGCCACTGTGGTTGGACATATCTTAGTGTAACCAATCTGGATGTCAGCATTTTTAATGTAATTTTTCAAGCGAATAGTGGAAGGGGGAACTGAAAAGCCTTCACTTTCTTTTTTCTCATCTAATTCCCATAACGAGATGCTACTTACTGATGGCTTTATAGATAGAACTCGATTGTCTTGATTGGATGATTGTAAAGGATTAGAACCTCTAATCATGAGAGATTGATTCTTTTTAGCTTTCTTGATCAGCATTTGGTCATCTTCTATTCCCCTCTTCTTTGAGTAAATCTTATCCTTCATAAGGGAAACTTTATCCCTCATTATCTCTTCATTCATTGCTGGTCTCGTGGAACCCTCTACAACCACATTTTATTTTTGGAACTAACTTGAAATATTCAGCTCCTTAACATGTCATCGATCACTTACCACTGTCATTTCAGTTTCAACACTAGCATTCATAATTCCATCCAAAAAGGGATCCTCTAGTGGCTTCTCTCCATGGATCGCAACATTCACCATGTCCATTAATTTGGTCATTTGTTCTCTTGATTCATTCTGAAATCTTTTTGCTTGATCGATCATCTCTTGTTGGATTTTTACGAGTTGCTCTTGAATTTTCTCAATCCTACCAACACGCGCTAATATCACATTCATCTTTTTTATCTTTCTATAGACACGCTCCAGGTAACTTCAATTTGCTTTCATAGCTTCTCTTTTATTTGTCTTATCTTTTCAACAGTTACATGTGTTTTTTTTTGCTTTGATATCTTTTTTTAACGAGTGCTTATGGAGGTATTTCCGGTGTTTGTTCTCTCTTCTGATGAGACATTTTTGTTAGTTAATGTGAATGTAAAAACACGAAAAATGAAAAGCAAACATGAAATGCAAGAAAATGCATGATGCATGAGAATTAGTGGCATTGATCCAGAAACGTGTCTGTTATTATAAATAATATTTATTGAGGAAAAAGTGTTTTATTTTTTAATTAAAGATACATTCTGACTAAGTCCTCTAAACCCCGAATAGTCTCAGGTTGGATACCTTATCGGACCACTCTAGCTTCTTAGCTAAACCGTGCAAGTATCGAGTTACTTTTTGCACTTGTTCCTAGAAGTCTCGAATAACTGCTTTCATTCTTTGCTGGATCTCTTCCCAATGAAAACGCCATTGGAAACCTCCATTGAAGGGAACTATCTAAAGCTCACTTGTTTGTTTCTTGAACCCGTCCACAATGGCCTTCAACTCAGCTATAGTTTTCCCATCATGTTCTCGTTGTCTTTGAAGGGGCCTCTCTAGGTCAATAACCTTTTTCTCATACACCCTGCCACTTTTGTCAATCCGTTCTTGAAATCCTAACTCTTGATGTGCTTGATGTAAACCCGATCCATTCTGATTCATTCGTAATGCAGCAGAGCAATATATTCTTCGATTGTGGGTACCAAGTCTTCTTGATTAAACGTGAAGTATTTGTACCCCAGATTCCATAATTGTATTAGGGCTTTGATTAGGGGCTCATCTGTCTTGACATAGAGTAGAAGCACAATATCACTATAACGCTAGTAGAACCTCCTTTTCTGGTTACTTTTACAGCTGCCCCAAATATTTCGCAATTCTTGAACATCATTCTGCTTTAGGCTGAAAACATAGCCAACCAAATCTGACACATAATTTTCTTGCAGACTGTCTCCCTTTTCTTTATGAGTGTTTTCGGACCATAGTCGTACCTCGACATTTTTCACCTCTTTTTATGATGCAAATGATAAAGAGCAAACATGAAAAAGAACAGTTACTAAGATATAAATAATATAATAATAAAAGTAAAAAAATGATAAGGAAGTAAAACATCCTAGGTTTTGAAATTGAGTTTTGGGGTAGGCTCTAATTCCTGTAGTCTCTCGGTTTAGGTTCTAAAGAAGGTACCCGAGTTCTCCTTGCTGGTGTCCCCTTCGACTTCCAAGACCTTCAGTTTTAAGCCATTACAAGCTTATGTGGACCAAGTTAAACTCAAGAGGATACATTCCCTTATGTCCATACGGAGAATAAATTCACACGAATACATAAGGTATATGAATCTCGAAGGTTACTTGCTAGGCCTATACGGAGACTAAATTCCCATGAAGGTGTCTCTTTCACCTTCACTTAAGAAAAAGTTTGGAGCTCGGGTATAGAGCATGAGATGAAAATGTTTAATAATTTGAAATCATTAAAAAACGTCAGTACAACTATTTATTTAAAAATTAATCAAAGATAAATAATTAGAATTGAATAAATAAATTAAAATTTGTTATTTTCGCTTAAAAAGACAACCAAAAATTAATTCTGGTCTGACTCACTTACCTAGTCTCCAACAGAGTCGCCAAGCTATCGCAACCGTCTTTCGGGTGGCCCAGAATTGGGCTTTGACTTGAATAAATGGATTAGAGTCGCCACTGATCATTTAAAAAATATTTAGGTTGATCGGACAATATCTTACCTAATCTGTGTTTTACTAGAAATATGTCAAATTCAAGAGTCGGTTACAGTCAAAGAAGGATTAGCACCCTTGAACTACGCTTTCGGTACCATTTTAATTTGTCGGTTGTCTTAATTGCAAAAATTAAAATTAAAATTTAAAGACTTAATTCGAATTACTTACCTTTGATCGATTGAAATTGCCTCCAAAAAGTTGAAAACGTTAGATTATAAAATAAAAAAATATCGAATAAAAATTAAATTTAAAAAAAAAATCAAAGAAGGAAATATTAAATTTAAAAAATGTTATATAAAAATTGTTAAAAGAGAAAATAAAATAAATGAAGAAAATATTAAATTTCAAGAAAAAAATAATGAAATATAAAAATGTTAAAAGAGAAAATAAAAAAGTGGGAAAATAAAAATAAAAAAAGAAGTGTTAAATTTGAAAGAAAATACAAGGAAAGAAAAAAATAAAATAATAATAAATGAAAAGGAAATATAATAAAATAATAAATAATAGTAGTAAAGATAAAAAAGGTTTTAAAAAGTTATTTTTAAAATAAAAGGTAATAATGAAAAAAAAAATAATTAAATAAATAATCTAAAGAGATTGAGATAAAGAGAAAATTATAGTGAAAGCAACCTCATACTTTAGCTTTGTCTCAAATCCTCGGATCATCGAAACAGATCTTTAATTCAAAATTTACGTCAACTTACAAGGATAATTCTTCGCTGCCGACTCGGACTATGTTGTTTCAACAATAACTGGTTCTGATCTCAGTTTCCTCTTAGCAAACAATTTTGCTAAGTGTGTTCTCGGAAAGTCGAATATGTTTCAATAAGCAACTCCTTAATTCTCAAGTTTGGGATTGAGCCTTCGCTTTAACCTTCAGCTTAAAATAAAATCAACTAAGCATGACTAAAGTCATACTTAGCATAATTTTGAAACAAAATTTAAAATAAAATGAAGAAATGTGAGAAAAATATAGAGAAAACTAGAGAGAAAAAAGAGATTTTATTCTAGATCTGAGATGATATCCTAGGCTCACCCTGAGAGGGTATTTATAGTCTTCAAATTCCTAAAAACAATCTAAAGATAATTCTTAAAAATAATATATTTTATCCTAATTAAAACACTTAAAATTATTTAAACTAAAATACCGAAAACAAAGATAAAATAAAATAAGATTCTAAATCCTAATTGAAATACTAACTTCTAAAATTACAAAGATAAAATATAATCTTTAAAATATTATCCTAAACTTGAGTTTAATTCAAATCAGGATTCCAGAAACATGCAGTCAATCCATTCGTGCTTCTAGAAACGTTGACTGGACCTTCTATAAATTGATATCATACCAAAGTCGTGCCATGTCTTCAGTCGTGACCAAATAATAAAAACAAATTACAGAATAACCTACAAGAACCATTTGAGGAAAGGATTCGTTTTTTTTATGAGGAGAGCAACCATTCGTACGAAAAGAAAATCAGCAAGAAAAACAAAACAAAGGACTATTGGAGAAAAAAGTGATTTTTCATCAACAACAAAAAAAACAGATTCAAAAGGGAGCAACAAATGCCGAGAGAAAAATTAGAGGCGCGCTGAAATGAAACAAAGTTTAAGAACTATTTGTAACTTTTAATCTTTACTGTGCAGCGCCATTTTGTACAGAAATCAATGGACTTGGAGTCATGGGATATTTGCTTGCTAAGGGTTCCCACTATTTGTAATCTCATCTTTTAACCCATAAATTGAATTTTCATTTTCATGATTCAAGCTTTTATTTTCACTTTATTATTTGATCCTTTCCTATTCGGTAATGAATTTTGTTAATAATTATGATTTAGGTTTTAAACTTGTTTTTTTTTTCATTTTAGTCATTTTTTTCATTTGTTTATATTTTCACTATTTATACATTGGATGTCTGGTTTTAAATATTTTTATTTTAGTCCTGCCTAATATTTATGTATTAATTGCATTTCCAGTACTTGTATTGTCTGATGTTTGTGTTTGTTGTCATGATTCTTGTTTGATTTTATAGTTTAACCTTTAAAGTTAACTATCTTTTTACTTTGGTCATCCATTTCCATAATTGTTTAACTTTATGATATTTGCATTTAAGCATGCTATATTTATGTTATTTTGTTTAAGTTCTCGTTGGGTTTCTCTTACATGGGCATGTCATTTAATATTAATATGTATATAATATAATTTTAATTATTAATATATATACATATATGTCATATAGTCTCGTACGTCTTTTAGTAAATATTAAATGTTTACCTAGATTCATTTATTTAGGGTAAACGTATTTGGTTGGGGTTCAATGGTAGTATTAATAAAAAAACGAGATAATATTATTTTGGGAGAGGAATTTATGAAAATGTCTCTTGACTAGTAAGAATTGTGTTTTCAAGGATTATTCGTATAAAATAATATTTTATACTTTGTATATTCGAAAGATTTAAAAAAATGTTTACTAAAAATTAAGAAAATATTATTTCGTGAGTGAGATTCATGGAAATGGCATTAAGTGACAAAGAGTGTGTGAATTGTTCGTACAAGATAATACCCTTTTTTGTATTCTAGTGGTTTCTAAATATATTAAATATATTTTTTATTTATTTTAAAAATTAAGGTAATATTATTTCATATGGAGAATCTATGTAAACGCGTCTTAACTGACAAGGAGTGTATTTTCAATGATTGTTCATATGAAAGAATATTCTTTTAATTTTTTTCTAATAGGGATCATAATCTAAATGCATATTCAAATTTGCAAGTTTCATTGTTTAGATACGTATAATCATTGAAGTATCAATTTTGGGAGTTGTGGGAGTGTTCATCCTTTCCCATTTGTAATCGACTCCCCAAACCTTAAAAATGAATTTCTGGTTAAACGTATACCAGTTTTGTCTTTTAAAATGATTTTGCTTAAAAAAATAAAAGATAATTTTAAATATTTTATCTATTTAACCCGAAGGTCGATGACGGCTTCAAATTTATTTTTTCAAAACTCTATTTTCTTAAAATTAAGTTAGATCGCATCCCTACTTACTATAAAGCTTAAGAATCGTTCCAACTGATTTATTCTAATTATGCAAATTATTATATTATAAGATCATTGAATGTATGTGTAGACACTAATTTTTCATTTTTAAATTATTATTATTATTATTATTATTATTATTATAAGTATTATTATTATTATATTAATAAATAAATTACAGGGCCCAAAATTGGAGCCCATTTACAATCAGCCCAGATGGCCCAACAGAAGCCCAATCTGGTCTAATAAAACCCTAAACCCAAATAAGGTTTCATCATTTCTAGCTCCAACCGCCTCAGCTCACAGCCGTTCGATATGGCCTTGATCCAACGGTCCAGATAGTCCCAGCAGGAAACCCTATGGGTTATGATACCTTAGGGACTATGGCCGCCGTTCATCAGCCAGATGCTGCCACCGCCTCGACCTCTACTGCCAGGTGCTCGAATCCGCCTACCAACTGTTGTCGCCCTCACCAGAAGCCTCCAGAAGGTCTACACTGGCCATCCATGACAGCTGCTATATGGTGAGTCACCATATAGTTCGATGACTCACCGAAAGTCACCAATGGAACTGGTCCGAAGGGAGTACCTCCATGGCTATAAAAGCCATCACACCTACAAAAGGAAAAAAACAGCAACAAAGAATAGAGAAGAAGCAAAAACGATAGCAACATCAACAGCAAGCAAACAATACCAACAGCAACCAACCACTAACCGAGAAAAAAGAAGAAGAACTTACCTTGCCGGAGAACCCCAAACATCATCAAAAAAACCGAAAAACCGAAGGTATTTTCTTTAGATCTACGCGATTCTAAGGGTTTTTTTTTTGAAAAAAAACTAATGTTGGAATCGGTTTTAGGGCTTTAAGATCTTCGATTTGGGGTAAGTTTTGTAAAATCCGACCACCATGAACGGTGGCCAGCGGTGGTGGTCGGTGCCGGAGTAAGGCAGCGGCCGGTGTCTGGTTTCCCTCCGGCGAGGGAAACTTAGAGAGAGTCGAGAGAGACTCTCTTCTTAAGAGAGAAGAAAAAAAAAGAAATGATTTTAGGCCTAAAATGGTCGGTTTGGGGGTATATAAATCCCAACCCAAACGACGTCGTTTTGGGGAGGGACCCCTGCGTAATTTTACGCACGGGTAAAACCATTTCCGCACTCCATCCAATATTATAACTTTACAATTTGGTCACTAAAATCAAGTTTTATACGTTTTAATTATGTCTTTCAATTTAAGTTTATTATAATTTAATCCTTAACATAATTATATATATTTTAGGGTGAATAACCAATTTAACCACTGTAATTTTATTAATTAATATTTTAGTCTTGTATTATTATTATGGTTAAATTACACTGTTAATTATTGTTTCTAATAATATTTTGAATTAGAGCATTAAGTTTTGATATTTTATATTTTAATCATTTATGAATATGATGCTATATTTATTTCTTTTATTTTGATCATTATTTAATTGCAATTTTTATTTTGTTTTTATTACTTTCGATATGTTTAAATTATTACTTTAATTATTATTTTATTATTATTTTCATACTAGTCATATTAATATATGTATATATATATATATGAAAGATTAATAAGTATTATTTAATTAATTTCACAAATTAATTAAATAATAATATTTATTTATTTTTAAATATTAAGAAAGGGCGGTCTTAAAATAACTAGATCATATTCTGGTATTTTAAAAATAAATAAATATCCTGCTTATAAATATATATATATATATATTTACTTCGTTTTTATTATTTTTAAGAAAATTATTATATTCTTATTAATATTTATTTATTTATTAATATTAAAGAAATGAACAGTTTAAAGTAACTAGATGTCATTTTCTAAATATTTTTAAATAAATAAATACTCTATTTAGTTTTATAAAAAGTATTTTAATATATTTTATTTTAAAATTATGCGATTGAATTTGGAATAAGCGGATCATAAATTAAATTTATTTGAATTCTTAAATTCACTATTAGAGACAATTTATAATCGACAAGGATGAATTGTTGGCATTGTGGGAGTGCTAATCCTTCTCCAAACGTAACCGACCACAAATCCCTTTTTATTATTAAAAAGAATGATTTTTTGGTTAAAGGCAGACCAATTTATCTTTTAATTGATGTTTTCTTAAAAACTCTTTTAAAAGATGGTTTTTTAGGTATTTGACCAACCTGACCCAAAAGGCCGATGCCGACTCCCAAAATATTTCAATAAAAACCATTTATCCACATTATTTTTTCCGCCAAGTAAAATTTTGTGTCATGATGAAATCCGGTTACCACAGCTTGGCGACTCCGCTGGGACTATCGTCAACCTAAGTGGATTATATATTGTCTCTATAATTATAAATTGAGAATCCAATTTTATTTAATTTATGATTCTTTTTCTTTCATTTTTTTATATATACTCTTCTCTATTAATATTTAATTGCTTTTTAGATATTAATTTCTGTGTGAAAATTTCTCCTCACACCCATCACTTGCATTGCATAACATAAGCTCTATAATTGAGCTCTTTCCCTTTTAAGTAGGAGTGAAAGCGACGTCTTCGTGAGAATTTATTCTCCGTGTCATATCTAGCAAGTAACTTTTGGGGTTCATATGCTCTATGTCTTCGTGAGAATTTATTCTCCGTGTCAGGCATAGGGAAATGTGTCCCCTCGAATTGAACTCGATCCACTTAAGTCTGTAATGGACTAGGATTGAAGGTTTGGCAGCCTATGGGGGCACCAACAAGGACAATTTGAGTACCTTTACTCCTAGAACTGAAACCCTGCATATAATAAACCGTAGAAATTCACCTGATCTAAGATAATATTTGAAACCCTGTCCGTATGTGTACACAAAGGAGAAATAAGCTCTAGCTTTTAATTTATTTGATTTTATTTTTTCCTCTAAATAAATGCCTGCGAACTAGTAATCATGCGGTTAGGTTAATTTTTCAAACAAAGCATGGAACTAGAAAGCATAAGGTTAAGATATATTATATACCATGATAGATAGAATCTTTTCTTTCCATTAGTTGGTAATAACATTTTATTTTTTTCTTATTTTTTTCCATGCATGTTATTTTACTCTAACTTATTTATATTGATTTCTTTTGCTTGTATTGCATGGTCATGGCATAACCAAAAGGTGTTGATTCGAAAGAATGTTCATAAATTAGAAAGAATTCATAAATGGACAAAAAGTTTTATGATCAAGCATACTATGATGCAGCTAAGGAAAAACATCCTGAGGGAATTCCGAAGATAGAGGAGAGCTATACACCCAAAGATCGTATGTCCATTGAAGAGAAAAAGGAGATACGAGAAATAAGAGAGAAAATGTCTAAGATGATGGTTAGAATATTTGTTTTGGCCAAAGGAAAAGAGATTCCTGCACAAAAAGAGAGAGAGTTCAATCAAGATAATCTTGCAATTTCAGATATGCAAGGGACTTCTGATCCTAACCAATTTGAGAAATTACAGACAGTCATCATTTGTATTCACAAATTGTCTGGAGATACCAAGGAAATGATGACAACTGTAAAAGCTCCTAAAGATGAGATGAAATCATGTAATCTAAAATCGTCAAAGTTCAGTCTGCTCCCGACGTCTAAAACTCAGGTTCAATCCAAGACAAAAGGCGGTTCTTATTGTGATTCTATCTCTATATCATATAAAGAGTTATATGAGAAGCTCCTTGAAGCGCGAGAAGTAGTGCCATACTACATAAAACCGTTCCAACCTCCGTATCTGAATTGGTATGACATCAACGTTTATTGTGAATATCATGCCGGAGCTCAATGACATACCATTAAGAATTGTCTTGCCTTCAAGCGTCGAGTCCAAAGTCTTTTGGATCATGGAACCTTACAATTTATGATAAATGATCGACCTAGTTTGGTAACTGAAGGTCCCGCTAGATTAATACCAAAAGTATTGAAAGGTAAGAATATCAGTAGGGGCGTCCAGAAGAAAGAAGATTTGTTGATAAACGAGGCTCAAATGAATCATTTAAATAATCAAAACAAGAAATTGAGCACAGAAATGGAAACCATGCATGAAGATTTCCAAAAGATCAGTCAAGCCTTTCGAAATGCTGGCCTATGAAACACCCATAAGAGTGGATAACAGGGGTCACCAAACTAAAAAAGAATTGCAACATATATGAAGATCATATCCAAGAACTTCTTGGATATAAAAGATTCTCTTACAAGGGAGAATGATCAACATTGCCTACAACTCCGAAGGTTGACATAGAATATGAAAGAAAAAGAGAATGTCATAGAAGAAGTTGCAGTCCAGACAAGAAATGTGGCTCATAAGCTGGTAGACTTAGCTGGCTTCACAAGAGAATTAAGGCAGATTTATAACACCACACCTGAGCATGAGTGGAAGTTAATTTGGCTTTTAAGAGAAATAGAGAAATTAGGAGTGAAAGTTATCCCCTACATGTAAAAGTTTTGTTTGATGCACTGAAACTTTTGTGTTCAATGAAATCTGTTTTAAGATGATCACTCTTGAGTAACACCTTTTCATACATGCATTTGCATTTCACATCTTTGCATTTTCATTTTTTTATGTTTGCTTTTGCATTGTACAGTTTGCATTCTTATTTTTGCATTTATGCATTTTCTCATTTACATTACATTTTTATAAGCATTAATTATAAAAACATGTAAATAATTCTTGAGAGGTTTCTGTAACAGTAAAACCGAGATCATTCATTCATATTATTGTACCATCATCATGAAAACAATGGAGCAATCTTATGAAAGACTACAAGATCAATAGCTTGAACAATGATAGGGTTACCTCAAGATACAAGGAAAGAAGAATCGATTAGTACCAGATGGACCAAATTGAATTATTCAGGGGATGACATATGATAAAGAAGAGATAATTGATAAAGAGCAGCCATGCTATCAGATTGAAGAGTTGAGAATGATAACATATCTTGGGGCATCCCAATCGAACCCAAAGAATAACCTCATTAATTATTCACAATATGAGGAGAGATTCCAGAAGGTGGATGAAGTAATCAAAAATATGAAAGATGTTAGTGCCCACCACAAAGAATTAAAAGCAAGAGAGCTCAGCTTGGTTCCAGACTTGGTTATTCCCCATGAATTCAAAATTCCAAATTTTGAGAAATATGATGGCACCAGTTATCCCCTAATCCACCTAAGAATGTTTTGTAGAAAAATGGAAGGATATTTAAGTTCTGTTGATATATTAATTCACTCCATCCATGATAGCCTCATTAGACCAGCAGTAGTATAGTACAATCATTTGACCCGAGAATAGATCAAGAGATGGGTTGATATAGCTGATGCATTTTTGAGACAATATCGGTATGTTAAAGGCTTATCTCCAACACGTATGTATCTTCAAGGAGTAAAGATAAAAGCCAATGAAGGGTTTAAGGAGTATGCCTTAAGATGGAGAGGAGTAGCAGCACAAGTTCAACCTCCCATGTTAGAAGAAGAGATATCACATATGTTTCATGATTCCCTTCCCACTCTTTTCTTTGAGTTAATGTTGGCAAATCCGATAAAGGAATTTGAGAATCTTATGACAAATGGAGAATTAATTGAAAATGTAATCAGCGAAGGAAACTCAAAAGTCACATCCAAGAGCCCTACGGATCAAAAAGCGAAAGCTAATGATGTGAATGAGTGTCGCATCCAAAGTCCCCACAATTGCAAAAGAAAAAGAGCAAATAGATGTTCGGATCGACCAAAGAAAGTCATGCGATCAAGAAATACTTTGGAGGTGTTCCAAACTTCCATTTCAGACCTGTACCCTCATTTGATTAAAGGTCAATACATCACACCAAGACCAACGAAAGTGACACCAAACCCTTCTGCTCATAGCTATGGTCAAGGTAGTGTTTGTGATTTTCACTTGGGGGTATCTGGACACTCTACGGGCAATTGTAGGCCATTGTTAAAAGAAATTGAGATGCTTGTTGATAATGAGACATTGACACGAGAGTTGGTGGAACAATGGATGATGAACTCAACTAGATCATCAAAGCATGATTAAATCAAGTGTTGTCACATTAAATAAGTAAAGGGGCATCCTAATCAAAGAAAAGATCATTTCATCAGTCATAGTACCTTTCTATTTTCATCATCTTGTTTGAACTTGTTTTTTGTTCCTTTCTCTGCCTTGTTGTGATAAATAAATTTTTGTTGCTTTTATGGTTATGAGGAAGGAATAAATTTTAATCTTGAAATTTTTGAATATCAAGTAGATTAAATATTCTTTTTCAAGAATTATAGATCTTTGGCAAGTGGTAAAATTATACCTCCATATCCCATCCAATGCCAATTACTTGATCCTTACAAAAACCAGATCTTCTTGGGTAGAGTTGATTGGTTTATGACATTTCCCCATATACACAACTTCAAAAGTCACACATTTGGCCTTCCAAATACAAAACCATCATGAACCAAAATACCTCAAAAGAACCAAACTTTCAATTATCCGTGAATCTTCCTGCAAGAAGAGACGAGATGAGGCATCATAGATCAACTTATCGAAGATAATTTCGAGTAATTAGGGCATTCTTGAAACAAGAAGAAAAAAATAAGGGGATTGATTTAAATAATTATATCATGCATTAATTACATAGTTTTCATGTAAATAAAGTTAATCCTGAATATTCATCCCCCTGAGGATACCTCTTTTTACAAAGGCTTCTGTGTATGAGATGACGAACGATATTGTTTCATTTATCCCTTCAAATATATGTATATATATATCCTTTTTTGTCCCCTTTTGAGCCTATAATATTTTTTTTCTGATTCAACCTTAACCAAGGATCACCCTCCACATTGGGGGGGCAAGAAGAAGAATATCTGCTCACATGAATAAAGATTGTCAATAACGAAGGCAAATCTTCATGAAATGAAGAGAGTTTTGAACTACAAAGTAGGTCAAATACAAAGTGCTTGAAGATCAATCCATTCAAGAATAACGAAAGAATTTCCAAATGCAAGAGGAAAATGAGGTGATGAAAGCAATTGAAGTCATATACTCATTCAAAAAATATGAAAAAAAAAAAGAAAAAAAGAAAAAAAATTGAATCAAGATGGGTGACTCATTGAGCCTCAAGGTTGATCCAGTGCAATTAGTTCAAAGATTCATGTTCAACAAGAAAAGCAAGAAATGATGAAGATATGAGAAAATGGAAATGAACTAAAAAATTGACAGTCTAGAGGGATCCAAAAGAAAAATGACAAATAGCAAAGCAGATCCAAGTCAAGCAAGACAAGATTGAAAGCATCAGAATGAATTGATCCTTGGTTCAATTACCCTTAAACACTTATTGGAGCCTTTTTATCCCTTTCTTTCATAACCATGAGCCCTGGCCTATGTTACGTACCTGAAAAGTCCATTCTAATCATACATGGATTTCTATGTGAAAGAGATTATCTTCAGATTTCATTCCGCTTCTCAGGATTGATTTTTATTTTCAAATATTGGTTTTTTTTTTGACATCTTTAATGCATGATATGAAAAATGATAAAAGGGGGTCAAGATGTAAAATTTCTAAATAACATCTTGAAATCAAAGGAGGATTCGAGTTGAAAACCTAAAAAGGCGGCTCGAATATTGAATGGTGAAACAACGACATAAGAGGCGATCTTAAGCTCTGATGAAGCACCACACATCCTAAAGACATTCTTGAGATTCTGGAATCAAGAAATATCTCTAGGAGATGAGAATAACAACTACTTTTTCAAGTTAGTGGAAGCTCAAAGTAACATATATGCTAGAAAAACCTGAAATACCTTACTTTACCAGAATCAACCTACACCTTAAATCAGTCAATAATTTTAACACTTGTCATAGGACTATGATTTTTTGATTTAAAAGAGTAGTTGATTTATTTGTATATTCATTGAATTCATGCTTATGATTTGATTCAATTGTGAACCTGTAAAGGGCAATATTTTACAAAATTCTTTCATTCTTTGATAAAGAAAGGAGAAAAACATTTTCAAACAGGACAGTCTGAAATGAGAAAGGTTCTTGAAGCAAGATGATTGCCTGTTCTACCTCTATTGGAGAAAAAGAATAATTGATGCCAGAATGATGAAGTCTTTCACATTCTTGAAAGCAAGTGGTCCAAGAAGCCAGAAAGTCTGGAGAATTGAACTTGTAACAATCTCCTGTGACATTATTAGCCACTCATCAAGAAAGTTTATCCTATTTAAAAGGGATATTTATTTCATGCTGATGGCAATAAGCATGACCAAACAAATTACTTTCCTCAGTCACCAATCCATGTCCCTTAGAAGATTACATCACAGAGCTATAAAACCCATTAAGGTATATTATGGGAATGAACAAGTCCACCACCTGCACTCAGGTTATACCGTAATGTTGGCTCAAGTTTTGATACATCATTGCTGCCTTTTCCATGCCGATCATTTTCTTTGTCAGGATTATATCCATTATCTCCTTCAGAAGACTGCTAAACTTGAAATTGAGAACTTATGGCACAGAATAAGACATTGGAACAGATTCTACACTTATAGGCCTTTCATATTGAGTAACATTGGTTACAGAATTCCAAAAGTAGAGATAACCAGTTTTACCATCAACTAAACCTTTCCATGGTTCGGGAAGAGTTGGATATGGTGGTGTGTATCTTGGAGCAACAGAAGAGGCAGTCGTTGTAGCAGCCATTGCAAGAAAAGATACCAACAAAAATCCTCGAGTCCATCCCGGTGATGTCTATTTCTTCCGGTAAGATTGTTACACAGGATTCCACTGACAACAAGGTCGAATCTGCCAAATCTACTCATCAATTGTTCCAACCGATTACCATTCAGTTCTTGCACCTCTGCTTTCAAAGGTATAACGAACCGGTAGAGGGAAACCTTTACACGACCTATCCCAGAGAAAAGAGACAGGACATTGATACCCCTGGGGAATATGTCTCTTAAGACTGAAAGATGATAAGCCACTGTGTCGGCCTGGAATGGATTATCAAGCGATTTATACCACTCTGTCCGACTAGATCACTCCAGATCCAAAAATGGGCACCTCATTCAGAAGAGACATATATGTTAGACATTTATGTCAGAATGATTGATTACTTCTTAAGTTTGTGACAACATGAAGAGAATTCCTAAAATTACTTGACAACACTGATGTTTAGTGATACCAGAATGAGAGTATTGAAGATAAACAGATTTGGGGCACGAATAAAGCCACAAGTACCCATAACAGTGCATTGTTAAAATTGGACCTCGCGGGGATCATGATATTCAAGTCAAACAGACATTGAGAGTGAACCAAAAATAGAATATCGGAGCATCTCGAAAGCCCATTTCAAACAGCAATGATCCATGTGGGCCATTTTGAAGGCCCACGTTAGTATGAATATTTGGGCATTTTTGAAAGCTCACATCAACAAAAAAAAAACAAATGTTGGGGCATGCTCAAAGCCCATTTCAATCATAATCAGGAATATTGACGCATTTTGAACGTTTGTATCAGCAAATGTTGGGGCATGCTGAAAGTCCATTTCAATCAGAAATTGGAATATTGGCGCATTTTGAACGTCTATATTAGCAAATATTGAGGCATGCTGAAGGCCTATATCATCTTGTGGAAAGATCATTGATTTGAGCAAATATTTCCAATGAGACAAAAAGGTATGAAGAATGAAAATGGTGAAGCAGTGACAGTCGAGCTGATTATACATAATTGCTTCGTTAATCAGGTAGTTACAATATGGTCCTGTTGTTGAACAAATATTTACTCAGCAAGTATGGTTTCAAATACCCAATCTTCTTAACCATGTGTCACATGACAGCGTGTTCTTTGTTAAGCTACATCACGGTTGCATGGATAAAGATGGTCCCCAGGCAGAACATTCGATCCAGGGTCCAGTTCCTCAAGATCTCGACTTTGAATTTGGTCTTTTGTGTGTCAGTGATGAGTAGAAATATTTCTTTGAGGTTTCTGGCAGTTAGTTTCAATCATACTGTTGGGACTACGAAGCTGTTTTTCACAACAGTTTTTGCTTACTTGATGACATTGAAGAGGGAGGCTCGAGTTTACGTATATTACCCTTATTCCCATTGTTACTGGGGTTATCATTGCCAGTCAGGATGAACTGAGTTTTCATCTATTTGTTTTATCATGTATGTTTCATCTACAGCAGTAAGAATTCTATGGATCTCTTTCTGTACATGACTCCTATAGCTGATATGTTCCTACTTCCTACGACACTCATTATAGAAGAAAACATGATCGGTGTCACACTTGCCCTTGCTTGAGATGATATCAAAATTAGTTGGTATCTCTTATTCAATTCGGCACTAGCATATTTTGTGAATTTGAACCAACTTTTTGGTCATGAAACACACTAGCATCCCATTTGTCTTCCCAATGAATTTTGTTCTCATGTGGTCTTGTGACATCATACAAAAGCTTTGAACACTATGCAAAGAGCTTCACTGGGAAACATCTGTGCAGAAGCCACATGAAAGGATGAATGTGTTGTCAAATGCATTACGAACATCTGTACAAAAGACACAATAAATGATAAATGTGTTGTCAAATGTTTTATAAACCAGTGATTATGGTGCTGAACCAATGGTATTTCCATTTATGGACCCAAGATAAATTTTGACTTCTTCAACCCCAAGGTTAGAAGTGAGATATGATGAAGATTTCTTGCCACAGAAGGGAAGCTGAAATTTTGTCAAATGTTTTACGAAAATCTGAGCAGAAGCCACATTAAATGATGAATGTGTTGCCAAATGTTTTATGAACCAATGATTATGGTGCTGAACTAATGTTGCAATCATATGGTATTTCCATTTATGGACCCAAAGATGAATTTTGACTTCTTCAACAACAAGGTTAGAAGTGAGATATGATGAATATTTCTTTTCACAGAAGGGGAGCTGAAATTTTAACAACAAGAAACTAGTGGAGCCAACTAAGGTTGAACGCCAGGTTGTTGTTAAGCATCTCGACATAATATAGTCTGCATGGCTTTTTTCGATATCTAATTAAATATGGAGACATGAAAGGAATTAGGATAAATCTTCCTTGTGATGTGTTTCAATAGTCAAATCAGAACATACTCTACTCTCCTAATTAATCTATGCTGAGTTTATCATATCTACATCTACATTCTTCAAATATGATAGATTCCCTCTTCAAAGATGATAGATTCTCTCTTCAAAGATGATAGATTCTCTTTTCAAAAATAAGCTTTATTGGATTTCTACACAAATCCAGACTAAGAAAGCCGGTGTTATCAAGACAAAAATGGGGCATCAAATTCATAATTATGATTATGGCAAGAGTTCCATAAATAAAACATTTCTTTTGAGACTTTAATGAAATGAAGAAGACACAAAGATATAAGTTGATCAAATGGTTCTTCAGAAATATAGCATAGGTTGCTACACTGATATCCAAAGGTAACCCTGGAAATAAATAATGAAGTGAAGGAAGACCAAGTTCACCACTTTGAAGTCAAGTGAAAATTGCATCAACATTCATGCATTCATAAGAACATCATTTTCACAATAGATAATGCATTACATTGATACATTTGATTGCATTCAAACATAAGGTTTTTTCAGATTTTCTTATGAAAAAGAAGATTCATGATGAAAAATACCTTACAAGAAGAAGGTAAAATTCAAAACCTCAAATGCAGTAATCACGCAAACATCTGAAGAATATATGGACGCAATCCACAAATGAAACATTATTTTGAAAAGGGGCATGTTACCCAATCAACAAATTATTTAAAAAAAAAACGAGAAAATGATTTCCAAAGTTTCTCATTTAATCTTTTCTGAAAATGAAAATGTTGAATAGTAAGAAAACGATTTCCAAAGTTTCTTACTTAGTAAACTATTTCCCACATCTGTAAGACCTACAGTTCATGATGTTTTCAAAACCTTTGGGTCATCCATAAGACCTACAGTGCAGGATGTTTTCAAAAAGCCTTCAGGAGCTTTTTGATGTTTTCAAAGCCTTCGGGTCATCTGTAAGCCCTTCAGTGCATGATGTTTTCAAAAAGCCTTTGGGAGATTTTTGATGTTTTTAAAGCCTTCGGGTCATCTGTAAGTCATACAATGCATGATGTTTTCAAAACCTTCGGGTCATCCATAAGACCTACAGTAAAGGATGTTTTCAAAAAGCCTTCGGAAGCTTTTTGATGTTTTCAAAGCCTACGGGTCATCTGTAAGTCATACAGTGCATGATGTTTTCAAAACCTTCGGGTCATCCTTAAGACCTACAGTGCAGGATGTTTTCAAAAAGCCTTCAGGAGCTTTTTGATTTTTTCAAAACCTTCGGGTCATCTGTAAGCCCTTCAGTGTATGATGTTTTCAAAGCCTTCGGGTCATCTATAAGCCCTTTAGTGCATGATGTTATCAAAACCTTCGGGTCATCTGTAAGACCTTCAGTGCATGATGTTTTCAAAACCTTCGGGTCATCTGTAAGCCCTTCAGTGCATGATGTTTTCAAAGCCTTCGGTCATCTGTAAGACCTTCAGTGCAAGATGATAAGACCTCAGGGCCATTCATAAGACCTCTGGGCAGAATGTTTTCAACATTTTCATCCTACTCAAAAGAAGCCAAATGAAAAATTATTGTCTTTTTCGTCTTTGCTCTATTATTGTTAACACAAGAATGAGCAAAGAAGGACAGCTGTAGACACTAATTTTTCATTTTAAAATTATTATTATTATTATTATATTATTATTATTATTATTATTATATTATTATTACTAAATAAATTACAGGGCCCAAAATTTGAGCCCATTTACAATCAAGCCCAGATGGCCCAACAAGAAGCCCAATCTGGCTTAATAGAACCCTAAACCCAATTAGGGTTTCATCATTTCCAGCCTCAGCTGCCTCAGCTCACAACCGTTAGATATGGCCTTGATCCAACGGTCCAGATAGTCCTAGAAGGAAACGCTAGGGTTATGATCAGCCAGATGCTAGGGCCAGGTGCTCGAACCCGCCTCAGCCAACTGCTTTCGCCCTCGCCAGAAGCCTCCAGAAGGTCTACACTGGTCGTCCACGACAACTGCTATATGATGAGTCACCATATAGTTCGGTGACTCACCGAAAGTTACCAATTGAACCGGTCCGAAGGGAGTACCTCCATGGCTATAAAAGCCATCACACCTGGAAAAGGAAAAAACAGCAACAAAGAATAGAGAATAAGAAAAACGACAGCAACATCAACAGCAAGCAAACAATACCAACAACAACCAACCACCAACCGAGAAAAAAAAAGGAATAACTTACCTTGCCGAAGAAGCCCAAACATCATCAAAAAACCAAAAATACAGAAGGTATTTTCTTTAGATCTACGCGATTTTAAGGGTTTTTTTGAAAAAACTAATGTTGGAATTGGTTTTAGGGCTTTAAGATCTTTGATTTGGAGTAAGTTTTGTAAAATTCGGCCACCATAATCAGTGGCCGGTGATGGTGGTCGGTGCCGGAATAAGGCAGCCGACCGTTGTTTGGTTTCCCTCCGACGAGGGAAACTTAGAGAGATGCGAGAGAGACTATCTTCTTAAGACAGAAGAAAAAAAAGAAATGAGATTTTAGGCGTAAAATGGCTGGTTTGGGGGTATATAATCCCTCCCCAAATGACGTCGTTTTGGGTAGGGATCCCTGCGTAATTTTACGCACGGGTAAAACCATTTCCGCACTCCATCCAATATTGTCACTTTATAATTTGGTCACTAAAATCAAGTTTTATACGTTTTAATTATGTCTTTCAATTTAAGTTTATTATAATTTAATCCTTAATATAATTATATATATTTTAGGGTGAATAACCAATTTAGCCACTATAATTTTATTAATTAATATTTTAGTCCTGTATTATTATTAGAGAAAATAACCTCAGTGACCAAAAATCCCAGATAATATACGATTTTGACCAACTTTTTTTGGATTTGTGAAAATGACCAACAAAATCGCAATGCGATCTCCATCGCAAATTCGCGCATTTCGCTGCACTATGCAAATTCGCGTTGCATTTCGCGTTGCGATAGTTGAAAATCGCGTTGCGATTTTCCATTTCGCGTTGCGATAGTCTACAATGTTGGTTGCGATTTTCCAGTTCGCGTTGCGATAGTCTACAGTTGTCGTTGCGATTTTCCAAATTCGTTGCGATAGTCTACAGTTGTTGTTGCGATAGTCTACAGTTGTCGTTGCGATTTTTCAAATTAGTTGTGATAGTTAAAAAAAAGATTTTGTTTCTTAAGAATTTTCTCTAAAAAGATAGTATCCGCGCGGACGTGTCGAAGACACGTATTACCACGACCACGACCACGACCCGACCTGAGACGAGACGAGACGGCGGCGCGCGAGAGTCCCCCTTGTTCTCTATCACTCAACAAGGAAGTGGGAAAGCCAAGCCTTAAATACCATTCCCAATAGTGTTTCCAATACTATGTGGGATTTGAGCATTGCCAACACTTGTTCCCAATACTATGTGGGATTGAGCCTTAAATAGTGATATTATTTTTGAATGTTTTGCTTAAAATTGCAATAATCGCGATTGATTGTAGATTGACTTTTAATTATGATATATTTAATCATATAATACTAATACAATTGGTTGCTGATTCAGTTGTTTTAAGGTGTATGATTGTTAATTGTTTCCTGAATAATCACATTGTATTGGAAACAAGTGTTGGTAATGCTCAATCCCACATAGTATTGGAAACACTATTGAGAATGGTATTTAAGGCTTGGCTTTCCCACTTCCTTGTTGAGTGATAGAGAACAAGGGGGACTCTCGCGCGCCGCCGCCGCCACCGTCCGTCTCGGGTCGGGTCGGGTCGTGGTCGTGGTCGTGGTCGTGGTAATACGTGTCTTCGACACGTCCGCGCGGATACTATCTTTTTAAAGAAAATTCTTAAGAAACAAAATCTTTTTTTTTAACTATCACAACGAATTTTCGCAACGAATTTGGAAAATCGCAACGACAACTGTAGACTATCGCAACAACAACTGTAGACTACGAATTTCGAAAATCGCAACGACAACTGTAGACTCTCGCAACGCGAACTGGAAAATCGCAACGCGATTTTCAACTATCGCAACGCGAAATGGAAAATCGCAACGCGATTTTCAACTATCGCAACGCGATTTTCAATTATCGCAACGCGAAATGCAACGCAAATTTGCGATAGTGGAGATCGCAATGCGAATTAGAGATCGCATTGCGATTTTGTTGGTCATTTTCGCAAATCCAAAAGAAGTTGGTCAAAATCGTATATTATCTGAGATTTTTGCTCACTGAGGTTATTTTCTCTTATTATTATGGTTAAATTACACTGTTAATTATTGTTTCTCATAATATTTTGAATTAGAGCATTAAGTTTTGATATTTTATATTTTAATCATTTATGAATATGATGCTATATTTATATCTTTTATTTTGATCATTATTTAATTACAATTTTATTTTGTTTTTATTACTTTTGATATGTTTAAATTATTACTTTAATTATTATTTTATTATTATTTTCATACTAGTCATATTAATATATGTATATATATATATATATATGAAAGATTAATAAGTATTATTTAATTAATTTCACAAATTAATTAAATAATAATATTTATTTATTTTTAAATATTAAGAAAGGGAGGTCTTAAAATAACTAGACGTCCTATTCTGGTATTTTAAAAATAAATAAATATCCTTCTTATAAATATATATATATATATATATATATATATATATATATATTTACTTCGTTTTTATTATGTTTAGGAAAATTATTATATTCTTATTATTATTAAAGAAACGAGCAGTCTTAAAGTAACTAGATGTCCTTTTCTAAATATTTTTAAATAAATAAATACTCTATTTAGTTTTATAAAAAGTATTTTAATATATTTTATTTTAAAATTATGCGATTGAATATGGAATAAGCGGATCATAAATTAAATTTATTTGAATTCTTAAATTCACTATTAGAGACAATTTATAATCGACAAGGATAAATTGTGGGCGTTGTGGGGGTGCTAATCCTTCCCCAAACGTAACCGACCACAAATCCTTTTTTATTATTAAAAAGAATGAATTTTTGGTTAAAGACAAACCAATTTATCTTTTAATTGATGTTTTCTTAAAAACTCTTTTAAAAGATGATTTTTTAGGTATTCGACCTTGACCCAAAAGACCGATGGCGACTCCCAAAACATTTCAATAAAAACCATTTATCCACATTATTTTTCTCGCCAAGTAAAATTTTGTGCCAGGACGAAATCCAGCTACGACAGTATGCACAATTGTTCTGTATCAATTAAGTAATTATAGTAGAGCGACGCATATTTTCTTATAAAAACATAAAAAATTAATTTTCTTTATATGAATTGATACTAAGATTGAAATATTTTTTTGTTATTGTATTTATACATATTTGAACATGCATCAATTTATTAAGTTTAATTATTTTTAATTGTCTTAATTTTATAATATATATTTATAAAAAAATGAAAATATTTTTTACTGTTTAAATACTCTAATTTTTAAATTATTATTTCTAAATGTTTCAACTAAATACCTTTTATTCGTTATATTTTCTTAAAAAATAAAAACGAAAATTACTTTTAACCTTATTTTTTGAGTTGTTCTTTTATTAATTATTATAAAATAAGATAAAGTATATGAGATGTTATAAATTATACTCAAATGATTATTAAGGTCATTAAAATTTGAAAATCTATAAAATAACTATTGAATTTATCGAATTGCATAAAATGATTAATGTGATATTATAATAAATGTAAGAACTTGATAAATCTAATGATTATTTTTAATAATTTAATTAAATTTAATAAATATTTTAATATTTTAATAATTATTTTATAAATTTTAGAAAACAATTATAAAATTATTTGAACATATGTGATACTTTATCCAAAAAATTCTATACGAGCCAATCATTTTATTCACTGCCCCCACACAAGTAATAATACCAAATATATTTAAACACGTGATTGATAAACCAAAACAAACGCCACAGGTTTTAAGTTTTTGTGGTATTTGTAGTTGCCGGACACGTCAATTTCCACAGTAGGGTAGATAGGCCTCATAGTTAAACATTGTCAATTTCCAAATATCTTTTAAAATGACACAAGCCACTCATTTATTATCTGTCTACCAATTTTTCACCATAAAATGAAAGTCTATCGACCGACTTATTAATATAACCCTTTTAAAAAACGTGTCATTTTTCATTTTAACATTTTTTCTCATCACAAAAGACGTGGTCTAGTTACAGCATATCCGTTCATCAATAAGTGTGAAGTATGATACGATATATAATTTCAAAATTTAGAGAGTTCACATTTTGAAAAATATTTTGATTTTACTTTTAATGATGTTCAAATGATGATATTTTTTAAATAAAATGTCATGATTATAGAATTATTTTATGATAATTTTTTTATTTTCATATGCTTAAATTTTTATTTTATTTTATAAGAAACAATGATAATATAATAAATTTTGATATTTCATAGTTTCATCTTATTATATACATTTTAAAAGTCTCGTTTTAAACTTATAGCATAGACCTCTAAATTTATTGAGACGGGCCTGAATTACAGTTTAGTCTTCGTACCTTTCTCATTGTCTCATTATACATACAGTGGTATAATGCAGTTTTTGTCTTTTAGTTATGTTCAAAATTTAAATTTAATCCTATAATTTTACAAAATTCAATATATACTTTTATAATGTTATTAATCAATCCAAAAATACTTATAAATTAAAGTAATCCCCTAAGGGGTTTCCTTCAAATAGGGGAGTAAAAGATTAGTTCGACTTTCAAAACCAATTGAAATAGATTTACGTCGAAATTGGTTGTGATATGAGGCAGTGATGATCTTAAATTGATCTGATTCCAAACTAGTGTTGACCTAAACTTCAGTTTGACGTGATAATTTTAGATCTGAATCCAACCTGCACTTGACATGAATCTGAATTAAACCTGATAATGTGATAACTAAACCCTACCTACATCTAACCTGATATGAACCCAAACCTGAGATTAACATGGTAAATAATTGAGTTGGACGTGATAAATTTAGATCTGTATATCTATATTGTTCTTTTCTTTGCCTTCTGTTCCTTTTTAAGTGTGGATTATATAATTTCTTGTCTGATTTATGAAATTCATCGGTAACAAGACCAAGAAATAGACTATTCAAACAAATCTAGTCCGAACCAAAACTGTGTGTTTTGTATCTGTTGGCCGTTGATCTCCAAGTTTTTATCTTATGGAAATGTGGTCACTTTTATTATTGTATTTCTTTTATTCAGATATCTTAATTTTAATTTTATTCTAATTTATTGTTATGTTTTATTTATAGGTTTTTAATTTGTATCTAAATATTCTCTTTTGTTTATTTATTTTCTAGGTCTTTAAATCAAGATCCTTAATTTTTTTATTTGTTTAATTTGGTTATTTTCAATTTTCAATTTATTTAACTCTTTAATTTCATTTCCCCCTAATTTGATCAATTTCTTTTTTTCTTTTAATTTATTTTATGTAATGTTTTAATTTGTATTTGGTATCTATTAATTTTTTTTATTTTCAGGTATACTACAATTTAAGCTATCTATTTTTTATTTATTCTAATTTATTATTCTTATATTGATTTTATCTTTTTTATTTTACTTAATTTCAACCATTTATTATTTTATTTATTTTCTAAATTTGTCTAAATTAGCTATTTCTTTTAAATGTTTGATATTTTTTCCTTAAAATTAATCCGTTTATTTTTTTCATTAATTTAATTTTCTTCTTAATTTGTTAGCTTAACTCATGGTTATGTCTTTTAACAGTTTCTTTTCTTTTCTTTTTTTTTATTAAAATTTTAGTTTAATTTAGTTTGGTTTCCCTTATATTTTTAACTAGTTTTTCTAACCATTTATTATTATTTTAACTATTTATTTATCCATTTTTTGCATTTATTTGTTTTATAATATTTTCATACTTGTTTAAGTTAGTCCTAAATTAGTTTACTTGACTTTAGATTAAAACCTTAGATTATATTTATTTTATTTAGGTCCTCATTTAGATTAATTAAGAAATAATTTAAAATAGTCCCCGCTTATGCTCGAAGTTCTATTTAATTATTTGATTAAAATTTTTTAAATCTACTTAGGTTTAACATTTAGAGCCCTGATTTTAGATTTAGTTTGATTAGGTTCTTTAAATAAATAATTTATTCTTAACTTAGATAAAACCTTAATTTTACATTTAATATTTCTTTTAATCTTTAATTAGTTTAATTAGGAAGATACTTAAAATAGTTTTCTCTTGTGCTCTAGGTTTTATTTTAATTATTCGACTATTAAAGTTTAAAGTTATTAGGATTTAATAGTAGAGACTTGATTTTAAGTTTAGCCCTATTAAGTCCCTTAAAATTCATAATTTGATATTTTTATTAGATGAAGTCTTAATTAACTCACTTAGCATACTAAGGTTTAATAATTTGTTTCTTGATTTCATACCACGATTTAAAAAAATAAGATAATGTTAATTTATTTAGGGATTAATAGTATATCTTCTGCTTATGCTCAAGAGTGACCATTATCATTACCCAAAATAAATCAACATCTTTTTCAAAATTATGCATCATGATTTTA
Source organism: Hibiscus syriacus (assembly GCF_006381635.1). Classification (NCBI taxonomy): domain Eukaryota; kingdom Viridiplantae; phylum Streptophyta; class Magnoliopsida; order Malvales; family Malvaceae; genus Hibiscus; species Hibiscus syriacus. The sequence continues at coordinate 76,759 of NW_024063062.1, read as the reverse complement.
AAATTATTAAGGCAACGATTATTTATTAGGATTAATGATAAAATCTTCGCTTATGCTCGGGGATGATTATTGTTAGATCGTAAATAAATCAATATCCTTTTCAAATTAACATTCATAACATAACATAAATTAAATAAAACATCAAACTCGTAATTTTCAATTTCCAAAAAATAAGAAATCGATTAGGTACCAATTTTAGACGATGTAGGGGTGCTAATCCTTTCCCACATGTAATTGACTCCTAAACAAGTTTTCTGATTTTGCTGACCAAAATCGGTATTTTAGTAAAATTATTTTTTATTAAAATTACCTGATTTTATGTGGTCTAATCTCACTTTAAAAATGATTGGTGGTGACTCTCATTTTCACAATATTTCCAAAAACTGCCATCGGTTTGAAAAGTCATTATGATAGCTTGGCAACTCTGTTGGAGACTTTTTATTTTTTACAATTTTTTTTACAAAATAAAGAGTCAAGTCACGAGTTGATTACACTTTATTTTAATCTCGGAGATTATGAGTTCGAATTTATTTAATTTTTATTCGTTATGTTGTTTTCAAAAAATCATAAAATATTTTTCTATGGTTATAAGCTTCTTCTTTTTTGATGTGATGCATTTAGAATATTGCATATCATTAGCTAAACTCAAGCTTTATCTAGACATACAACAATGTATTATTTAAGATTAAATTTAATCTGCTAAGCTTGTAGTGGGTTATGATTGAAGTCCTTATTTACATTAGTAGGTTATAAGGACAGTTCAAGTACCCTTTTTTAGAACTGAAACGTTATATAGATAATTTAGTAGCCCGCCCCACTAGAGTCATGCATAAAAGCATAAAAGAACTAGTAATGCATGACGTTAGGATTTACTTTCCGGATACGAGCACGAGAATTCGATAACATATGATTAGTTTTTTTAAAGTATTTTTACAACTATATTTTGCTTTCTTTATGAGTTTTATTTGATTATTATTTTTAATATTATTAACTCATTTTTTCTTTTGTTTACTTGTTTTGTCTTGTGTTTTGCATATACATGACATATCATTTCGAATGTATTGATTTCCAAGTTAACTGTCAAAATTATAAGTTTTCCAATACGATAACGTCATGGAAATGGATAGATAGAGTTATTTTCTATCTGCATCGACGTATTGAGATGTTTTTTCTTTGAAAGTTGTTTTATGATAATTATCTTGAAGTTAATACATGTTGCATTTTCATATACATATCATAGAAAGTATTGATCCCCGAGTAAATTTGTAACATTAGAAGTCTTTCAATACGATAATGTTACAATAAGAGCTAGATAGAATTCAAAAAGTGTGACGAGTGATAGAGAAAGTGTAACACCCATAACCCGTATAATTATACCTATACAGATTATAGATGTCATCCAAATTTCTAAAACCATTTTCAATCCAAAAGTGATTTAAAATTTATTCTCTTAAAATAGTAACTGATATTATAAAAATATCATATTATAAGAATTATGTTTAGTTATAAAAAAATTTAATTCAAAAGATTTTTTATGAATAGTACCGTGAACAGTAAGGGTATATGTACCTCTGTAACATTCTGGAAATTTTTAACGATGGTATTGTTCATCACTATTCACTGTTACAGTAACTGCTATAGTAACTTCCGAAAAAATACTTATAAAACTCATAAAAATTAACCTTTTATCACTATAAAGTTGCTATTTTGTTTCCAAATTTATTCAACAACACAAATCAAACATTATTAATTACATGTCACTATCTATATCAAAATTCCATCATAGGATGTCTTACTGATATTGAAATATACTCCTCGATGCTTGATGTCACTTTGAACTCTTTATTCCACTACTGGCTTTTTACCTACGCGTGAAAATCATCACACGCTAAGTATATACTTAGTGAGGCAATTTAAAACAGTAAACAGTGCAATACAATTCATGCATAAATTTTGATGTCAAAAATCAAACTGCCATAAAATCATGTTACCAACATATCCAATATTTTACCATGATCAAAATAATAAAACATTTTTTTATCAATATATTTACCCTTTATTCCATAAGCTCGTAAGCTTATTTTACCAACAAACTTACCATTTATTTCATGAGCTCGTAAGCTTATTTTACCAATAAACTTACCATTTATTCCATAAGCTCGTAAGCTTATTTTATCAATACACTTGCCATTTATTCCATAAGCTCGTAAGCTTATTTGCATGCTTACCATTTATTAAGCAATAAACCATATACCATAGACAATAGCCCAATATAAAAAACCCTGAGGACGAGGACCCTGGGTATTCGAGTAAAATACCTGCACCGTAGTCCTAAACCTGCACTAAGCTTATGCCATAGTGCTAATCCGGATAATACACATAAGGTCGTGCCCACCACCTACACTAAGCTTACGCTATAGTGCTAATCCGGACATAAACCTGCACTTAGTGTCCTTACACACTACAGTGCTAATATAAACCTGCAGCTGCTATACTCTATGGCATGCCAACTATACCCTGTCCATCAATGACTTACTTGGGGCATATAGTCTATTTTATTCGATCCATCCATGGCAAAGTATATTATCATAATTTTACATTGGGCAGTTCATAACCGAAATAACATTCATGGTAAAAATATCACATTTTCTATAATCAATGCATTATAATTTCATACTATGAAATATCAATGTCATGTCAATTTATAAAAAAAATATGACATAATATCATGCTGATATAAATAAGGTCGACTTATCACAAGTCTTCCTGATGATGTATAAAACATCCATGTATAATGTCATGCATGTATTGCACTCACCTTGACACTTTATATCTTTCAAAATATGTGTCTCACTATTGTCCACAATATACTCTTTTTATACTTGACTTGCTTCAATCGCAAATCAATCACAATCTGTATAAATCACAAATTGATAATGATACATATGTTAGTATTATACTAACATAAACATATCCCAAATAATTTCATAATATACTTGAAACTCATTTTCTATCAAAATACTTTAACACTTATTAATTCCTTTTAACATTGGAACCAACTTTTCCAATTTACACAAAATGGTCTTCACCATTTTATCACTTAGATTCTTAATGCCAATAATTCCAGCATTGAAATTATTTTCCATTCAAATGCTTTTACAAAAGCATAATTACATTTATGTACCCCAACTATGCAAATGTTGTACTTAAATCACAAATCTTTTCAAACTTCCAAAATAGTCAAATTTCACATTCTAACTCTGTTTTAATTCCCAAACAACAGTTTCCATCATAGTACATCAATTATATAACACTTACACAACAACCCATCAATTTTACAAAATTTATGAATTGATCCCCCCAACTTTTCAAATGTTACAAAATGGTCCCTAAATTTTCTAAGGCTTGTAGAGTACTTCCTTCATCATTTCTAACCCATATATATATTTTTCCATAATTTTTCTCACTCAAACAATCCATGGCTGAAACTTAAAGAACAAGTTCTAGAAAGATTAAACATGTTCTAATCATCATACATGCTTGAATATGAATCTACTATCTCACAAACATCAAGATCCATCATCAATTTCATGATCCCTTATATGAACACAAACTGTAAAAATTTGGGATCTTTGAACACCCACAAGATTATCATGCAATATTGTACCAAATGATAGCGTTTTTCGCGTATAACAATTTTCTATTTACGACATACTTAAAATCCTAAGGAAATTGCTTAAAATTTGAATTGAAGCTTTCTCTCACCTTTGAAGAAAACCCACGGTAGCTTGGAGAAGAAGATGAGCAAGTGAAATGAAATGTTGAGTGCATTTCATATTAGTTTACATTATATTCTACTTAAATGAATAAAATATTCATTTAATTGAGATAAAACCAAATCACCCTTAATGAATCTTCTTATTCACCATAAAACCATGAAAACTCATCCTTATCATCTTTCAAAGTCAAAGATGAATTAATTTGACTTTGACTTACGAATATGCCCATGAAATTTTCAAAACTTGCGTTTTAGTCACTAAATTCCACTGTTTCGATTACATCTGAAAAATTGCACATTTCCAAACCAAATTTATCTGATCTAAAATATTAAAATAATATATCCAACCATTTTATAACATCCTTCAAATTTTTGTTAAATTCCAATTCGATTTGAATTTCCGATTCCTTACCGGCTTTAACCCTTTTTAATTTTTTTACTAAAATTCCAAATCCAAAAATATGATTTCTATAAAACCCCACTCTCAAGAGTAAACTATCCATTTATAGAATGAAATTCTTTTTAGGAAATTTATCACTTAATTCCCTAAACTTTTTCCCAATTTTCTACTTTGACCATCAAACTTTCAAAATTTTCATTTTGGTCATTATTTGAATTTTTGGGTTATTACAGAAAGTATGCCAAGTTAATGAATTGATTCGAATCCAACACAAGGTGATATGAAGGCCCGACATGTGCATTTCTAGGGAAAATAAGCTGAAGTAATGAAGTCATGTGTCAAGTGAAAGATGGAATATGAGCATCATATAGGAGAGCTCGTATACTCTTTCAGAAGTGAGAGAAAGTTCATATAGGATAGTGTTTTCAACTTAAAAATTAACTTAATAAGAGGATAAGGAGTTCATATAGGAAAATGCATCTAAACTTTCCATGAGTGAGAAGTTCATATATGATAGATCATCTAGTCTTTCCCAGTGTAAAAGAAGTTCATATAAGAGAGCTTGTTCAACCTCAAAATGATATTTCTGGAAGAAAAGGGAGTTCATATAGGAGAGCTCTTCTAATCTTTAATATTCAGTTTTTTTAAAGATATAATTTACGAACATTTGTATTAACTTTGCGTTTGCATGAAATAGTCCCGTATTTAATCTAATTTAAGAAGATTAAACCCTAATTTCAGTTTTTTTAAAATTCAATCTTATGTGAACAATCTCTAAAAATCAATTTCAATTCGAATATTCAATCATTTGAAAATAAAATATCAATTAATCTTTAAAAACAGTAAAATTATTTTTAATTTTTTCTATATGTTTAAAAATATAAATTGATTGTGCCCATCCCTAATTGGTTGTGCCCATCCCTAATTGGTTGGTAAGGGGTAAAAGATTTGTATGCATATAAGATCATGTTTATCATCTTTCTACAGTCATTTTTTGGGATTACTTTTACTGTCATAATTAATGCATAATGGTTAAATCTTTCACTATAAATAGCCCAAAATCTCTCTCAGCTTTGCACATCAAATTTGAATACATCCAAATCATTTTTGTAGTAGCCATTAAGAGCATAGAAAAAATGATCTTGGGAGGTGTGTTGAATGCGGCCGGTAACGTCGTGAAAGACATTACCGGCGGCTTGAACAAATCCAGCAAGACAATCACAGGCAGTCTTGTTTTAGTTAAGAAGAACCTTTTGGATCTCACTTCCATGACCTCCACCGTAGCCGACGGCCTTTTCGAGTTGCTCGGCAAAGGAGTCACTCTTCAGCTCGTCAGCGCTGAAAACTCCGACCCTGGTTCGTCTCATTTCCAACTCCTTTTTTTTCTTTTTTCTTTTTTTCATCTTGAATATAAAAAATGCTTAAAATAGAAACGAAAACTGTTGTTACAGCAAATGGAAATGGAGGGAAGCTGGGGAAGGTGGCAGCTTTGGAGTACTGGAACCTGACATTTACTCCTCCATTGGCTGGTAGTGATTCATTGTTTAAGGTTACATTTGATTGGGACGAAGAGTTTGGAATCCCTGGAGCTATCATCCTACGAAATAACCATGCGGCTGAGTTTTTCTTAAAGACCATTACTCTTGAAGATGTTCCCGGCGCCGGTAAAATTCACTTCGTTTGCAATTCATGGGTTTATCCTGATAGGCAATATAAACAACCACGTGTATTCTTCCCAAACAAGGTAAATATATATACATGATTTTAATTTTTTTTATAAGTACCGTTTTTCAATTTATTAATCGATTAATTCAGATTGATTACTTCGTACACAATTTACTTGTAATATATTAATCAGTGTTTTGTAATTAAAACATTTTTTTTGGGTGTAAAATGTGTTTTGTAGACGTACCTTCCACATGAAATGCCTGCAGCGCTGCGTAAATACAGAGAAGAAGAGCTCAAAGCCTTGAGAGGCGATGGGACTGGACAGCTGAAACAAGGAGATCGAGTTTATGACTATGCTTTGTACAATGATTTGGGCATTCCTGATAAGGGTACACAATACACTCGCCCGGTTCTCGGAGGCTCAGCTCAGTATCCTTATCCCCGGAGAGGAAGAACAGGCCGACCACCGTCAAGAACAGGTTCGAACAAGCAGCAGAGAAACTTGGTAACAGAGTCTGGGAGGATAATTTAAAAATTTTAAAAATTTGGAGGTTTAAATTAAAATTTTAAAAAAAATTTTAAAACATTAAAAAAAAAGAAGAAGATTGGGTCTAAATAAATTTTTTGAAATCTTGAGAGGCTTAATGAGAAGTTTTTTAAAAAAATTATGGAGGCCAAATTAAATGTTTTGAAACTTTTAAAGGTTTAAATTATAATTTTTCAAAAACAAAATTCGGGGGAGGGGGCGCGCCCTCACTGCGAACAAGGATGAACGTAAAATTTTATGTTAGGGGATCAACTTCTAAAATATAGGAATGGAAAAACTAATAAAATTTTAAGGACGAAAACATATTATCAATAAAAAAATACAAAAAAATAAAATATATTATAATTTTAAATTTTTAAAGAGACGATCCATCTCTGGATTTGGATATACTTATTGGATGTGATCATCCAAATATTTAGAGGGAGTTAAGTAATCTAACATTTTTTTTTCTTGTAACTTGATAGATCCCAACACTGAGAGCAGGCTTTTTCTTCCGGATGTTCTTAACATTTACGTCCCACGAGACGAGGAATTTGGTCATTTGAAGCTGTCGGACTTTATTACTTATAATTTGAAAGGTTTAGTTAACAAAATCATTCCGTTATTGGAAGCTTTTGTTAACTTTACTCCCAACGAGTTCGATTCATTTAAAGACGTAGACAACCTCTACTTCAATGGAATTCCACTTCCCACCGATCTCATCAATCAACTCGCGAGTAACATCCCTTTAGAGATGATGAAGGAATTTTTCCGATCTGATGGCCAACAACTCTTGAAATTTCCAGTGCCTAATGTGATTAAAGGTAAACAATTTTTATTGTTATCAAATCTTGCATGTATGTAGGGCCATAAACAAGTTTAGTCAATTTCGAGTAGTGCTGAGCTCGAATCAATTCAAAAAGTATAAGACTAAATTCGACTCGATTTAAAAACTCGTAAGTTTAAAGTTTTTAAGTTCGACTCAAACTTGAAATAAAGAATTGAAGCTCGACTTGGTTTGAAAGATCGCAAGCTTAATTTTCAAGTTTCATTTGAAATAAAAAATTGAAGCTCAACTCAAATTCGAATCCAAACCTTAAATACATGAAAGCCTTATATATTATTTTTTTTTAAAAATAATATGCAAATGGTAATATTATTATTAATTTAATATAAAAAATAATAAAAATTAATATTTTTTTTAGTAGCTCACGAACTTTTCGAGTCGAGTATCAAGTAGCTCGTTTCGGCTCGTTAAGAATTCGAGTCAAATTCGAGCTCAAATTGAGTCTATTCAATCCAAGTATTGGCTGAGCTTTGACCGAATCGATCTCGAATAACTTACGATCTATCTCGTCTCATTTATAAACCTCTCTATATATATATGTATATGTATCTCACATTCCATGTAAGTATACATGTACGCATGGATTATGTAATCATATTAAAATGTTTCTGGGAGCAGACCGGAGTAACCCCATTGCATGGAGGACAGATGAAGAATTTGGCAGAGAAATGATTGCAGGATTGGACCCTCTTCTTATTCGTCTCCTCATGGTAAGCTTAAAGAGCAACTCAATTAACTATCGCGGAACACGGTGATTGAGTTTGGGGTAAACTTAAAATTTTATAAAATTTAGAGATTTAAATTAAAATTTTCAAAAATTTTAAAAAGGTTCAATTTATATTTTTCTAAAAATATCTTGGGATATAACTAAAATTTTTAAATTTTTGAGATGCTTAATGAGATTTTTTTAAAATTATGAGAGAGATTTAATTAAGAATATTTAAAAAGATTTAAAATTAATATGAGTTTCTAAAAATTTTATAGGAGTCAAATTAAATATTTTAAAAACTTTAAGTTCTAAACTATAATATTTCAAAACTTTTCCCCCCACTAGTCTCGTTATCTTCAGGCATTACCAATCAATTGACTTATCTTCAGTTTTTGTCAAGAAAATTGATATTATAAAACAAAATTAGAAAACCTAAAGCATTGAAATTTCTAGGCATACGTCAAAATTAACTCCCAATGTTTATTAAAATGGTCATATTAATCCTTATTTCTTTGGAAGTATTTTGACAATAACTTTTCATTTGAGGCCAAAAAGTTATAAAATTTGACAGAATAGTCACCACGACCCTTTTTTTTCTAGAGCATTTTGGTCATAGGGAGCTTCATTTAAGGATAAAAAAGATACTTATTTTGAAGCGTTCATCGTGTGTTAACTAACTGTTTTCATCCATATAGAAACGTTTTTACCATAAAATGAAACGTCAAGAGCCAAATTGTTGGGGCTAATTTGATATTATGGATTTTATATATACATGTAAGATTGAAGTGGGATACGTGTTGTATGGTCTTATATCTCAACTTATTAACTACGAAAACAATCGCAGGAATTCCCTCCAACTAGCAAGTTAGATCCTGAAGTGTATGTTCATCAAAACAGTTCCATAACCAAACAAGACATTGAGTATAACTTGGATGGACTTACTATAGAAGAGGTAATAATATATATATATATATATATATATATATATATATCTTCATTTCTTGATATATTATTAACGAAATATGGATCTGACACAGGCATTGAGTAGCAAAAGGCTATTTATATTGGATCATCACGATACTCTAATGCCTTACCTTGGGAAGATAAATGATTATACTGAAGCCAAGACATATGCATCTAGGACCATTCTGTTCTTGAGAGGCGACGGTACGTTGAAGCCAGTGGCTATTGAATTGAGCTTGCCAAAACAGGAAGGGGATAAAATTGGTGCTGATAGCAAGGTATATACTCCAGCAGAACATGGAGTTGAGAGTTGGATTTGGCAGCTTGCTAAAGCTTTTGTGACTGTTAATGATTCTGGTCATCATCAGCTAGTGAGCCACTGGTAAATATAACAACATATCTGCCCTAAATAAGGCTTAAATATGGTATATTATAACTTGGGTGACTTTTGATTTGATCTCAGGTTGAACACTCATGCAGTTTTAGAGCCATTCGTGATTGCAACAAACAGACAACTGAGTGTGGTTCATCCAATTTACAAACTTCTCCATCCTCATTTTAAAGACACCATGACTATTAATGCATTGGCTAGAGAATTGCTTGTAAATGCAGATGGAGTTATAGAGAAGACATTTTTCCTGGAAAATACTCCATGGAGATGTCTTCGGTAATTTATAAGAGCTGGAATTTCATGGATCAGGCTCTTCCTAACGATCTAAAGAAAGGTACAATAATTTCTTACTGAAATATTAATGAATGAAAGCCTCAATTAACTATGGATTTTGTTTTCTGTGTTTTAACAGAGGGATGGTCGATGGTGATATAAATTCCCTCGATGACCTTGACCGATTGGTGATAAAAGATTATCCATATGCCGTTGATGGGTTGAAGATCTGGTTTGCAATTGAAAAATGGGTCAGAGATTATTGCTCCTTTTACTACAAGAGAGACGAAATGATTAAAGAGGACCCCGAACTTCAAGCCTGGTGGAAGGAACTCCGAGAGGTGGGTCACGGTGACCTGAAAAATGAGCCATGGTGGCCAAAAATGAAAAACCGTGATGACCTAATACAATCTTGCTCCATTATCATATGGATCGCTTCTGCACTTCATGCAGCCGTCAACTATGGACAATACGCCTACGGAGGTTACTTCCCCAACCGTCCAACCATAAGCAGAAAGTTCATGCCTGAGAAAGGCACCACAGAATATGCTGAGCTTGAGAAGAACCCTGAGAAGGTTTTCTTTAGAACCATGGCCTCGCAGCTACAATCCCTTACCGTCATCGCCGTGGTCGAGACGCTGTCCAACCACGCATCCGATGAGATGTACCTCGGACAGCGATTCCCGAACTGGACCACCGATGCAATTCCGCTTGCGGCTTCCGAGGCTTTCAATAAGAGACTTGCTGAGATTGAAGGGGAGATCTTGAAGATGAACTTGGACAAGAAATTGAAGAACCGGATCGGTCCCGTCAATGTTCCTTATAATTTGCTCCATCCAACGGGTGCACCTGGAATTTCTAGCAAGGGAATTCCAAACAGCATCTCAATCTAACGAGTTATTTAGGGCGTAAATTGCATTAAATAAGTGCTGCTATGGTAATGCACATCAACAGTATTATGATATTATCGTCTCTGTCTTGTGTTATTTTCTCCAAGGTCCATGCTATTTCAAGTTTGATGTAATGGTTATGTTTTATTTATAATTAAATAAAGGGTAAACTATAGCATTGACCACCTAACTATTGTCTCTTTTCAGTTTGACCACCACTTTTGATATTTTGCCAATCAGATCATCCAATTATTTAAATATATTCAATTAAGCCATTTTTCGTTAACTGTTAATGGAGGAGGTGACGCGTCAGTTAAAATACTTAGTATAATTACATATTTGATCCTCAATATTTATTCATTTTATCAATTTGGTCATAATTTTAATTCAATCCCTCAATTAAATAGTGACACATATCACACATGATTGAGGCTATTTTTAAAATTGAAATTTTTTATTTTTAATCAATTAATTATTTTTTATCCAATAGTCACACGTGTCAGGTTCTGATCGAGTGAAAAGAAATGAAGGAAAAAAGGCACCATGACAAATCAAACATGTGACACATATGAAGACTATGCACACCTTTACCATTGGGATAAACCCAGTTGTTGGAAAACGGTTGCAACATATTTATATAGTTTAGTTATTGGCTGCAAAAAGAAGCAAAATTAACCAAATGAGGATTTGAACCTATGACTTAAAAAGGGAATTTAATTTGTCTTCATCATAATAACGACTCTCATATCCTATTAAGATTCACATCTTTCTTTATGTATCCTTTAATTATCACATCATTCTATATATTCTTCTAATATATAGTTTATAATTGAATACATTTCATATATAATTTAAATTATTATTAATATAATATTTAAAATAAAATTTATTAAGATTTTTATATTTTAAAATTAAATTTATTATATATCCTTTAATTTGTCTTCACCATAATACCGACCGTTGCTTCATTTTTGATACATTTCGCACCATCGTGTTCCTTATAGTCTAACGTATTTTCATCTGTGGTTCCTTATTTTCCTTTCTTCCAATTTGGTCATTGAACATTTCTTTGCTATTTCTGATCGTGGCTCACTGTTTTATTTTAGTACAATTTAGTCATCATTTTATGCTCTTATGTTTTATTTTTAATTAACTATTTCCTTTTTATTTTATTACATTTTAATCCCTTGGTTCTTTTTATTTGAATTTAATTTTGTTGGATAATTTATATTCCTTTCAATGTAGTCATAGAATCTTAATTTTAGATCAAATCCTTAAGTTTAGATTTCTTTTAAATAAATCCATACTAGAGTAGTTAGACAGAATATCAAAGAAAAAACTCGTTGTTTTATTTTTTGCCTTCATGATGAAAGAAGAAATATAAAGTTGTAATAATGGTCTGAAATGATTAAACTGAGGGTTTTAAAAAAGTATTTATAAAATAAAGAAAAATAAATTTCTCTAAAGACCAATCTCCCTTTAAAAATCAATTTCTTTTAAAATAAAATAGAGGGAAATTTTCCTCCTAAATAAAACCTAGGTACCCATATTTTCGGGTCATCGATACCCGATTAATATTTATTTAATTTATATTAATTTCAGGAAAAAATACTTAAGGATCTTGTACATTTAAAACAAATCAATTTGGCCATCAAATTACTGTTGCATTCAATGCGACCCTCAAACTTAGAAAAAATAAACAATTAACATGACCCTTTAACCAACAACTTTTATTATTAACCATTATGAAACTATATAATAAAAAATATTAAAAATAGTTATACAACTAAGAAGAGTATTGTAGTGAATATAATATGATAAACGGAAGTAAACTTTACCTAAACTTAATGTAAAAAATTTAATAGGAAAATTGCCCAACTATGGTTAATATATATTGTTCAAGACTTACACGTACCGCTTTACCTGAGGGCTTAAGTTAGCTTGTTCATTCCCAATTCAATATATATATATATATTGTTCAACTTTTTAGCAATTTAATTTTCATTTTTACTATTTTTTTGTGTATTTTAGATTTTAAATTTAGAATAATGATTTTTAATAAATAAACAAGCCCCTAAACTTTTTGATAATATATTTTTGTTTTTATATTTTATTTGAAAATTTCATTTAATTATATATATAAATATATACATATATATATATATATTATCAGAAAAAATTATAATTTTAGAACATTTTGTTTTTTATAATAATTATTATTATATTTTATAATTATAATTAAATATATAACTGCAAACATAATTTTTTTTATAAAAAACTTGAATCTTTTGTTAATTTAAAAAAAATGAAATTTTTGTTGTGATAATTTTTCTATAACAATAACTATTACATATAGTTACAAAACTTGTCACTATATAACATTTTTGCACCAAAAAGTAGGGAGAACTATTTCTAATAAAATAAGTTTTCATAATGATTAAAATATATAACTACAAAAATAATTTATTACAAAAAACTTAAATTTTATTATTTACAATATATTTTGTTACTATATAACATTTTTTACAGTAAAAAATAGGGAGAAATGGTTCTGATAGTATTTTTTTCATAATGATTAAAATATATAAGTACAAAAATAATTTATTACAAAAAACTTAAATTTTATTATTTGATGTGATAATTTTTCTATAACAATAACTATAAATTATAATTATAAAAATTATCAATATAACTTTTGAAACAAAAAATTGAAGAAAAATAGTTATGACAATTAATATATGCTATCACTATAATTAAAATTTATAACTACAAATAAAATTTTCACAAAAACATGAATATCATTATTTTTTGTGACAATGTTTTTTTTATAATAATTATTAACACTTATAGTAACAAAATTTGTCACTATATTTGTGACAATATATTTTTGTCAATATAATTAAAACATATAATGACAAACTTTGTTTTTTATTAAAAACTTGAATATCATTATTTGTTGTGACAATTTTTTTGTAACAATAATTATAGCTTATAGTTACAAAACATGTCACTATATGATTTTGTTTTTGTACCAAAAATTGGAGATAATCATTTGTGACTATACATTTTGTCACTAGAATTAAAATATATAATTACAAACAAAATTTATCACAACAAATCTAAATCTTTTTATTTGTTGTGACAATTGTTTCTGTCATAGTTACTAAAACTTTTAGTTACAAAAGTTGTCACTATATGCCTTCAATTTGGTGCGAAAAAATTGGAGGGAAACATTTGTGAAAAAAATTCATAATAAAATTTATTTTTTACCACATGTCACACATGTTTGCTAATTGTGACAAATTATTATGACGATTTTAGCTTTTTTCATAATTGTATATATATATTTTTAATCTAATGCGACGATTATATATTTTGTCACCAAAAAGCTACTAATAGTGACAAAATTAATTTTGACAAAATTAAATTTGTCATAATAGTATAAATTTCTTGTAGTGTATTTGCATATGTGTGCTTAGTTTTCACATCCTTAATTTGTAAGTGCAAATGCAAATGTGATTAAATATTCATGCATATGTTCTCACTAGCAAATGATATCCATATTAAATGTATCACATTATCTAGTGCTTTATGCATGTGCAATTCTATGTTATTTCTTGTTATTGCATAAAATATACAATTTTTGGATTTATTGAATTTCATACGCTACTAATTTTTTTTCTCTTATCTACGTTGAGATTCAATATCTTGTGTGTCAAAATTGTTGTGCCAAAAAAATTAAATGCAATGTATAATTAAAGGATAATTTTTGTTTTTCAATTGCTCTTTATCTTACTCTCCATTGTCATTTTGTGCTAAATGAAATTTGAATTATTTTTTATATAACAAAAAAGGGAGAAGTAAGCCAAACAATTAGATTTCTCAAAGAAAAATCTTTTTCAATAAATAATTTTGTAATAGAGAGTTTTTATCTAAAACAATTTTTCAAAGGTCTGTTTATATCAAAAAGGGGGAGATTGTTAAACTTTGTTTTCTAATATTTGATATAACAAATAAAAGTAAAATATTTTTGGAATGAATTGAATTTTTCAAGTATTTAAAAATAATTTTAAGTCCAAATTAACTTGAAAAATATGTTTTAAATGTATTTCAATTTAGCCAAATATTTTTAAACATTTACTCAATCATTTTTGCACTTTAAAATGTGTTAAAATAACTTAAAAATGACTTTTCAGCTTTGTAGTACCGATAGTTTTCATGTAGTCATGATACTACACAAGGTAGTACCTTATGATTTCAAAGTTCAGAAAAAGTACAATATGCAAAAATTGTAATGATACTCCATTGGAGTACCGATACTATCCATACAATTTATAAGAGTAGTACTAGTACTATTATGTAGAGTATTGATACTTTACCACCCCAACAACTGTATTTTTGTATTTAATGCAAGTAGTATCAATATCCAACACATAATATTGTCACTCCTTGTGTCTGGACAATTTTTTATGCAGAAAATAACTACCCCAAAGCCTATAATTCAACCCTAACAGCTCCAAACGACTAGAACCTCATTCCAATATACAAAATAACACAATGATACTTGAAGAACATTACTAAACCTATCCAAGCTAAAAGATAAGGAAAACAATTCATTCTTTATTTCTTCATTTCTCTTGTAGATAATTAATGAGTGTTTGATATTGCATATTTATTGTTATTTATTCCTTATTTTTCGATTGGATATTACTAATTTATCTTTATTTTAGTTTTAATTTTGGAAAGGAGCTTTATTGGATTGATTAGCCCAAAAAGTAGTAGATTTTGATGATTTAGTCAACATCTTCTAGAAGATAAGCGAGATTATCTCGAATATTTAATTGGAATTTACCTGGCGTAAGGTTATCCATAAGATGAAGCATAATTAAAACAAAAGTACAAGATTTAATTATTTTTATCTTTCGTGATAAACCTTTTAGATTTATGATTTCTAGTTTGATTATTTTATTATTACTTCTTATTTCAGATTTTTAGTTTGATTATTTTATTATTATTTTATTTAGGAACTAATTATTTTATTAGAACTCTTGGTAGAATTTTTAGTTTGATTAGGAATTAGTAATTTTATTTACTTAGAACTTTCGAGTTATAAATACCCTTTAGGTTCAACCTTTAAACTCATATTGGAATTTATTTTTCCTCGACTATTTATTAAAGATATACTTTTCTTTCATCTCATTATTTTCTTTTCATAATGCTAAGTATGACTTCTATCATGTTTAGCTAATTTTCCTATTAGCCAAAAGCTGAGCAACAACTCAATCCGTTTCGTGAGAATTGAAAAGCGTTTCATACCTTCAGATATGTTTCTTGATTTTCCGCAAACTAAGATTGGCAATTGGTCTTTCTTTTAAATATCTCATCACTTTCAATTCAAAGAGTGCACATTGGCTTGAATGTTGTTTTGATTTACTGTTGGAGAGAAGAGTCAGTTTGAAGCAAATTCAACTTCCTAAGAACAAACTTAGCGGTGATCTGCTAAGGAGGGAAATCAAGATCAGGTTCGACTCTCATTGAGACACCATAATCTGAGCACGATCTTTTCCATCACTTAAAGTAGCAATGATTTTAACATCGATAGCCTTTGTTAATCAAAACAATGATTAAATTTCAAGGATTAACTTTGGAAATTAGTTCACAGGAGAGAAGAGCAAATGACAAGGGTTATGCCTTGGAGACTGTAACCGGTAAGAATCTCGAAGTAAAATTTATTTCAGTGATCAAAATAAATTTAGGCGAAGCGAAGCTGGAGGCTACCTCTCATCATAATTATTTTCAATCATCTACTTTTCCTATATTTTTTTATTTTAATTTATTCAAATTATTTTACGAAACCACTTTTTTTTTCTTTTACAGTTTTCTTGGATCAAGATAAATTCAAATCGATATTGAAAATTTCTAATTCCCTATGGATTAACACTTTCTTCTATATACTACGTTCTTAGTTTATTTATTAAAGAAAAGGCTTTATTTATTTGACGATTACGATGCTTATCAATTTTGTGCCGTTGCCGGGGATTTCAAAAAATTATTGATAATGTTTTTTTATTTATGACCAGGAAAAATCCTGGAAAACTAATAGAATTTGAACCTGAGATCAAAGCATACGCCCGAAGACTTTACGCACGAACATGTTAGGAGAAAAGAATTTGACGACAACAAGAACTCATACCTGACATAACCTCTAACATCAACGTGACCTATGACGCACACTCTGAGTTCGACGACGATGAATCGATCCCTATGGATGATCCGAGGATCCATGAATTAGCTGCGAAACTTACCGAATAATAAAAATTATGCATCACCTTCCCAAATTAAGAAACACCATCCGAACTCAAAATTGGCTTAATTCATCCTCTACCTACTTTCCATTCATTACTGTGTGAAAATCCTCACAAGCATCTGACTTAAATTTAACATGGTTTGCTCTAGCATGAAACCACAAGGAGTATTAGAGGATCAAATTAAACTTCATGCCTTTCCTTTCTTTTAAGCCGATTTATCTATGGACTAAATATTCTATTTATCGCCTAATTCTGTTAATACTTGGGCTGACATGACTCGTCTTTTTTTGGATAGGTTTTTTCATGGGACGAAGGCGAGTGAATTAAGGCGAAACATCTTAGGAATCCAATAAAATGAGGGAGAGTCGTTATAGAACTATTGGGAATGATTCAATAAATTCTGTGCTAGATGTCCATAAAACTAGTGAATCGAACAAACTCTTCTCTAATATTTCTATATTAGATTACTTCCTTTGGAGAATACGATAATTGATACGACTAGTGGAGGAGCACTTGTGAATATGACTCTGCATTCAACTAGAAATCTAATTTCTACCATGGCTGCTAACTCTCAATAGTTTAGCTCTTACAGTAAACCTACTTGTCGGGTTCACGTGATAAACGTAATTTCATTGGAAAAAATTGATAATTTGGTTGATATTGTTCAATCTCTTGTTGTAGAAAAAACTAGTACCACTAGACTTTATGGAATATGCACCATGTCGGACCATCCCACGTATTGTTGTCCGATGTTACAAAAAGACACTACCACACAAGTAAATGCAATTGGCAATTTTCCAGGACCTCCTCAGAGACCCTACAATCCGCACAAAAATACCTATAATCTAGAGTGAATGGATCATTCGAACTTTAACTATGCACAAAATCCTAGACTAAATCAACCATATAAATCGAGCCCACAACCACAATTGTACCAACTACCAAGATCTTCATTGGAATCCATCGTTGAGCAGTTGACACTATCTCAAGAGCAGTTTCAAAATCGAACCGAAGCTCTTCTACAAGAGTTAGATAAGCAAACGACCCTATTAGATCAAATTATGGGACAAATGAAATCACAATGAAAACTACCATATCAAACCAAGGTAAATCCACAAGAAAACATTAGTTCCATCACCATTCGAAGTGGTACTATTATTGCACTAATCCCTAAAGATAATGTCGCAATATCATAGTAAAATGATGTTGTCATAGGTTTCTAGAAGAATGAACTTGACGCAGGGGACAAAAAAGAATAAGAAAAATCAAGACCTCACAAAGAAAAATAAGGAGTTAATGTAAGATCCCAAAGAAAAAAAGAAAGATGTATCGCCAACTTTTTCTGCTCCATCTCCCTATGTCGTCCCACCTCCATTTCCTTATAGGTTAATTAAATGTGACAAACAAGCTGAGAAAAAAGAAATCCTTGATTTTTTTGGATAGTGGAGATAAATATACTACTTCTTAAGGTAATCCAAAAAGTGTTGAGATATGCCAGATTCTTGAAAGATCTTTGCACAACCAAGAAGAGACTTACTGAAAATGAAAAGGTAAATTTAGGTGAGAACGTACCATCTATTTTTCAAGATACACTCCCACCTAAGCTAAAGGATTAGGATATGTTTTCTATTCTATGTAAAACGAGTAAGGTAGGAATTAAATGAGTTATGCGTGATTTGGGTGCTTCCATAAACATTATGCCTCTTTCTGTTTACACTCACTTTCTGTTGAGCCTTTGAAGGAAACTAGAGTACGATTCAAATAGCTGATCGAAAGGCCTCATTGAGAATGTTATGGTTTAGGTAATGGATTTAGTTTCCATTGGATTTTATGTCATCGATATGGAAATGATCAATCCAACACTTTCTTTGAAATCTTCTTGGCTTCTATTACTAAGCACTGCACATACCAAAATTGATGTAGGAGTGGAATTCTTACAATGAAATTTGATGGTGAGGTTGTTAAGTTCGACGTTACAAGGAGGTGAAATCGAAAATGTTACAAACATTATTTTTGTTGGTGTTATTGAGCCTTTGGTGAATGATTTTGTTGAAACTACTTATCCAATGATTTATCCAGGGAGTTAGAGAATTACGAAGAAGACATAGGGATTTGGAAATATTTTTTCTTTTCATTCTGATTTACGCCTAACTCCATCTAAGTCTAAAATATACCTTCTATTTGCAGACAACATGTTAGGAGTGGAATTCTTATAATGAAATTTGATGGTGAGGTTGTTAAGTTCGACGTTTACAAGGAGGTGAAATATCGAATAATGTTACAACATTATTTTTGTGGTGTTATTGAGCCTTTGGTGAATGATTTGTTGAAACTAACTTATCCAATGATTTATCCAGGGAGTTAGAGAATTACGAAGAAGACATAAGGGATTTGGAAATATTTTTTCTTTCATTCTGATTTACGCCTAACTCCATCTAAGTCTAAAATATTACCTTCATTTTGCAGACAACACAATCGAGCTTTAGCAATTACCATGCCATCTCAAATAGCATTCCTAGGAGTTAACTCTACCATCCTATCACTAACTCAAATAAGCTTTCAAAAGAGGAGGAAGAGACTTAGTGACAGTTTTGAGGACCTACAAGGAAGCGATTGGATAAATAATAGCCGACATTAAAAGGCTCAATCATCGATATATACGTCAAGATTAAGATTGAAGATGACCAAACATTAAAGAAGGTTAAAGACGCATTTATCCTCTAATGACGAAGATGGTGAGAAAGAAATTCAAAAGCTTTAGACGCCAAGAAACTACCTATATCTGATAGTAATTGGGTTAAGTTCGGTCCATATGGTCCTAAGAAATTGGAGCTATAGTAGTTAAAATTTCGAAGGCGAGCTAGTTCTTACACGAGTTGAAAACCGATGAAAGTTTGTATTGACTATAGGAAGTTGAATATTTAACTTGAAAAGATCACTTTCCACTTCCTTTTATTGATCAAATGATCAAACGATTAGTTGGTAAATCTCACTACTGTTGTCTCATTAGATTTTCAATTTTTCTATCAAATTCAACAGTATTGGAGACCAAGAAAAATGGCATTCACATCCTTTTGGTATCTTAGCTTACCAATGAATGTTTCGGCATTTTACGCCCCACTACATTCCAGAGATGCATGCTCGTATATTTTCCAATTACATAGAGAAAATAATTTCAGTTTTCATTGACGACTTTACGGTATATGGTAATCCTTTAATAAGTGTCACTTGAATTTAACCAGTGTCTTGAAATGAGTCTTGAATATAACCTTGTGATTAATTATAAATATGGCACTTTATAGTGGACAAAGGTTAAATTCTTGGTCACATTGTTCTTCTGATGGAATTGCGGTCGATAAGGCTAGGACCGATATTATTCACTCACTCCCATACTCTATAACTGTGAGGGGTTTCATTCTTTTCTTGGTTATGCAGGTTTCAATTGTAGGTTTATCAAGAATTCATCCAAGATAGCACAACCTCTTTGCAATCTTTTGCAGAAGGATAAAGCTCATGACTTTGAGGATGATTACAAAGGTTCTTTTGATGTCCTCAAAGAATAACTCATCTCAGCACCTTAATTTTGTTGATGAAAGCGAGGTAGATTTTAACCTTAATTTTTTCCATTCTTATTCTTGTGGAGGTCACTTTGGACCGAAAAGATCTACACACAAAATTATTGAATGTAAATTTTTCTGGCCTAACACTTTTCGTGATGCATATTTATTTTGTAAATCTTGTGAAAAATGTCAGCACGTAAGTAATTTAACCTGTCGTAATGAGATGCCCCTTATTTCGATACATGCTTGTGAAATATTTGATGTATGGGGTATTGATTATATGGGGTCATTTTTTCATCTTTTTGAAATTGCTATATTATTCTAGTCGTTGATTATGTATCGAAATGTGTATAAGCTAAATCTACTCATAATAATGATGCTAGAACAAGCACCAATTTTCTAAAGAATTTTTTCCAAGTTTGGCACTCCAAGGGCGATAATTAATGACCAAGGAACACATTTATTAAGGATCATCAAAACACTAATGAAGAAATATGGAGTCACTCAACTATCGGCACGACTGACCATCACAAACTCATGAAAAGTATAGTTTCAAATCGAGAAATTAAGTCGATTATCGCAAGATTGTGAAGTCAAATAGAAAATATTGGAGTTTGAAACTAACGATACCTTATGGGAATATCGTACCGCTTACAAAGGTCGCATCGGCATGTCCCCATAACGTTAGTCTTTGGTAAACCGTGTTACATATATGTTGAATTAGAACATAAATCTTATTGGTGGTTAAAAAATGCATATGTAGATTGATACAATTGTGAAACACAGAAAATTGCACATTCTAGCGGTTTAAGAAATTCGTCGCAACGCTTATGACAGTGAACGTATATATCAGGATAAAACTAAAGATTTTCATGATCGTCGAATTTCGTTTAAATCTTTTAATGTCGGTAAAAAAGTAATTTTTTTCTAAATTGAAAGTATTTGCAAGAAAATTACGGACAAAGTGGTCAGGACCTTTTATTGTGACTCAAGTATTTCCACATGGCGCAGTTGAAATTCTAGATGATTCGGGAGTTTGGTTCAAAATAAATGGTCAACGATTGAAAGCTGTACTAATAAAAAAATCAAGCTTGTGTGATGAATGACATTATTTAGAGGATTTGTAGTCTGAATCAAGTCGTCAAGCTAAACAATGTTAAACAAAGCGCTTGATGGGAGATAACCCATTTATTTTTCGTTTGTTTAACTTCTATTCATTTTTAATTTATTTAATTTATTTATCTTAGTTTTCACTTTTTTTTTTTTGAATTTTTCATATATCGAAAATATTTTTAATCGAACAAATTTGAGCAGATCTGGTATTCCTGCGCCTCCATCACTACCCATTCGCCAAGGTCGCGGTTGTAACCATCACTAGACATGTCAGGCAACCTAAACATATCATAACAAATACTTCCTGACTTAGAATAATTCTCGCCATAGCAGAAGACTAACCTAAGTCTCTGTGAAAAGTCTGAATATGTGAGGTTATTCTGAATATATTTAATCAACATTTTTTCATGCCTTGTCTATTTTTATTTGTTACTTTTTCATATTTTCTTTGCCTCGACCAAACTTTTCTACAACCACACTTCATCATATTCTCTTGCTTTAGCAACGCTTTGACACCTGTTCGTATAATCCATTACTAATTATTTCTCTATTTTGACAAGAATTTAGGGACTAGCCTGTGACACCTAGTTATAGTTGTGGCGAAACATCAAAAACCCCTACCAATTCCTAAGGAGATGATAACTCACTTACCCTTATTACTTGATTCGACTGTGTACACTTGCACATATTTGCTTGCCTTAGCATATACATTTACAAGCGATTAGAGAATAATCTAAAAAATATATTATCGAGCTAATATGTCCAGAGTATAAGTAGTTAAAAGTCGAATGAAGTGAGCAGACTTAGTAGGACGATCAACAATAACCCAAACTGAGTCCTTCTTAGACTGCTTCAAAGGAGATCCACTAACAAATTCCATTGTAACTCGCTCCCATTTTCAAATCTAAATTTATATGGGTTGAAGTAAGCCAGATAAAACTGATGCTCAGCTTTCACTTGCTGGGAGGTCAAAAATTTAGCCACAAAATGGGTGACATCTATTTTCTAGCCATACCAAAAGTACCTCTCTCTGAAATATCAATACATTTTAACATCACCTGGATGCATTGAATAGGAATATCATGAGCTTTCTGTAAAATAACATTCCACAACTCAGGATTATTTGTCACACAATAATGTCCTTGGAAACACAATACACCATCCTCATTAAAGAACCAGAAGGATCCTCAGAACTTGATTGCTTTATTTTCTGATTATGTTGTTCCCTAATAAGATCTTTAATCTCCTCAGTAGTCTTAGCTTGATCCACGAGCTTAACAAAGTCCCACTTTTGATGAGTAGTTACCCTGGCACGAATCCCAACACACAAACCCCTCTCAAACAATATCAAACAATAAGCATTTGTCTTCCTCGGTAGTGACCAACCTAGTAGCATAATTACAGAGACGCATGAACTCTAGTTCATAATCCTAAACTTTCATATTACCTTGTTTCAAATTCATAAATTTTTGTTTTTGTTCTTTTAGATAATGACTACCCACAAACTGACTCTAGAGCACTCCTGAAAAACTCATAAGTCAAATAATCTCTCGGAGTGGTCATCTTCACTGAATTCAACCAACTCAGGGCATCATCTTTTAGCACTAAAACAATAACCTGAAGTCTATGATGCGCAGGATAATCCATCTCATCAATAATAAGCTCATTATCCTCAATACAATACTCCCCAATAGACGGAGATACTAAGGTAAGCCCTCTAAAATATTCTTCTCTATTACATAACATAGTTAACGAAACAGTAGCAACAGTATCATCCGACTGAACCCAACTAATCTCTGAAGTAAACGTAACACTGCCTGATCAACAACAGCCTCACTCAAATCATCAGTAGTTCCTCTCTTAGTAACATGAGTATTCTCAGTTGGAATAAAAGATTATGTATCTGAGTATGTTGATCACCCTCATATTTCTCAACCTCAAGAACTGGAAGATCCCTATTTATCTCAAGTGATTGGCCTCCACGGCCCCGAGTTCTACCACCACCACGATGTGGTATAGAGGTATGTCAACCTCTACGAGGTGGCATACTATCTATTGAGTCTGTGATCAAATATAAACAAAAACTAAAATCAGATTCGTTACAGGAGTCTTTGGTAAAAATAACTTATATTTGAAAACATATAAAATTTTAAATCATTTAACAAAAACTTCTCTCAGAATAGATTTTAAAAAATATTTCCCTTACCTAAAAACTTTTTCAAAGCATGTAAAAGTTAGTTTATAAAACAATATAAAATTTACGATAACACAATCCGAGAGTTGAATTGGTTCTCATACCACTAAATGTAACCCATACAATAGTATAAAATCGAATGTCTCATACATTTTCCAAATCATCCTGTTAGTAATTAGACCATATACCATATGAGATAGATAACCTCAACGCTCACCAACTCAAACCATCTGCGAACCATCAGAAGTCTTCAAGATAGCCCTTTTGTACTCACAATCCATAAACCAATGCTCATTCAATTAGTCAATTCCTAGAATTAGATCCAACTCCTTTAATAAAATATTCATAAGTTATACTAGAAATGTTTCCCCTTGAACCTCTAGAAGATGGTGTCTAAATACCTTATTCACAATCATAGAATTTTCCACTAGGCTCATAACAGTAACAACCTCTTGGTGTCTTCAATTAGAGTGTAAAGGTCTCAATATACAAAACTCGAAATGTAGAAGTAAGTAGAGTTGTTTTCCCATAATTCAAAGTATGGAACAAAATAAATAGAAAATGTACCTACAGTAACATTGGCTCATCTATGTCATCCCAACATCTAGTATGTTACCCCTTAGACCCGGCCTGGATGTTACGACTGAATCTATAAGATCACACCAACTCAGATTGTCAAAAATCATGAATTTTTCAAATAACAATATGCACTACCAGAAAATCAATATAAATCCATAACAGAAATAGAGTCTATAAAATAAAGTATAATCCGAAATTAAAGTTCAAAATAAGAGAAGATACAATATCCCAAAATCCAGAATATAATAATAATATTATAAATAGATAATGAAAATAGAAATATAGTATGAAATCGTTCATACGATATATAAGGAATAATGCTACTAGTCGATCCTCCAAATACCAGTCGAAAATCCTAAAAGTATAAGAGATCTGAAAAAACAAAAACAAAGAGTGAGTTATAGAGCTCAATGTTTCCCTTAAGTGTAATAGATATCACCGATAAATTATAAATAGTTCATCTATGTTATAGAATACAAATTATAACACAAGCATCAACAATCCAGCTTTTCATTACCTTTCAAAAGGTGTCCAATTCATAACACTAAAAATAAATGAACCATAAAAACACTGAACAACACTTATGCGAATCTCAAGAAAAATGTCTTGAACCGAACTGAGCTGAGTGAGGACTATCGGGATCTACCGGAGGGTGATAGAGATACTCGTGCACACCTTCAGAACATAATAACAAGAAGTGAGCCAAAACCTCATAATTTGCAAAACAGACTACGGAAATGGACTAAAGACATTGAAAAACATAAAGATAAGGGTTTTCAAAAAAGTCAACAAAAAGTAAACGGTCAATGGTCAAAGTAAACGGTTAATGATCAAAGTTAATGGCCAATGTTTAACTGGTCAATTGGACCGGTTCAATCAACAGTTTGGGTTAAACCAATTTAGTCATACTGGTTCACTATTTGAATCACCAGAATGAAGCCAGTCCCGCATGGTAGCGTGTGGGGCGCGTGGGGAATGTTTCAATGGCCGAAAAATTGTAAAAAAATGCAGAAAAATATTTTAAAGCATGAGGAGTCACTTACAAATGTCGGTTTCCCTAAAAGATCGAAGGAGATGGGGTTTTATAAAACCTAAATATTCTAATCGTCATTGGTTGTAAACGACGATTAAGAATAACAATCCAATGACACTGGACGAATGGGGTCGACGAGACAAACACAATAGTGCTGAATGTGTCATGCACCATGACACAGTTAGTGACAAATCAAAAAAAAGAAAAAATGAGGTACAGTGAGAGAAAAAGGGTTGGGTCTCATACTGCACAAACAGATGAAAAATAAAGAAAGAGGGAAATTTTGGGCTTAAACATAATGGGCTAATTATGCCACCAGTCCTTACACTAATGGAAGCTTATAAAAAAACACAAAAGTTTATAAAAACTTTAATTTAACCAAAATTCAGGTATGATAGGCATAAACAAGAGCGAGTTGTCTAGACTTAGGTATGACTAGCCCTTATTCTACTGCAATTGGGCTCTACTGTTTCATAGAAGTAAAACCAAAAGCTCTAACCTAATGATAACTCTCTAAAAGAGTTATCATTTTAGCACTTTTTACTTTGGTATGGCTTGGAATTTATTATGTTTAAAATTTAGGTTTAGTTTAGTCTTATTTTATATATTTTGCATTGTTTAAAGTTTAGTTTAGTTTTATGTGCAAGAGAATTTAGATGAAGTTACACATGGGAGTTGTTACAACCAATGCTATAGTAATTGAAGGAATTAAGGATGATGAGGAAGGAAATTTCATGCAACACTTTGAGTCATTGACCTTCCTGATCGACCTATTCAAGCACCAAAGACATCCATGGAGGACCCACCTAAGCTTAAGCTCAAACCCTTACCCCAAACATTTGAGATATGATTTCCTTGGAAAAAATGATACTATATCGGTCACCAATGCAACAAATCTTATAGCATCTCAAGTTGATAGATTAATTTTTATGCTGAAGCAACATAAGAAGGTTATTGCCTAGGGCATTGCTGATATAAAAGGGATTATCCCAGCCTTTTGCATGATAAATTTTATTGGAGGATATGAGTAGTAGTTCTATTGAGCAGCAAAGATGGTTGAACCTAATTATGAAGAAGTGGTCTGAAAAGAAGTCAAAAATAGTTGGATGATGGGATATTTACCCAATTTCTGACAGCAATTAGGTGAGCCCGGTACAATGTGTCCCTAAGAAAGGAGGAATCACCGTGGTGTAAAACAAGAAGAATGAGTTGGTTCCCACAAGCATAACCACATGCTGGAGAATTTGTATGGACTACCACAAGCTAAATAAAGCTACAAAGAAGGATCACTCCTCGCTACTGTTCATTGATCAAATACTAGACAAACTAGCTGGAAAGGCTTTTTATTGTTTACTTATGGGTATAGTGGCTACAATCATATTGCTATAACCCCTGGTGAAATGACTTTCACTTGTCCGTATGTAACTTTTTCTATTCGAATAATGCGATTCAGACTATGCAATGCTCCAGCAACATTCTTGCGTTGCATAATGTAAATGTTCTCCGATATGATTAATATTGCTTGGAATTTTTTATGAATGATTTTTCTATTTTTGGTCAATATTTTGAGCAATGTCTTTCCAACTTAGGCACTGTTTTAAAGAGATGTGAAGAAACCAACATTATGTTAAATTGGGAAAAATGCCATTTCATGGTAACCGAAAGCATAGTGTTGGGGCATCGCATTTCTCAACGAGGAATCGATGTGGATAAAGCCAAGGTCGAAGTCATTGAGAAATTATATCCACCCTCAAATGTGAAATTCGTAAGAAGCTTTCAAGGGTATGCAGGGTTTTATCATAGGTTCATTAAGGATTTCTCCCAAATAGCCAAACTATTGTGTTATTTGCCGGAGCAAAACAAGAAATTCGTGGTTGATGCCGAAGTTCTAAAATCTTTTGAGACCATCAAATCCAAGCTAGTTAATGTACCTATTGTCGTAACACCAAATTGGAATTTACCTTTTGAACTGATGTGTGCTGCTAGCGACTTTGATGTTGAAGCAGTGATAGGACAACGTAGGAACGAGTCTTCCATGTTATTCATTATGCTAGTAGGACATTGAATGGCACTCAGGTGAGTTACACCACAACTAAAAAGGAATTACTGGCCGTGTTGTTTCTTTTTGATAAATTTTGACCGTACTTGGTTGGAACCAAGGTGATAGTCTATACCGACCATTCAACATTGAAGCATTTGTTTACTAAGAATGATACCAAGTCAAGACTTATTCGTTGGGTGCTATTACTTTAAGAATTAGAAATTGAAGTTTGAGATAAGAAAGGAACCAAAAACCAAGTGGTTGACCACTTATCAAGCTTGGAATCCTAAAGTGAAGATGGCAAAGCGCTTGTGATACACGATGTTTTTCCCAATGAACGATTGCTGGCCATCAATGCTCTACCATGGTATGTTAATTTTGTGAATTATTTAGTTAGTGTTATACTGCCACTAGATCTTAATCACCAAATTAGAAGAAAATTTATAAGGGATGTCAAAACATATTTTTGGGATGAACCTTATCTTTTTAAGCAATGTAATGAACAACTCTTAAGAAGGTTAGTTCCCAAGTGTGAACAACACAACATCTTGCAGCATTGTCACAACGCACCTTTTTGGAGGCATGCATACAACAACAAAAGTTCTCCAATGTGGTTATTATTAACCTTCGTTGTTCAAGGATGCTAATGCTTTTGTGAAACATTGTGATCAATGCCAAAGAACGGAAAACATTTTTAGGCACAATTAGATGCCAATGCAACTTATCTTGGAGATTGAATTATTTGATGTTTGGGGATTTGATTTTATGGGACCTTATCCATCTTCTTGTGGTAATAATTTCATTCTTGTTGCTATTGCTTTTGTGTCTAAATGGATTGAGGCTGTAGCATTACCCTCAAGTGATACAAAGCGATTCTCTGATTCCTCCATAAGAAAATTTTTACTTGCTTTTGGAACACCGCGAGCATTTATTAGTGATGAAGGTTCAGAATTTATTGGAAGATAAGTAGAAAATGCTCTGTAGTGTTCTAGAGTAAAACATCACATTGCTACAACATAGCAACCTCAATCGAATGGTCAACCTGAGGTATCCATCTGTGAAATAAAACAAATCTTGGAAAAAGTAGTTAATCCTTCAAGGAAAGATTGGTAGCTAAGACTTGTCGAATCACTTTGGGTTTATAGGACAACTTACAAAACTCCCTTGGGTATGTCGCCTTATCGCCTTGTTTATGGCAAAGTTTGTCATTTACCAGTTGAGCTGGGCACTTAAAAGCTAAACCATGATCTCAATCCTAGTGGGGAACAACAAATGTTGTAGATTAATAAACTTGAGGATCTATCAACAATGCTTATGAGAATGCTCATAATTACAAGGATAAGAATAAGAGATGGGATGATCAAAATATCCTACCAAAACACTTTCATGCTAGACAACTCGTGCTCTTATTTAATTCTGAAATCACGCTGACCAGGCCCCTTTGAAATTGTGGAAGCTTACCCTCATGGGGCAATACTCTTGAAAAATCTAAGTGATGGAACTACATTTAAAGTCAATGGGTAGCGTTTAAAGCATTATTGCCAAAAACAATGTCTTTATATTATCTCCATCACACAAAGTGAACCCTCTTTCTTTTAAATTTCTTTTGTTATGATTAAGTATATTTTGACAAAAGTTAGATATTTAGTTATTTAGGTTTTAATTAAATTTTGATTTACTTTTTTTTTGACCAGCTAAAGTTGAAACTTCCTTGCTGAATGTTTTTTTCTTAAAACTGTGTGTGCTACATCTACAGCTATAACATATGACAGTTGGACAATATCTTTAGGTAAAAAGTAATTTATGTGATTTTTCATCCACTTTTACCCTTCTCTATATCCACCTTCCAATTTACTTCATCTTCACTCTCCAATTTTTATCTTTATCTTTATCCTTATATTTTAATTTTAATTTTTAAACCCACTTTTTCCCTTTTACACTTAACCTTTAATATTCTAAACCCTAAACCATTTACTCACACTTATTTTATTTTGCCTACCCCCTCTATTTTGGCAGTTTCTCTTCATTTTCCCCCACCTTACATTTTCAAAGCTTCCTCTTTTTTCTTTTTTTTCACACGAATAATTTCTATGGCACCAAAAAAAAGTGGCCGTTAAAAGCTCTAGCCATACACTTGTTTCAATATCACCAACTTCGCCACTGAAAGCCACCTCCGAGCCCATGGGATTTATGGGGGCTACACAACAAAAATGATACTCTAATTTTGCTAATTGGGAATTCGTTAACGAGCAAGACTTCGACCTATCAACCACTGAGGACATAATGTCGTTCTCCTATATTACGTCCATTATTGTTGCGATGAAATATAGAACTTCTGCTCTCACCTTGGTGAAATCAGCCACTATTGGGTATGGGAATTCTACAACAATCTGTTGTATGAGGACATGTCGCTGGTCTTTGTTCGATAAAAGCTGTTACATTGGTGGGTTACTCAAATAAATGAGTTGTTGAGCCTTCAAGATGGAGAAAGCGAGCACACCGACTTCATGAACACCTTAACCACCAAAGACTTATAGAAAGTTGACAAATATGTTTGCTTACCAGGAAAAACATAGATGAAGTCATCCTCTGGAGGCTAAACCATGCGATGTTTGGACCTCAATCGATAAGCGATGGTATGGTTCATTTTTTTTCGAACACGTTTAATGCCTACTATGCATTTTTCTACTATCATTAGAGACAAGATTTTATTGTTGCATTTCATCTTGCACTGTCGAAATATCAATTTTGGTAAAAGTATTTCTTCTGTGAATTTTGCTTCTAGCTAAAATGCTAGTGGTTATCTTTATTTCCCTTCACTAATCACTGCACTGTGACAAAAATAACTAGTGAGAAAATTACCTTCTGACCAGGTATCCAAGAACCGAAATACTATTACCACCACTCTGATCAAGCACACATTGCTAAAGAAAAGACTTGACCCC
The DNA here is from genome assembly GCF_006381635.1 of Hibiscus syriacus. NCBI lineage: Eukaryota > Viridiplantae > Streptophyta > Magnoliopsida > Malvales > Malvaceae > Hibiscus > Hibiscus syriacus. Next base: position 46,541 of record NW_024063062.1, on the reverse strand, counting down.
GAGCCATCTGTGCCAAAGCCGAATAAGCCACTACATGTTGCTGGCCAAACCGTTGATCCATAACTGGTGAATAAATCGTTTGATATACCATAGGCTACGTCATATATGGTGGAACAACATGCCAATATCATGTCCATGTTAAGTCACATGATTCAAATTCAATCTCAACTACATTCGGCCCAAGTACAATACTGGTAGTATGCTCAAGCCATGGATGTTGTTCTAAAGAAGTTGTCTTCTACATTAGTTAAGGATGCAAGTTTGTCTTTTCGGAGTTTCCCACTAGTTCTTGCCGCCTTGGCTCAACCCCATGTATTTGTTTCCTATGATAGTTCTTATAGTGTTTAGGAGGTCCTAACAACTCATACTGATGCTGGAGCAGACACAGTGGAAGTTGAAACCAAGCCTGAAGAAGGAATGGAAGAAGCTACAAAGGATGAAAAGTTGATGAATAGGTTGTCTCAGTTGCCTTAACTGATGTTAAATCTAATGGGTCTGATAATGAAGACCCCATGGAGACCACCAAAGTTGTTAGCCACGACAAAGAGAATTAAAGACCAGCTAGCCAAGAGCAGATGGATGTCTAATAATTATTGGACCTAAACATTGATACTAATGCATTGGATGCTGCAGCAGTAATGCAGCAGGAGTTAGATGATGTTCAACTTGTTTCCAGTGTGTTAAAGGAAGTGAAGCAACTGGAAGGCACCAACCAACTTGAAGAGATCAATATTGATTCGTGCAGCGGACTTTGATGCATACATATATCCCGAAGGTGGTAGATACTGTTGACTATTCCAAAATTGCTTGTCAAATTGTGAAGGAGATACAACAAGCAAATGTGAGTCAGCCTAAGAGCTCGCCCGATATTGTTGTGGGTGATATTAGGGAAAGTTTGGAGAACATTGATGTAATCACGTATGAACCAGTCAAGAAGGTCCCCCTTGTCATTCCCGATGTTGTTGTGGTTCAGACCACATCAACGTCTACCGAAATAAAAAGGTAGAGTTTGATGAAGGCCAAAGTCTCCTCCAAGAAAATCTGTCCCACTACAGCTAGCCCTCATAAAACCCCGAGAAAACTAAACTATGGGAGTCTCGTTCTCTTGTCATTTCTTTACTTGTTTTTATTTTCTTTTTCGCTATTTTGTATTGAGGATAATGCCTCATTTAGGTTTCGGGGTGTGATCCAATGGGTTGATGCATTTTGACATTTTATGCATTTGAAATTTTGTTCGCATGTCATTTTGTTAACATTTTGTTTGTATTTGCATGCTATTAAGAATTATGTTTAGCATTATGTTTGCATATTGTTGCATATAACATTGTTTAGTTTTGCATGAAAAATGCCATGGATTAGGCTGTTGAAATCGAGGAACCTTTGATTCATTTTGATGATACCCAATGATGAAATAAGTTAGAGAATGAAATGGTATGGATTTCCTTTAAAACTTATTCTAATTAAGGTACATAGAAAAAAATCTTTACTTTAGGTGTATGTTCTCAATACTTAGAGTCTTTAGAAACTTTTGAATTAAACTCATATATTTAATAAATGTTGTAGCATTAGTAGAACTAGATGTGCCTGAAACTGGCTCAAAGTAAAAAGAGGAGATTTTCCAAGCTTCTAGAGGTTCCCAACACTGGCCCTAGTAATGAAATGGAAACAAAAATGTTAGAGGTACCCAAAAATTGGCCCTAGCATTAAACAATGAAAAATACTAGAGGTGCCTAACACTGGCTCCAGCATAAATTAGAAAATCGTTGCAGCATTGAAAATTTTAATATAGTAGGTTCACATTTTTCTAAATTAGCTATGTATTGATTGGATACACCTAGCCTACACACTTGCACACAGTGGACATGATTTGAATGAAGTTTGATGCAATTCGTATTTGAGATTATTTAGAAGTTGTTTACGTTCCTTCAACATAATTCTAGGGACTGAAAAATGAAGCAAATGTTGAATTGGATTTTATGGTCTTAATATATGGTGTTGGTGTTTAGTTAGTTGAGTACCATGTTTGTGTTGCTTGAGGATAATCAAACATCTAGGTTTGGGGGTGTGATAACTCTCTAAAAGAGTTGTCATTTTAGCACTTTTTACTTAGGTTTGGCTTGAAATTAAGTATGTTTAAAAGCAATTTAGGTTTAGTTTACTCTTATTCTTATATTTTGCATTGTTTAAAGGCTGGTTAACTTGGGCTAATTTCTAGATTTTTCTGCTAAAAAGTGCAAATGTTGCAGCGAAGAAGCAAATGCTACAGCAACTGATGACTCACTAGGCTATGCATAACCTTCTGGAACCGGGACATTTAGCTGGGACAGTTGTATCCTCTCCAACCAGCTGCTACTACAATGGTGAATAACCATTGGATATATTTTGACCTCCTTACTTATAAATAAGGCCTCCCCTAGCTCATTTAATCATCAATTATTCATTCTATAATCTTTTAGACAAATGTCGTGTCTCTTTTCCATGGCTGCCTATGCTACAGCGAGCGGGGGAGTGCTGGATCATATGGTAGTCAGCCTTGCTGAGTAGCATCAGTACTTAGCAATATAATACCCAAAATTTTGACTAGTGACCAAAATGTAAATTTTAAAAATTTTGTGGCTAAATTTTAAACTTGGGAAAAGTTTGGGGATCAAGTTGTAATTTTCAAAAGTTATGTAATCTGGCCCCATAATCGAATAGTGTACCATAAAAGTGACGTATCCAATGGAATCAGATTTTTTACGACTTTTGTATAAAATGCTATAAAGTAATAAAGTTCGAGAAAAATTCGGATAATCGGATCGAATCGGATTTTTGAGATATTTTGAAGGATGATAAGGAAAATCTAAAAATATTATTTCCATGTGTTAAATTAAAGAATTATTGGATTTAATATGATGTTTCCATTTTAAATATGAACCGTTAGATTTTACTAGTTAGATTGTAAATGTTGGAAAATTGACAGGGAAAAATTTTAAAAATGAAAAACAATTTCTTCATATTTGACTATGATGATGTAAGGGATGATGAAAGCATGTTAATTTAGTAATTATCATGAAATTCAATGGTAAAATGGTAAGGATATGAAAATTTCAAGGGTAAATTAGTAATTTGGCATTTAATGAATTTTTAATTCATTATTAATTAAGAAAGATGAAGAAAAATAAAGTTTCCTTCATTATTTTATTCTCCAAGTCATACTCACCATAGCCAAGGTAAGAGAAAAATTTCTTTTCAATTTCAAGCATTTTGGTTAGGAATTTTGATTCGAGTAATAAAGGAAAATTGTTATGTTCGAAGAGCTCTATCATTTGGTACCAATTTTGCATGCTAATCTTGCTTGAATATGAAGTTCCCAAATTCTAGGGTTTATGTTTATGTTGGGTTTTTATGAATTGATGAAGAATTATGATGTTATAGAAGTTGTAGAATTAAATTCAAGCATGAAAATTAATTGGAAATCATTAGAAATGATTATATACAATTAAGCCAAGTTAGGGTTTTAAGGAAATTGGTTGTTTTAATTGAATTTGTTAGGGGTTTGATTGTAGATTAATGGAAATAATGTTTAGTAGTTGAATTCATGCTTGAATCAAGTTGGAAAGCTGGTCTTAGGTGACCCTTCATATTCGACCATAGGGAAATATTGGGGAAAATTTTGTAAAAATTTCTTTAATGCTAGAAATGATGAATGAATGGTTTTGTAAGCTTTAGAAAGTTGTTTGAACCAATTTGGAAGCTTATGGAGGTTTTGGGACCAAAAAAAAAAGGAAAAGGTTTGGGTTTGAAATAGAAATTAACATAAAGTTGAAGGGTAATGTATAAATATGTTATTAGAATGATTAAATTTAAAATTTGGATGCTGAATTTTAAGTTAAAGAGTTGATATAAGATCAAATTGCAAATTTGGTAAAATGTGATGGTTGAATTTGAATGGATTAGGAAATAAGGGATTAAATGGTAATTATGCAAATATGAAGGTATTGAATTGAATATATTTTTAAATTACTGCAATGTTTGGGGTTGATTTGAATAATTAAAAATGATGAAGGACCAAGATGCAAGTTGTAGGATGTGATAGAGAAATTAAGGATGCAAAATAAGGAAATATGTTTAGAGTTTTAAATCTGGCAGTGAGTTTGGAAGATCACCAAAAATTCTATAAAAATTACTAGAAGGTGATTTTTATGTTGTTGTGTTCGTTTGTCAATATAGTTTTGTTTAAACAAATGGGGATCGATTTCAAATTGTATAATAAAACATAAAAAATTTTGATCGATGATAGGTCAGAAAACAGGGCACCAGATTATGCTCAAAATATATTATAGAAATTGGATTAGAAAATTCACTATAAATTTTAAAAGTTGAATTAGAAGGAGTGCTTTATATGGTTAGATTTATATTCGAGTCTAGTTTTAAACGGAAGAAGTAGAATTAAATTCCAGTGTGTATATCAATACAGAAAAATGACTCTTTAAAGGTGGTGCAAGTTGTCAAAATATGGAAAATTTAGAATTTAAGTGGAAATGGACTAGAAGTTGAAGCGTAATGCTTAAATGTTTGATTAGAATGCTTGGGGACAGTTTTGGATGCTTTTAATTGAAGTTAGATGGCAAGGGATCATTTTAAATAAATTGAAAATGTTGAGAAGAATTCTAAAAGAATTTATTTTAATGGTTAGATGATGGAAATTGAAAGGATTAAATGAGTTATGAGTTGATATGAATGTTAAGAGGATTGAGTTATGGTTAGCATTGACGTTTTGAAATAGATTTAATATCAAATAAGTATCGATAGAATTTTTATGAATTTTATTTCTAGATTGTGCTAATTTTAGTAAGATACTAATATATGCTTTGGATTGTATGTGATATATAAATGATGAATGTGAAGATCAAAGAAAGCTTAAAGGTAAAGAAAAAATTCAAGAGTAAAGTTAGGAACGCTAAGTAAAATTACTAGTGAGGCATTATCAGTTGAGTGTATTTTACTTATGCTTTCAAAGTATGGAATGAGGAAGAGTTGTAATGAGTCAACCTCGAATGATTTAAAAAGAAATTATTTTGAAATTGTTTAATTTTATATTTTATATTACTTTTTCAAATGATTTCTTTGAATAATTTTGGGTATGAACTGGCCACTGCATTTTATACTGTTAAATGATATTTGCTTTAACTGATTATGGTAAAACGCTTTGAGAATTGTTTGATATGTGAAATGATGGAAATACCCATTGTAAATTCATTGAGAGTCATAGGTATAATTAGCGTGTCATAGAGTTAGAGCATTATATGAGACTTGGCCCGATTTTGACGTCACGAATGTGGCGGTGGTGCCATTAACAACTGCATTATAGTGAGCACAATTTTGAAATCTGTGTGATGGTGGTGCTATTATATGATATTGAGCACGAGTTTGGCGCTTGTTTAATAGTGGTATGTTGGTACTTAGCACGAGTTTGATGTTTGAGTGACGGTGGTACTAATGTATTGGGAATACATTTTATGGCACAAGTTTGACGTCTAAGTGGCGGTGGTGCCTGCACATATGAGATGAAAGTGTGACGTGTTCCTTAAAGTGGCACATTGATAATGTGTTCTACAATACTTGTTCATTATAGTGTATGCTCGTTTGACTCCATACCTTGCATTCTCATTGTTTTACATTGGGCTATGAAATGAATAAAATTTGAAAGCAAAATGTTTGAAATGGAATGAAAAGTACATGAATTGAAGTGTGATGGAAAAGTACATGTTTGATCTACTTGATTTGGAATGAAGTTTTTATTGAGAACTTTGATTTGGCTTTGAAAGCCATATATATATATATATATATATGAATTGCTTATTTAGAAGTTATATTGACTTTGATAAGTCAAATTAGCTTTAGTCAATCTTTTATATGACATTTTATATTTTATATTTATGTGATATTTTGATAAATATATTTTATTACTGATTTTACTCTACTTATTTTTATTATTAGAACTTCATGCCTCACTATGTATATACTTAGCATGTGACGATTTTCATGCTTATGTAAAAGTAAGTGATCGAAGTAAGGAGCTAGGCCCATCATCAACTTTTGAAGATCAGATCCGCTCCCTAATTAGTATGATATCTTTTTTAATGATGATTATACTAGTTGACATGTATATTAAATGGTTATGATACTTACAATAGTTATATTTGAACTTGGTTTTAATGGATAGTATTTACTAATACTGTGTGTTTTTAAATAAACGTTAGCTGATTACTATTTTAGTTAAATGATTTTTAATGCTTTCGAAATGAAATATTTTAAGATCTTTGAAAATAATTGAATTTATGTTAGAAAGAAATAAAATTTTTACCAGTTTTCGAAAAAAATGATTTGTAAAAAAAATTGATTTGTAAATTCTATGAGGGATCATGGATACATATATGGTAACATATACGGGAAATGGGTGTTACATTTATTGGTATCAGAGCTACAGGTTTAGCCAATTCTAGGCCTAAACCTAGTCTATTTTGAATTGAAAATTGTATACATGCCACTAGGATGTCAACATTACTGATATGGTGATTGTGATTTGATTGATGTTGCTTCTTACTAATGTGATTTAAATATGTATTTACTTAGATGTTTGAAGCTAAGAGAAAAGAAAAAGAAGTTAAAAATGTTAATAAGAAGATCGAGATTTTAGTTGACCCAAACCGACTATGCAAAACTTTAGTAATTTGTACGAAAAAGGTTAGTGTTGTATGAGATTTTCTCCATTTTGTAGGAGGAATACTCCGCCTTATAACGCGGAAGAAGCTGTGAGGTGGTCAAAACATACTCATGAGAAAAAAAAGGAAAGAATTGTAGAGAAGTCTATCTTTATGTCTCAAGAAGATGAAGATGATTCAGAGATCGTCGCAGATATATTTTTATCTTTTTGACAAACCTGTATTTTTTTTTAATTGATCTTAGTTTTACGTCCTCAAATATAAGTACTAAGTTAGTTAAAAAAAGAGGGATTAAGTTAGAACTTATCTTTAGTGATATAGTGGTGACTAACCCTTTGGGCCAGAGTGCTAGGGTGAGTCGTATTTGTATAGTATGTCCTCTAGTGATTCAAGGAATTGAGTTTCTGAAAAATCTAATGAAATTATCTATTAAGGAATTTGATATTCCTTCACTATACTATGGTGAATTTCCACTTAAAGTGAATGATTTTGAAGGACACGAAGGGCTTTGAAATCATAAGTGATTAGTAAAAGAGTACATGTAAATCTTTTAATTAAAGGGATTTCAATAGTAACTATTAATGAGTTATTACGGTAAGGTTGTCAAGCCTTTCTAGTTAATGTGGTAGATTCTTAAACTTTGAAGAACAACTTCTATTGAAATTAGAGAGTTAAAGGCAAAATTTTAGGAATTGTTAGATCGAAGTTTTATAAGACCAAATGTGTCACCGTGGCATGCACCAATGTTGTTTGGTTTATGAAATTGAAGGACGGGTCTATGCAATTATGCTTAGATTATTGGTAACTGAATAACATGACAGTAAATAATAAGTATATTCTCCCAAGGATCAATGATATTTTGGTATATTATAAGATAAAAGAAGAACATGATCATGATGCATATCTTCACATTTTGTTCCTCAGACTTTTTGATATAAAAAGTTATATGTTAAGTTATTGTAGTGTGGATTTTTTTGTTGTTCGAAGTTGTTTTCTTTGACTATGTAGTTTCAGTAGAGCGATAAAGTTCGAGAAAAATTTTTGGATAATCGAATCAAATCAGATTTTTGAGATATTTTGAAGAATGATAAGGTAAAGCTAAAAATATTATTTCCATGTGTTAAATTGAATAATTATTGGATTTAAGATGATGTTTCTATGTTAAATATTGACTGTTGGATTTAGTGGCTAGATTATAAATGTTGGAAAATTGAAAGGGCAAAATTGAAAAATGAAACTTTTTTGTTCATGTTTGACTATGATGATGTAAGGGATGATGAAAGCATGTTAATTTAGTAATTATCATGAAATTCAAGGGTAAAATGGTAAGAATATAAAAATTTCAAGGGTAAATTAGCAATTTGGCATTTAATGAATTTTTCCTTTATTATTAATTAAGAAAGATGAATAAAAATCAAGTTTTGTTCATTGTTTCTTCTCCAAGTAGTGCTCACCATAGCCATGGTAAGAGAAAATTTTCTTTTCAATTATTCAAGCATTTTGGTTAAGAATTTCGATTCGAGCAAGAAAGGAAATTTGTTTTGTTCGAAAAGCTCTATCATTTGGTACCAATTTTGCATGCTAATATTTCTTAAATATGAAGTTCCCAAATTCTATGGTTTATATTTATGTTAGGGTTTTATGAATTGATGAAGAATTATGATGTTATGGAAGTTGTAGAATCATATTCAAGCATGAAAGTTGGTTGGAAATCATTAGAAATGATTATATACAATTCAACCAAGTTAGGGTTTTATGGAAATTCGTTGTTTGAATTGAAATTTTTAGGGGTTTGATTGTAGATGAATGGAAATAATGTTTGGAAGTTGAATTCATGCTTGAATCAAGTTGGAAAGTTGGTCTTAGGTGACCTTTCATATTCGGCCATAGGGAAATATTGGGGGGAAATTTTTAAAAATTTCCTTAAGGCTAGAAATGATGAATGGATGGGTTTTCAAGCTTTAGAAAGTTGTTTGGACCAATTTGGAAGCTTATGGAGGTTTATGGACCAAAATGTAAAAATAAAGAAGGTTAGGTTTGAAATTGAAATTAATATAAAGTTGATGGGTAATGTATGAATATGTGATTAGAATGCTGAAATTTAATATTTGGATGCTGAATTTTAAGTTAAAAAGTTGATATAAGATCAAATTGCAACTTTGGTAAAGTGTGATGGTTGAATTCGAATGGACTAGGAAACAAGGGATTAAATGGTAATTATGCAAATATGAATGTATTGAATTGAATATGTTTTTACAATGCTGAAATATTTTGGATTAATTTTAATAATTAAAAAGGATGAAGGACCAAGATGCAAGTTGTGAGAAGTGATAGAGAAATTATGGATGCAAAATAAGGAAATCTGATTAGAGTTTTAAATCTGACAGTGAGTTTGGAAAATCACAAGAAATTCTATAAAAAATATTAGAAGTTGATTTTTATATTGTTGTGTTCTTTTGTCCATATTGTTTTTTAAAACAAACGGGGATGGATTTAGAATTGTATAATGAAATATACGAATTTTTTGTCGCTGATAGGTCAGAAAACAGGGTAGCAGATTTTGCTCAAAATAGATTTTGTAAATTGGATTAGAAAATTCGCTATAAATTCTACAAGTTGAATTAGAAGGAGTACCTTATATGGTTAGATTTGTATTCGAGTATAGTTTCAAACGAAATAATCAGAACTAAGTTCCAATTTGTAGATTAATACAGAAAAATGACTCTTTAATGGAAGTGCAAGTTGTCAAAATATGGAAATTTTAGAATTTAAGTGGAAATGGACTAGAAGTTGAAGAGTAATGTTTAAATGTTTGATTAGAATGCTTGAGCATATTTTTGGATGCTTTTAATTGAATTTAAATGTTAAGGGAACATTTTGAATAAATTGGAAATATTTAGAAGAATTCTAAAAGAATTCATTTTAATGGTTAGATGATTAAAATTAAAAGGATTAATTGAGTTATGAGTTGACATGTTGGCATTGACATTTTGAAATGGATTTAATATCGAATAAGTATTGATAGAATTTGTATGAATTTTATTACTAGATTGTGTCTATGTTAGTAAGATACTAATATATGCTTTGGATTGTATGTGATGTATAAATGATGAACGTGAAGATTAAGATCAAAGAAAGCTTAAAGGTAAAGAAAAAGTTCAAGAGTAAAGCTAGGAACGCTAAGTAAGATTACTAGTGAGACATTACCAGGTAAATGCATTTTACTTATGCTTTCAAAGTATGGAATGAGGAAGACTTGTGATGAGTCAACCTTGAATGATTTGAAATGAAATTTTGTTTAAATTGTTTTATTTTGTATTTTATATTACTTTGTTAAATGATTTCTTTGAATGATTTCGAGTAAGAACTACCCACCGCATTTTATACTATTAATTGATATTTTCTTTTATTGATTATGATAAAAAGCTTTGAGAAGTGTGTGATATGTGAAATGATGGAAATGCCCATTGTAAATGCATTGAGAGTCATAGATATAATTAGCATGCCACAGAGTTAAAGAATTGTATGAAACTTGGCACGAGTTTGACATCACGAATGTGACGATGGTTCCATTAGTAACTGCATTATTATGAGCACGAGTTTGAAGTTTGTGTGACGGTGCTACTATTATATGATATTGAGCACGAGTTTGACGTATGTGTGACGGTGGTGTGTTGGTACTTAGCACGAGTTTGACGTCTGAGTGACAGTGGTGCTAATGTACCAGTAATACATTTTATGGCACAAGTTTGACGTCTAAGTAACGGTGGTGCATGCACATATGAGATGAAAGTACGATGTATTCCTTAAAGTGGCACATTGATATTGTGTTCTACAATACTTGTGCATTATAGTGTATGCTCTTTTGACTCGCATACCTTCCATTCTCATTGGTTTACATTGGGCTATGAAATGAATAAAAAGTGAAAGGCAAATGTTTGAAATGGAATGAAAAGCATAAATTAAAGGGAGATGGAAAAGTACAAGTTTGATCTATTTGATTTGGAATAAAGTTTTTATTGAGAACTTTGATTTGGAATTGGAAGACATATATATATATATATATATATATATATATATATGAACTGCTTATTTACAAGTTATTTTATATGATATTGACTTTGATAAGTCAAATTAGTTTTAGTCAATATTTTATTTGACATTTTATATTTTATATTTATGTGATATTTTGATAAATATATTTTATTATGGATGTTACTCTATGTATTTTTATTATTAGAACTTAACGTCTCACTAAGTGTATACTTAGCTTGTGATGATTTTCACGCGTAGGTAAAAGTAAGTGATCGGAGTAAGGAGTTAGGCCCAGAATCAACTTTTGAAGATCAGATCCACTCCATAATCAGTATGATATCTTTTTGAATGATGATTATACTAGTTGGCATGTATACTAAATGGTTATGATACTTACAATAGTTATATTTTAACTTGGTTTTGATGGATAGTATTTACTAATATTGTTTTTAAGTAAAGGTTAGCTGATTAATATTTTAGTGAAATGATTTTTAATGCTTTCAAAATGAAATATTTTAAGATCTTTTAATAATAATTGAATTTATTTTAGAAAAAACAAATTTTTTTACCATTTTTAGAAAAAGGATTGATTTGTAAATTCTATGTGACATCTTGGACTCGTATGCGGTAACGTATACGGGAACTGGGTGTTACAAGCAAGATCACTCAACTACTTAGACTTTGCCTGAGATAGGGAAGTTTAGCTAGTTGATTTTAATATTTGGATGTTGCATGTCTCAAACTTAGTCGTTTGGGTGGAACCATTGTTTATATGAATGTTGTTAAATTTGTTACTTTGTACCTTATGCTTCATGAATGATTAAAGAGATTTTGTTGTTTAATGTATGTTGTTATTTTGGTTAGAAGCAGATTGAATGATTTGCATACTAATTTCGTGGCGTTGGTATTGTGATAAGCAAATGCATGATGAGATGTATGCTGCCAACATTTAGCATTATTACTAATGTGATTGAATGCCTTAATTAGAGCTATTTCATATTAATATGTTTAAAGCAATTGATGCTAAATACATGTAGCTAAGTTAATTGCATGAATTGAGCAAGGAGTCCCATTTATCATCCTAATCCATTTGATGTTTGACTTTGTGTTGTTCCTGATGTTATAACATGAACTGACCCTTTTATTCCATTATATTTCCTCTTTTTTTACTTGCCTTAATTACATGCCAGTTTAATCAATACTTGTTTCCTTAACTCAATTGTAATTTTCTTCTCTCTGTGTGTTCGACATAAAAAAATTCCAAAAGGGTTTCCACTTTATTACTTTGATACGTGTGTGCTTGAACTATGCTATATCATTTTCTAGAGCATCACCTAATAACAACCCCTAGATGAAGTCTAAACAAAAGCATGTGCACAAGCATGAGTCTGGGGGATGTTGAAGCTTTAGAAGCCAGATTTGGGTAATTTCTCAGTAAATTATCACTAGATCCACAACAATAAAAAATACCCATCTTCTTCTGACACTCTCCCTCATCTCGATTACCACAATGTTCACAAGCAGGAACAAGAGTGAAATCTGACGAATCATCTCGACTAACTATTGGGTTGGAGGTGTTATCGACCTAGAACTTATATTACTCTTATGAGATTCAATAGTATGATTCATATTCCCCATGCGTGTAAAAGACTCAATTAAGTTAGAAGGCCTCCTAGAGCTCTCTTACTCTACTCTGTCACTATAAGTGGCCAAAGACTAAACCACGTCAGCATCCTTCTCCCTCCTCACCAGAACATCAAACACCTCATCTTGATGGGTAACAACCTATCTACGTAGCTAAAATATGAGTCCTCTCGCCTCTCAGTAGGTACCTAACTAGAACCATATTTAAACGGTTTCAAGAACTTCATCTCATACTCAGAAATATTCACATTCCTTTTAACCAGATCCTATAATGTTGTCATCCCTCCCTTAGATATCATTCTCCAAGGAAATAGTTCTTAAAATATTCTTTAAAGAAATCCTAGTTTAAAATATCGGCAAGAACAATGCTCACTATAGACTCCCACGAGTTGTGGGTATTCCCAAAAAGAATAGAAACAACTCCTAAATATCTTTTAGTTGGCTCTAAACCCAACTGGTCCATACGTCTCTTAGTATCATAAAGTCATTCCTCTACTTCAATTGGATCTCCACCAGTAGGGCCTCTGAATTTCCTAACCCCAATACTAATGAATGTGGGTGATAAAAACTTCAGGTACGATGCCTACAACTCTGACCGCACCTTGAATCAACTGAAGAAATTGTGTATCGAGAATCTCATCAACCAACACACTCGCAGTTTCTGTCACAAAAACTAATGCTCCTTTAACATGGACAATTATATCAATAGAAGGGGTAGAAGGTAGATTTATCAAAATTGAAGGGCCTCGAATGCTGAGAGGATATACTAGATGTGGAGGATCTATAATTGGTTTGTCTATCAGGCTAGAGAATCTAACATCTCAACCTCACCCATGAGCAGTTCAATAATAACGCTTCAAAAGAGTTATCATATCAATCCTTTGTACCTAGGTTTAGTTTGAATTTAAGCATGTTTAGAATCAGACCATTTTAATTACATGTACATGCATTTTAGATTATGAGAAATTTGATTATTCTTGGGTTGATTTTGATTTTTATTGTTGAAAAAGGTATGAAAATGTTGTAGTATTGAAGTAGAAGCTACAACAAGCGACGAGTCATCAGGTGCTAGTCAAAATATTCTGGAATAGGATAAATCCTTTCACCTATAAATAGAAGAATCATTTACCCATTTCATGATCAGATTTTCTACACTCCACTCTCAAACGCTCATCCCAAATTCACTCATCTCTTGCCATGCTGCTTAAGCGACTCAAATGAGGAAGTGATGCAGCATCCGAGGAAAAGCCTTTTTTGAGTAGCATAGGCAGTCAACCTAAATCACTTCATTTACACCTTTCCTCCGCTTGAGGTAGGGGAGTGTTAGGATAGTTTGAATTCTATTTTTATCTTTTAAATGATATTTGATATAAACTTAGTTTTTTATTTTGGTATTTGTGTTATGTTGAATATTTTAAATTTATGAATTTGTGCCTTGAGCTTTTGGATGGTTAAAGAGATTTTATCATCAAATGCATGTTTGTTCATATAGTATAGAATTATATGTATTAACTTTCATACTAATTTTGTTGGCCTTGGTATTGTGAGAGGCAATGTTGCATATTGAGATGTATGCTGCCAAGCATTGGTATAGTTAATAGATTAATCGTTTGATTTAGTAAGCGATGATTCTGAATGATTAATTAAAGTTAATCTATATTGACTTAGTGAAAGATTTAAATACATGGTTATAGCATAAATTCCTTTTTATCATTCCGACCAATTTGATGGTTGATCTTGTTCTTTACTCAATGTTGTAGCATGACCTGGTATTCTTATGATTGAATTTACACTTATTTTATAGCCATCAAGTTTTTGGCTCCATTGCTAGGGAGAAATTGTTTGCATTAGATTATTTACATTTACTAACCTTGTTTCTTTTTCTTTTGTAGATACTTTCTTTTTAGCTTAGTGTTCTATGTTCGATAGTGACGACCTTATGCCGTTAGATCCTGAAATTGAAAGAACCTTCCATCATTGTCGAAGATAAGCCAATCATAATCGAGCCAATATGGGTGATCAAGCACATGGTCACAATGCTCTGCCACCATAACAACATGCTGGAGAAGGAGAAATATTGCACGAAATTGGAGCTGAGCAACAACCGTATTTCAACATGGATGATCACAATCGACTGATTAGGGAGAATGTTGTTCTTACGTTGGATGATTTACAGCCTAGAATTGTGCGACCAGCCATCCAAGCTGCTAACTTTGAGTTCAAGTTGCTGATGTTTCAAATGATGCAATCTATGGAGCAATATAGCGGCTCATTTACCGAAGACCGAGAGTACACCTTAGAGCATTCATAGAGGTGTTTGATTCTTTTATATAACAAGGAGTTCCCAAGGAATTTTTGATGATGAAGTTGTTTCCTTATTCGTTGCGTGACAAATCTAGAGCATGGCTAAATTTGCTGCCACCAGGTGCTATAGCATCCTGGAATGAATTAGCACAAAATTTTTGTTGCACTTCAATTTGCCCAATATGAATGCGAAGCTGAGGAATGACCTTACCTCCTTCAAGCAACTGGAAGACGAAAATTTATATAAAGTTTGGGACATTTTTAAGAATTTGTTGAGAAAGTGTCTGATGCACGGATTTCCCTATTGGATGTAAATAGAGATGTTTTATAATGGGTTAAACATGCATACTCGCATGGTAGTTGATGCTTCAACAAACAAAGCATTGTTAGAAAGTCATACAATGAAGCATATGATATATTAAAGAGGATTTCCAGTAATGACTATCAATACCCCAATACGAGGAACATATTTGGTAAATACAATGTTGCAGCAACGAACATTGATGCTTTAAATTCAATGGCTTCCCAAATCACAACATTGACTGATATGGTAAAGAAACTACAAAAGTCGGGTGGAATGTATGAGGTAAAAAGATACATATCATACTTGTGAGAAATTATGGGTCATTGCCAGCAAAATTACCTAAAGCAATGCCTCATGTCATACTTGTGATGCCACAGCTAGTGTCGAATCAACCAAATCCAAGACCACCACCGCCCTTTACATAAAGATTCAAGAAAACCAAGGAGGGTCAACAATTCAAATTATTTATTAATGTACTTTGGAAATTGACAATCAATATTACATTGATTGATGCTTTGCAGAAAAACCTAAACTACATCAAATTTATGTGAGAAGTACTTTCCAAAAAGATAATGATAGGCGAGTTCGAAACTATAGCACTTACCGAAGGCTGTAGCGTAATGGCTACAAGTCGATTGCCACTGAAACTCAAAGATCCTAGAAGTTTTACTATTCCTTGTAGTATTGATGATCAATTTTTAGGTAAGGCTTCATGAGATTAAGGTGTCAACAATAACCTTATGCCCTTGTCAATTTTTAGGAAGTTTGGAAGTAGAGAAGCAAGGCCTACCACCGTAACCTTGCAAATTTTTGATCGTTCTATTGTACATCCTAGTGGCATTGTGGAAAATAAGCTGGTGTGAGTGGATAAATTTATTTTTCCCAGTGACTTCATCATATTTGATTGTGAAGCCGACAAAGATATTTCAATCATATTTGGCTAACCTTTCCTTGCTTCAGAGCAAGCTTTATATATGTTGAAAAGGGAGAACTTACCATGCGTTTAAATGATGAATATATTGCTTTCAATGTCTTGAAAAATGTTTCTTATTTGGATGATCATATTGATTGCAATAGTATTGATGTTTATGTGCAGGATCATTTGAAGGAATAATGCAGCATGAAGGAAGTTGCCATTACTAATGTCATATAAATTGTAGAACTTGAGGAAGTTGAAGGAAATTTAATGCAACATTTTGAATCCTTAGAATTTCTTGATTGACCTATTCAAGCACCAAAGTTGTCAATAGATCAACATCCTAAGCTTGAGCTCAAACCCTTTCCCGAGCATTTGAAATATGTTTTTCTTGGATAAAATGAGACTTTACCATGCATTGTTACAGCACAGCTCATAATATCCCAAGCGAAAAGTCTTATTGTTGTTTTGAAGCAGCATAAAAAGGCAATTGCTTGTAGCATAGCTGATATTAAAGGAATTTGTCCATCATTTTACATGCATAAGTTATTGATGGAAGACCCTAACAACAATTCAATAGAGCAGCAAAAAAGGCTAAACCCAATCTTGAAGGGAGTTGTTCGAAAAGAAATTATTAAGTGGTTGGATGCTAGGATTATATATCATATTTCTGATAGCAATTAGGTAATCCTATTTTAATGTGTTCCCAAGAAGGAAGCATAATCGTAGTAGAAAATGAGAAGAATGAGGTGGTGACGCACAACCATGGGTTGAAGAATTTTCATGGACTACCAAAAGCTAAATAAAGCTACAAAGAAATATCACTTCTCACTGTAGTTTATTGACCATATGTTGAACAAACTTGCTGTAAAATCTTACTATTGTTTTCTTGATGGATATAGTAGCTATAATCAAATTTCCATAGCTCCTAAAGATTAAGGGAATACTACCATCACTTTCCCATACGGAACTTTTGCATTTCGAAGAATGTCGTTCAACCTGTATATTGCTCTAGCAACATTTCAGCGCTGCATGATGGAAATATTCTCCGATATGATTGAAGATTGTTTGGAGATATTTATGGATAATTTTTTGGTTTTTGGGAAGGACTTTGAGCAATGCCTTGCTGATTTGGCCATTGGTTTTTGGAAAAATTTCATTTCATGGTGACCCAAGGCATTGTGCTAGGGTATCGTATTTCTCAATGTGGCATTGAAGTCAAAAAAGCCAAAGTTGAAGAGTTGCCTCCTCCTACTAATGTGAAGGTTGTAAGGAATTTTTTAGGACATGTAGGCTTTTACCAAAGATTCATCAAGGATTTTTCTCAAATTGCCAAACCTTTATGCTCATTACTAGAGCAGAATAAAAAGTTTGAGGTGGATGATAAAGTCCTTAAATCCTTTGAGGCCATCAAATCTAAGCTGGTAAATGCTCTAATTATCATATCACCAGACTGGAGTTTACCTTTTGAATTAATGTGTAATTCTAGCGACCATGTTGTCGGAGCTGTGTTGGGGAAATAAAAAGAGAAAATCTTCTATCTATCCATTATGTTAGCCGAACATTGAATGACGCTCAATTCAATTACACCACAATTAAAAAGAGTTGCTTGTTGTGGTGTTTGCTTTTGATAAATTTTGCCCATACTTGGTTGGAACAAAGGCAATTATTTATACTGATCATTTGAATCTGAAGCATTTGTTTGTTAAGAATTATATTAAACCAAGATTGATCCGATGAGTGTTACTTCTTCAAGAGTTTGACATTGAGGTTTGTGATAAAAAGGGGTATGAAAACCAAGTGGCTAATTACTTGTCCCATTTGAAATCTGGAAGTGAGGATGGCAAGAAACATGTGAGTCTGGATGTCTTCCCCGATGAGCGATTATTGGCCATCAATGTGTCAGAGTATGCCCAAAGACTAATCATACGATGATTGTAATAATACATTTGTTTGCCGATTTTATTGAATAAAGGCATTGCCACTATTATCTTCAGTTATATGGCTGTGTTAAATAAACTTAAATATAATAAAGTTCATATAATAAAATTATTATTATTAAAAGATCCATAGTCAAGTATTATAATGGTCGTGGACAATAATAATGCACTTAAGACTAACATGTTATTGATTGATGACAACGAGTTGTCATTGACAGAGAGATGTCAGAACTGATACATGATTATATTGTTAGAGAACGATGTATTGGATTGACCCATAATGAGCATTTGTCTTGGATTATTATGTAACGGTCATAAAATTGCTCATGGTGATGACTATATACATGATCCTCAGACTTGAGATCAATGTTATCCTAATATATATTGTTGTATGTTTTGATACAGTTAAACATGCTCTGTAACTGGTTGCACTATAAAGACTGTTATTGAATATATCTTGATATATATAGCGGGTGCGTATGATTAAGATAAGATTTGTCCTTCCTACATAATAGGAAATATATCACAGGCCACTTGATTGAGTGAAACTAAAAATACATGCCCATGCTCGAATAAGTTGATATGAGATATCACAAATTATTCGTTAAATATAGTCTACTCTAGATAACAAGAAATAATAGATGGGCTATACAAGTGTGATTATTCCAAGACTTGTGTCTATTCTAGATATAAATGACAAAATGATGTAATACATAAAAGAGTTAATCAAGAAGATGATATGTCGAATCATAATTTCTTGTAACTTAGGTGACAATGATATATTGCTAGATTTCACTCATTGTATGTAATATTAGAATTGTTCTAATAATTACTACTAACGTTACAAGAACCTACAGGGTCACATCCTAGGATTGAAATGAGCAAATATGTACAATTTATTGTATGTTACTAAAATATATATGGAGTTAATATATGTATATTTGATATACATATGATTTTAATTATCCCAAATATAATAAGTAAACATTAAAAGAACATAATTTTTATTACAACTATTTTAATCGATATTTAATTCAGAATAATTAAATAAGAGTTTAAATAAACTTAAAAATTATAATTCAGATTATAAGTCTTTAATGGATATTTAATTTGAATTAATTAAATAAGATTTTTATTAATTCGAAATAACTTAAAATCCCTAAGAGGTTACGGTAACTGATATATTTAAAGTGAGGTAAGGTCTAGCAGCCACTTACTTCTTCAGCCGTTTTTCTCAAAACTGTTTTTAGGAAAAGAAAATTTTGCTCTCAATCGGGTGAACTAAGTAGAGGCCGAGACGTATTTTCGTGGAGGCTTACGATTCGAACCGTTCGTGATCACCAATAGTTGCTACTGCCTTTTTTGTTGTTTAAGGAACCCATTGTAAGTATTCACATCCTTTCCTCCTGATTTCGATTTTTCCATACTTGGATCGCTGGTGAGACCACCGAGTTTTATTTTCGCTGCGCCATGGGGTGCGCCGATGGTCCCAACAGTGGTATCAGAGCCACTTGTACGATCTGAATTTGGGTTAAATTCTTGGTTGATGTGATATGTATGAGATGCATGTTCTAGTTTTATCGTTTTCGACGAATATGTATGATATTATTGTTCGATTCGATAACCGCAACGATTAATTTGTTAGTTTGTTAATCTGTTTTGTACAATCTGTGTATTGCTGTTGGATTTTAAGAAATCCATATGTCAATTGTGGACATGATGATTTGTGGGTGTGAGATAGCAGATCGCGTTTGTAATCCGTTGTTCAATTGACAATGGTTGAATTTAAAATACGGCCTGTAAGCCGTGCCTTTTTATATCTCAGTTGTATTTACATTCTCATCTTACTCCCTCGTGTGTAAAACAAGTTTCTTTTAAAATTGTATCCTATGAAGATTCATAAAGAGCATAAGAACGGACTAAACTAAAGGTGCGAAGATACTTATAGAGTAGTCTTATGTTTTAGGGTTTTTGGTTCTCCCATTGGCTTGGGATGGGCCACCTTAGTTATTATTTTTGGGCTATAACCATTGCATCATATATATTGCTTATATATGTTATGTGGGTGATGTAAAAAAATACTAAAATAAGAATAAATATTGATGGGATCAATAATGGACTAATATTAAAACAAATAATGATGAGATATTTATGGAAATCCCTCTTTATAATCTAAGTTAACTTAACCGTCCAATGTTTACCCTCGTTAAGGCTTCAATCGATATTGTGTGGGCTTTTCCAAAGCATTGACACATAAATCTATCTTGGTTATTCACCGGTTGAGATATTGGTCATAACTTAACTAGGTTATTCTCATAGGATTAGAAACCTAGACGTTAAGTATTTGGATAAGTCATGAGATGATTTGAAGAAAAGTTGTTCACCAAAAGGAGGAGTTACATGAGATGTAACTAGTAAAGTGTTACTTACCTAAATAATCATTGTCCTAAAAGAAAAGCCAAAACTGATTTAGGAAATTGATGTATTATGGATCCTCACCCACTAGAAAAAAATTCGTTGTATGTTTTCGAAATTAAAGAAGAGAGGGTTTTTTAATTTTGAATAAAATAGTGGGAGTAATTTGTAAATAAAGACCTATTTATAAATATTTATTTCAGTAAATTTACTTGCTTTAATATTTCCGTTGTTGTAGATTTAATGGCAAACAACACTTTATCACTATGATCACTCCTTGAGAAGGAAAAGCTTAATGGCATAAATTTCCTTGATTGGTTTCATAATTTGAGAATTATTCTCAAACAAGAAAGAAAGGAATATGTATTTGAAGAACCTGTTCCTGATGAACCAGAAGCTAATGCTTCAAGAGCTGACAAAGACAAATTCAAGAAACATATGGATGATATGTTAGATGTTGGATGTCTAATGCTTTCCACCATGACTCCTGAGCTTCAGAAGTAACATGAGGACATGGTTGCATATGACATGATTCAAAATCTCAAAGAAATATATAAAGCGAAAGCACGTCAAGAGAGATATGAGACCTCTAAATCTCTATTTCAATGTAAAATAGTAGAGGGATCTCCCGTAGGAGCTCATGTCATCAAGATGATGGGTTACATCCAAACGTTGGAAACGTTGGGATTTCCTCTCAAAGATGAATTGGCTACCGATGTTATCCTGCAATCGTTGCCAGATATCTTTATCCAATTTGTCCTTAATTTCAACATGAATGAAATTAACAAGACTTTGCCACAGTTACTTGGCATGTTACGAATTGCTGAAAGTAACATGAAAAAGGTTGGACCTAAGCCCATTCTGATAAACCATAAGGATAAAGGAAAGGGAAAGAAAAAGGTAGAGACAAAGTCTAAGGGCAATGGTAAGGCCAAACCGAAAGGAAAAAATACATTGAAACCTAAAGAGGGAGTTAGCAAAGAAGGAAAATGTTTTCATTGCGATAAGACCGGACATTGGAAGAGAAACTGCCTTGTTTACCTTGAAGAGGTCAAGAAGGCAAAAGCAAACGGAACATTTGTTTCAGGTATTTATGTTATTTATGTTAATTTGTCATCATCTTCTTCTTGGGTATTAGATACCGGTTGTAGATCTCATATTTGTACTTCTGTACAGGGACTGCAAAAGAGAAGGAATCTGGCTAAAGGATACGTAAACCTGTGAGTGGGAAATGGAGCAAGAGTTGTTGCATTAGCTATATGGACATATGTTTTATCTTTGCCTAGTGGACTTGATTTAAATTTAGAGGATTGTTATTTTGTGCCTAGTTTGACTAAGAACATTAATTCTATTTCTTGTTTGGACAAGATTGGTTTTGAGATTATTATTAAGAATAATTGTTGTTCTTTTTATCTCGATAATGTTTTTTTCTGGTTCGACACAATTGGTTAATGGTATTTATATTTTGGATCAATAAAACACCATTTATAACGTAAATACTAAAAGATCAAAAACAAATGAATCGAATCAAACTTATCTTTGGCATTTTCGTTTAGGTCATATAAGTGAGAAACACATATCAAAACTCCATAAAGATGGATTCTTTGATTCATTTGTTTTAGAACAATATGATGTATGTGAATCTTGCTTGTTGGGGAAAATGACTAAAGATCCTTTTAATAGTAAAGGTGAGCAAGCAAGTGATTTATTGGGGTTAATACACAGTGATGTATATGGAATGATGAATACACAAGCCAGAGGTGGATTCCATTACTTCATTACTTTCACCGATGACTTCAGTTGGTATGGGTATATTTATCTTATGCGCCATAAATCTGAAGCCCTTGAAAAGTTTAAGGAATTTAAAAATGAAGTATAAAATCAACTAGGCAAGAGTACTAAGGAACTTCGATCAGATCGATGTGGAGAATACTTAAGAATAGAGTTTGATGAACTCCTGAAAGAATGTGGGATTGTTTCACAGATTACGCCACCTGGTACACCACAATGGAATGAAGTTTCTAAAAGAAGGAATCGAACACTGCTAGACATGGTTCGATCAATGATGAGTCATAGTGATCTTCCGACTTCGTTTTGGGGACATGCACTTGAAACAACCACTTTCACACTAAATCGTGTTCCATCTAAATCGGTTCAAAAGACACCATGCGAAATATAGACTGAGAAACGTCCTAGTATGTCTTTTATAGAGATTTGGGGTCGTAAAGCTTATGTAAAACATAAAATGCCTATAAAGATCGAACCTAAATCTCATAAGTGTATATTTTTTGGATATCCTACAGAAACTAAGGGATATTGTTTCTTCATCCTAACGATAACAAAGTGTTTGTTTCTAGAATGAGAGTTTTTCTTGAAAGAGAATTTCTCTCAAAGAAAGGGAAGGGTATAAATATTGAACTTGGAGAAGTTCAAGAACAACAGATCAGTGAACCTGAAGTTGGACATGTTTCACAAGTTGTTGAGGAACATTCAACAGATTTAGAAACACAACCACTACGCAGATCCACAAGAGAATGTCATGCACCTGAGAGATTTGGATTTCTCGTTACCACACATGGATAAGTTCTTCTTATGGATCAAGATGAGCCTATAACTTATCAAGAGGTAGTGCCCAGCCCAGACTCTATGAAATGGCTTGAAGCCATGAGATCTGAGATGGATTCCATCTCAGTAAACCAAGTATGGACTTTGGTTGAACCACCTGAAAGGGTCAAACCTATAGGGTATAAATGGGTTTTCAAGAAGAAAACCGATATGGATGGTAATGTAAAAACATACAAGGGGCGATTAGTCGCTAAAGGTTTTCGACAAGTTCATGGTGTAGACTATGATGAAACATTCTCCCCTGTAGCTATGTTTAAGTCCATCCTGATCTTGCTCACAATAGCTACTTTCCATGATTATGAAATCTAGCAAATGGACGTCAAAACCGCTTTCCTTAATGAAAAACTTGAAGAGGATGTGTACATGACACAACCAGAAGGTTTTGTCGCTCCAGGAAATAATAGAAAGGTTTGTAAGCTACAGAGGTCTATTTATGGACTAAAGCAAGCTTCTCAAAACTAGAATCTTCGTTTCAATGATGCAATCAAAGAATTTGGTTTTATCAGAAATGAAGATGAGCCTTCTGTTTATAAGAAGGCTAATGGGAGCATTGTTTCTTTCCTAATCTTATATGTAGACGACATACTCATCATAGGAAATGATATACCTACTTTACAGTCTGTTAAGAATTGGTTATTGTTGTTTTCTATGAAAGATTTGGGTGAGGTAGCGTATATCTTAGGAGTTAATATCTATAGAGTTAGATCAAGACAACTTCTAGGTCTGAGTCAAAGTATATATATAGACAAAGCGCTGAAAAGGTTCAGTATGGAATAATCCAAAAAAAAGGAATTTTACCTATGATACATGGCATTTCTCTTTCGAAGGAAATGTGTCCTTCAACTTCACAAGAAAGAGAACGGATGAATAAGATTCCATATGCTTCAACTATTAGTTCTAGCATGTATGCCATGATATGTACTCAACCAGATGTATCGTATGATTTAAGCATGATGAGTCGGTATCAAGCAAACCCTAGTCAAAATCACTAGGTTGCACTTAAAAATATCTTTAAGTACTTAAGAAGAACTAAGGATAACTTTCTTGTCTATGGAGGGGAGGAAACGCTTAGTGTAAAAGGTTATATCGATGCCAGCATCCAAACTGACAATGATGACTCACGATCGCAATCGGGTTTTGTGTTTTGTCCTAATGGAGGTACTATGAGCTGGAAAAGTTTGAAGCAAGACACAGTAGTTGATTTTACAACAGAGGTTGAATACATTTCAGCCAATGAAGCAGCAAAAAAGGTTGTTTGGATCAAGAAGTTCATATCCAAACTAGGGGTTCTTCCCATCATATCAGATGTTGTAGAACTCCGTTTTGATAATAATGGAGCCATTGCACAAGCAAAGGAACCCAGATCTCATCAAAAATCCAAACATATTCTTAGGCGCTTTCATCTCATTCGAGAGATCATAGATCGAGGAGATGTGGAAATATGCAGGTACACACGGATGAAAGCATTGTTGATCCCTTGACGAAGCCTCTTACACAGCAGAGGCATGATCGTCAAACTGAGTCACTCAGTATTATATATGTGAGTGATTGGTCTTAGTGCTAGCGAGATATTGTTAGAGTATGCCCAAAGACCAATCATACGATGATTATAATAATACATTTGTTTACTGATTTTTTGAATGAAGGCATTGCCACTATTATTTTCAGTTATATGTCTGTGTTTAAAATAAATTGAAATATAATAAAGTCCATATAATAACATTAATATTATTAAAAGATCCATAGTCAAGTATTATTATGGGCATGGACAGTAATAATACGCTTAAGACTAACATGTTATTGATTGATAACAACGAGTTGTCATTAACACAGAGATGTCAGAATTGATACATGATTATATTGCTAGAGAACAATGTATTGGATTGACCCACCATGAGCATATGTCTTGGATTATGTAACAACCCGACAATTACAAAATAATATTAATTAAAATTGGAGGTAAATTGTGAAAATGGGTGAAATTAAGTGACTAAAGTATAATTTATGAAAACTTGTATGCTATTTTCGAAGTAAAGGAAATTAAGGGACCAAGCCCTGAATTTCCCCTAAAAGTGTCGGCAGGTTTGGCTATAACTTAACGTGTTTTCTGATTTCAATCAGAAAACACAAAAGCTTTTCTTAAACTTTCACTCCTCCCGCACCTCGACTTTCAAGTCCGATTCCGATGCCGTTCGACATTCGATCGTCAAATTGAAACCACCATCGTGTTCGTTATCGAGTCAGGAACAATCCCCTTAAATTAATTGAAGCGAAACGCTGCTAAACGTCGGGAATTTTAAGTCAAAGCATCGACGTTTTTTTAGCTCTATCGCCGAGAAAATCTCAAATTCACTGCCGATCGTTGCTCAGTTTACGACACCTCCTGCACCATCGTGTTCCTTGTGTCGTTTCGAGTTCACCGATGTCAACCTTGTCCGCCATCGACGGCGGCGCATGAGGAGGTGGTGCAGTCAAAGATTCGGCCGATTTGAAATCGAGCTCTCTGCCGTTCAAAAATTTGAACTGATCGTTGTAAGTATCTCGAAATCGCTCAAAATAATGTTTAGAAATTTTTCCGGGATTTTTAGGGCCCCGGAGGACACCTCACGCGCCACACGCGCCGCCGTAGGGAGAGTGGCTGCTGGAAACCGTTTAACCGGTTTTCAACCGGTTCTGATCGGTTTGACCGGTTCGAACTGGTTTGACCGTCTGAACCAGTTTGACCGTCTGACCCGACCGTTGACCCGTCCCGACCCGACCGTTGACCAGACCCGACCCGATCGTTGACCGTTGACTTTCTTTGACCAAAACTTAAAATAGCTTTGACCGAGCATTAAACGACCGTTAATCTTTCCGAGTATACCTATCCTGATAGTTTTTGACGTGCTGAATCCGTTTTCCGCTGTCCGTTTCGTCAAATTCGAACTCGAAGGCCTCCAAATCGACGGTCAAAGTGGTTGACTTTGACTTTGACCAAGAATCTAAATTTTTGAAAAGTCATACTTTATGTTTTTCGACGTCCTGATTCCGATTCTGTAATCTGTTTGGCCAAATTCAGACTCGAAATACCCCAAATTGATAGTCAAACCCAAAAATGCTTATATACTTAAGAAGTCTAGTTTTGAACAATTAAATAGGATTTATGACTGATAGATTATTATTGTTTGAAGGTACAAGAGACTCTCCGATCGTTCGACAGCTCGACCCAGCTCTTCTAGATCAGTTAAACCACTTGTTCCATTATTCACGCGTTTGAAAACTGTAGCAGAGCGTGGTGAAACCAGCAATCAGTAGATTTGCTATTTAAACCTATTGTCGAGGTGTGTTCCCTACTTATTAATGAACTGTTTTATTGGTTTTAATATGTGGTACACCGAATTCATTGGTTATTGTTTTATGGATGCACCAATTTTATGTGACAATTTATGGAATATGGCTGCTATCTAATTTTTGTTTTGAAATGGTATATGATTACCATGTTTTTGGATTTATAGAATTTATGTCACGGTGCAATTGAATTTTGGAATTGTATTACGATGGAATAGCTCTGATCAAGCTAAATGGGCCTAATGTGACTCTTGAGGGCCCCAAGATGTTTCATTAGGTCGGATTTTCTTTGCTTTGTGCTTAGGGTAAGCTATATGGACTTATTGACTTGGGCTTAAGGATACAAGCTTCAGAGCCTATCCTTAAGTCGACTTTCTTTTTGCTATGTGCATAAAGTAAGCTATATGGAAAATAATTTTGGGAACTACCGATGGTGTACCAGAAAAGGGTTTAAATTATGATTTTCAAAAGTTAAACTCTTTTAGAATTTGTGAGATTACTGGACTATGATTTGTACCTATTGTGATTTTATGGAAATCTTGGGACACAATGAGCCTAGCTCACCTTTTGAAAATGTTTTTCCCCCTTTCAGATACTGTTGGTTAGATACCTCGGTTCGAGCACTTGAAGGATCAACATATCTCTGTAATAAAATCAGATAGTAATATTTTTTTCTTGCAAGTTGACTTTATTTTGGTGATATGGACCTTATTTTAAAATATCGATTTTTTATTAAATTATTATTTTATTTGGTACTATTATACTATATTTACGAGTTGGATTTTGATATTATAATTTGTTTATAATTTCATGTTATTTATAATGTGATTGAATAACGTTTCGGAAATGTCTTTAATATCATAATGTGATCCACTAGACTTAGTCGAAACACATAGGTCGGGTCTAGGGTTACATTTATTGGTATCAGAGCCAGGTTTTTAACCCTCGACTGTGTATGAGTCCACATTGAAAATACAGTTTTGAAATATTTTACAAAACGAGTTACTAAGGCCATGTCACAAAGTTATTAAGATTTTAACTATGTTCGAGACTCCAAGTGCTTATCTAACCTTAAGTTTATCTTCTGTAGTAATCTCGAGATCTACAAAAATGAGTGCTAGACGTGGTCGTCGAACTAGTCGTGGACGAGGTCGAGTGGCTAGATTTGCAGATCCGATTGATGAGATACGAGTAGATCCCCCCCTCCGATAGGTGATCCTGCCCTACGACCCCAACAAATATGCCACCTACCGATGGTATTGCATGACTACACCGATCATAGGAGCGACCGATATTGAGTCAGAGTCTACTGGAGTTGCATTGGATGAGAATTTTAGTAGACAGTTTCTGCAGTTAATACAGGGAGCAGTTAGAGCTACTGGTGTTGTATCTGAGGTTCCTATTTCACAGACGTTGATTTCCAATGGAGTTAGAACTTTTGGGGGACAGATTGGTGGAGCTCCTACTGAAGCTGAGGATTGGCTCCAGGATACAGAGAGACGCATGGATCAGTTGGGTTTGGACTCAACTAAGAGATATTTGGGTGTTGTAGCAATGTTAGATGGTAATGCCTACACTTGGTGGGAGTCAGTGATCAGTAGTGTTCCTACCGATCGTTTGACCTGGAATTTCTTTAACGATCGCTTTCGGAGTCGTTTTCTGGGAGAGCGCTACTTAGCTCAGAGACGACATTAGTTTCAAGACTTGGTTCAGGGAGACATGACTGTTTCTGAGTATGAGATCGAGTTCTTGAAGTTGCTGAAGTATGGATTCAGTATGGTACCTACTGAGAGAGATCGATGTCGTAAATTTGCCCTTGGACTCAGATACGAGCTGCGTAGGCAAGTTGTAACCCATCAGGATGAAATATTTGATGTGCTGGTGGGCAGAGCCAAAGATGCTGAAGAGGTGGAGGTTTTAGCTTCTGGTAGAGAGCGTGTTGATCAGGAACGATCTAAAAAATTTCAGGCCCGATGGAGTCATCAGCACAGTCCGGGAAGAGGACTCGTACTTCAGCCCCTCAGAGAAGCAATACACGTTTAGGCCTGCAGCATCCTCACCGTTAGTTGGCAGTCGAGGCGGTTACTCGTCGTATTATAATGGGCCCCTTTGTGAGTATTGTGGTAAACAGCACTCAGGAGAGTGTCGTAAGAAGATGGGTCTTTGCTATCAGTGTGGATCTAGTGGTCATTACCGGAGGGATTATCCTCACTAGTTTCGTTTGAGCAGACCACTACCCAAACTCCTGTGCATTCGCAGACTATAGTACAGACCCCAATTAGAGATCGTAGTCAAGGAAAGACTCGAAGATCAGCGTCCAGGACAGACAGTAGAGCCCGACCTCAGTAAAATAGAGGGCCAACACTTCTGAGGCTAGACAGCCACTTTGGTTTATGCAACTAGACGTCATGATGATAGAGATGAGCCTGAGGTTATTGCAGGTACATTTACTATTTATTCTACCCCATACTTTGCATTATTGGACAATGGCTCCACTCACTCCTATGTATCGAGCTCAGTATCTCAAAACCTTCAGATTCCGATCGAGAACACTAAAAATACTGTTACAGTTACAAGTCCAGTAGGACAAGCGGTATTAGTGAATAAAGTATTTCGGCGTTGTCCTCTCGAGGTTCAGGGAGAAATTTTCTCGCTGATCTTATGGAACTTCCTTTATGGGAGTTCGATCTAATTCTTGGAATGGATTGGTTGAATAAACACAAGGTAAAGCTGGATTGCGAATACAAGCGGCTACTCTGAAGACTTCAGATGGTCGACTGTTGTGTTAATTGGTGAACGGTGTGGTTATCTCTCCAATATAGTTTCAGCGATGGAAATTGATCGTATGATATGGAAGGGATATGAGACCTTCATTGCTTGTATTTTGAACACCAAAGGTGCATTATCCACGATCGAGGAGATTCGTACAGTTAGCGAGTTTCCTGATGTTTTTCCGGAGGAGTTGCCTGGGTTACCTCCTGATAGAGAGGTAGAGTTCGAGATTGAGACTTATCCGGGATCTTCACCTATTTCTATGGCACCTTATCGTATGGCTCCAAAGGAACTTAAGGAGTTGAAAGTCCAATTGCAAGAATTATTCGATCGAGGATTTATCCGACATAGTACTTCACCATGGGGAGCTCCAGTTCTATTCGTGAAAAAGAAGGATGGGTCGCTAAGATTATGTATTGACTATCGGAAATTGAACAAGATGACGTCAAGAATAAATACCCATTACCCAGGATTGATGACTTATTTGATCAATTGCGATGACTACTGTATTCTCTAAGATTGATCTTCGTTCGGGGTATTATCAATTGAAAGTTAAAGGATCTGATGTTGCAAAAATGGCCATTCGCACTAGATATGGTCATTATGAATTTTTAGTGATGCCTTTTGGTTTGACGAACGCTCCTGCAGCTTTCATGGATTTGATGAATCGGGTGTTCTGACCATATTTGGATCAATTTGTGGTGGTTTCATTGACGATATTCTGATCTATTCTCATACTGAGGCAGAGCATGACGAGCATTTGAAGATCGTTCTGCGGACTTTGAGAGAGCATCGTCTATATGCCAAACTAAGCAAGTGTGAGTTTTGGCTTCAAGAAGTGTCGTTTTCTGGGGCATATTATTTCTGCGCGAGGTGTTTCAGTCGATCCCAGCAAGATAGAGGCTATTATGAATTAGAAACGACCTAAGAACGTATCTGAGATCCGTAGTTTCTTGGGCTTGGCTGGTTATTATCGATGTTTTGTTGAGGGCTTCTCGATCATTGCTTCTCCTTTGATAAAGTTGTTAAGGAAGAATGTGCCGTTTGACTGGGGCGAGGAACAACAGGAGAGCTTTGAGAAATTAAAGGCGATTTTGACTCAAGCACCGGTATTGATTCAACCAGATCCGGGAAGGATTTTACAGTGTATAGTGATGCTTCACATTCAGGACTTGGTTGTGTTTAATGCAGGAAAGTAAGGTGGTGGCTTATGCATCCCGTCAGCTGCGGCCGCATGAGAGTAACTATCCTACTCACGATTTAGATTTGGCAGCAGTAATTTTTGCCTTGAAGATTTGGAGACACTATCTTTATGGAGAGAAGTGTTACATTTTCACGGATCATAAGCTTAAAGTATCTTCTGACCCAAAAAGAACTTAATTTGAAACAGCGTCGCTGTTAGAGCTTCTAAAGGATTATGATTGCGTGATTGATTACCACCCTGGTAAAGCTAACATTGTAGCGGATGCTTTGAGTCGAATACGGTATCGGAGTTGAGGTCTTTAATGGCCAAGATGAATTTATATGACGATGGCACTTTGTTAGCAGAATTGCAAGTTAAGCCGACCTTGGTTGATGAAATCAAAGCTAAGCAGCCCCTTGATAGCTCATTGCTTTCCATCTTTGATCAAGTAGAGCAGGGACAAACTCAGATTACACAATTGATCAGGATGAAGTTTTATGCTTTAAAGGTAGATATTGTGTGCCTGATGATGCTGAGTTGAGGCAGACTATCCTTACTGAGGCTCATAGTAGTCCATATGCTATGCACCCCGGAGAGATAAGATGTACCGGAATTTGAGAGAGAGGTATCATTGGATTGGGATGAAGAAAGACATATCTGACTTTGTGGCTAGGTGTTTGACTTGTCAGCAAGTTAAGGCAGACATCACATCCATCAGGTTTGTTACAGCCTATCAAGATTCCTGAATGGAAATGGGAGCGTATTACTATGGATTTTGTTACTGGCTTGCCTATGACTCCTTCGAAAAAAGATTCAGTTTGGATGATTGTTGACAGACTTACAAAGTCAGCTCACTTCATTCCTGTGCGAGTAATTATACTTTGGATAAGCTGGCAAGATTGTATATTTCAGAGATTGTCAGATTGCATGGTGTTCCATTGTCTATTATTTCTGATCGAGATTCGAGATTTACTTCGAGATTTTGGAAGGCGTTACATACGGCTTTGGGAACAAGATTGGATTATAGTACATCCTTTCATCCACAAACTGATGGTCAATCTGAGAGAGTAATTCAGATTCTGGAGGATATATTGCGGGGTTGCGTAATCGATTTTCATGGTAGTTGGGAGAACTTTTTGCCGTTGGCTGAATTTGCTTACAATAACAGTTATCAGACCAGCATTCGTATGGCACCCTATGAAGCACTCTATGGGCGTAAATGTCGTACTCCGATCTGTTGGACTGAGTTACGTGATAGGAAAATGTTGGGACCTGAGTTAGTGCGAGACGGAGGACATAGTCAGATTAATTCGTGACCGTCTGAAAGAGGCATTTGATAGGCAGAAATCTTATGCAGATCAAAGAATGAAGGATATACAGTTTGAAGTGGGAGATCAGGTCTTTTTGAAAGTTTCACCCTGGAAGAAAGTATTGAGATTCGGCGTAAGGGTAAATTGAGTCCAAGATTTATTGGACCATTTTGTATCTTGAAGAGGGTAGGACCTGTTGCATATCAGCTTGAGTTGCCTTCTGAGCTAAGTCGTATTCATGATGTCTTTCATGTATCAATGTTGAGGAGATACCGTCCAGATCCAAGTCACATTATTCAGGTTGAAGAAGTGGAGCTGAGACCTGATTTGTCATATGAAGAGGAGCCCATTCAGATCTTAGAGAGAGATGAACGAGTTCTTCGGAATAGGAGAATTTCAATGGTCAAAGTTCAGTGGAGTAATCGAGGCCCCTCAGAAGCTACTTGGGAGACATTGAAGTCAATGGAGGCTCAGTTTCCTCAACTATTCTCATAAGGTAAATTTCGAGGACGAAATTTCTTGTAGAGGGGGAGAATTGTAACAACCCGACTATTTACAAAATAATATTAATTGAAAATGGGTGAAATTAAGTGACTAAAGTATAATTTATGAAAACTTGTATGCCATTTTCGAAGTAAAGGAAATACAGGGACCAAGCCCTGAATTTCTCCTAAAAGTGTCGGCAGGTTTGGTTATAACTTAACGTGTTTTCTGATTTCAATCAGAAAACACAAAAGCTTTTCTTAAACTTTCACTCCTCCCGCACCTCGACTTTCAAGTCCGATTCCGACGCCGTTCGACATCCGATAGTCAAATTGAAACCACCATCGTGTTCGTTATCGAGTCAGGAACAATCCCCTTAAATTAATTGAAGCGAAACGCTGCTAAACGTCGGGAATTTCAAGTCAAAGCATTGACGTTTTTTTTTAGCTCTATCGCCGAGAAAATCTCAAATTCACCGCCGATCGTTGCTCAGTTTACGACACCTCCTGCACCATCGTGTTCCTTGTGTCGTTTCGAGTTCACCGGTGTCAACCTTGTCCGCCGTCGACGGCGGCGCGTGAGGAGGTGGTGCAGTCAAAGATTCGGCCGATTTGAAATCGAGCTCTTCGCCGTTCAAAAATTTGAACCGATCGTTGTAAGTATCTCGAAATCGCTCAAAATAATTTTTATAAATTTTTTCGAGATTTTTAGGGCCCCGGAGGACGCCTCACGCGCCACACGCGCCGCTGCAGGGAGAGTGGCTGCTGGAAACTGGTTTAACCGGTTTTCAACCATTTCTGACCGGTTTGACCGGTTTCGACCGGTTTGACTGGTCTGAACCGGTTTGACCTGTTTGACCGGTTTGACCGGTCTGACCCGACCCGACCGTTGACCCGACCAGACCCAACCGTTGATCGTTTACCGTTGACTTTCTTTGACCAAAACTTAAAATGGCTTTGACCGAGCATTAAACGGCCGTTAATCTTTTCCGAGTATACCTATCCTGATAGTTTTCGACGTGCCGAATCCATTTCCGCTGTCCGTTTCATCAAATTCGAACCCGAAGGCCTCCAAATCGACGGTCAAAGTGGTTGACTTTGACTTTGACTTTGACCAAGAATCTGAATTTTCGAAAAGTTATACTTTATGTTTTTCGACGTCCTGATTCCGATTCCGCAATCCGTTTGGCCAAATTCAGACTCGAAATACCCCAAATTGATAGTCAAACCCGAAAAATGCTTATATATACTTAAGAAGTCTAGTTTTGAACAATTAAATAGGATTTGGGACTGATAGATTATTATTGTTTAAAGGTACAAGAGACTCTCCGGATCGTTCGATAGCTCGACCTAGCTCTTCTAGATCAGTTAAACCACGTGTTTCATTATTCACGCGTTCGAAAACTGTAGCAGAGCGTGGTGAAACCAGCAATCAGTAGATTTGCTATTTGAACCTATTGTCGAGGTGTGTTCCCTACTTATTACTGAACTGTTTTATTGGTTTTAATATGTGGTACACCGAATTCATTGGTTATTGTTTTATGGATGCACCAATTTTATGTGACAATTTATGGAATATGGCTGCTATCTAATTTTTGTTTTGAAATGGTATATGATTACCATGTTTTTGGATTTATGGAATTTATGTCACGGTGCAATTGAATTTTGGAATTGTATTACGATGGAATAGCTCTGATCAAGCTAAATGGGCCTAATGTGTCTCTTGAGGGCCCCAAGATGTTTCATTAGGTCGGTTTTCCTTTGCTGTGTGCTTAGGGTAAGCTATATGGACTTATTGACTTGGGCTTAAGGATACAAGCTTCAGAGCCTATCCTTAAGTCGGCTTTCTTTTTTGCTATGTGCATAAAATAAGCTATATGGAAAATAATTTTGGGAACTACTGATGGTGTACCACAAAAGGGTTTAAACTATGATTTTCAAAAGTTAAACTCTTTTACGAATTTGTGAGATTATTGGACTATGATTTGTACCTATTGTGATTTTATGGAAATGTTGGGACACACTGAGCCTAGCTCACCTTTTGAAAATGTTTTCCCCCTTTCAGATACTGTTGGTTAGATACCTCGGTTCGAGCACTTGAAGGATCAACATATCTCTTGAAGTAAAATCAGATAGTAATGTTTTTATCTTGCAAGTTGACTTTATTTTGGTGACATGGACCTTATTTTAAAATATCGGATTTTATAATGATGACTCTTTTACTATTACTGCTCGGTTTATTGTGATTTTGAATTTGAATACATGTTTTAAATTAAATTATTATTTATTGGTACTATATTTACGAGTTGGATTTTGATATTATAATTTGTTTATAATTTCATGTTATTTATAATGTGATGGAGTAACGGTTTCGGAAAATGTCTTTAATAATCATAATGTGATCCACTAGACTTAGTCGAAACGCATAGGCCGGGTCTAGGGGGTTACATTATATTTTTTAAAAAATGGTTTGAGCCCAAAAAATAAAATAAAACTCAATAAATAGAAAAGGACAGCAAAGAAAAACCAAGCAACAGCTTTGGGTTGCTTTGAGATGCAAGGAAACCATTTGGGCAACGGTGAAAACCGGAGCGCATTGTTGTAATGCGGTGTCCGGCGTGATCCAACGTGAAAACCGGCTACGGTGTTTTTATTCTTCTTATGACAGGTCTGTCCCTCTGTACTCTTTTGCCATGTTAGATTTTTTATTTAGGACCGAATGTAGGTTCTTTTTCTGGTGAGGGACTTTCATTAAAGTTATAAATTTAATTGTTTTATTGAAAATAAAAAATATATAGAATTACTATAAAAGTTTACAAGTATAATTATAAATAAAACATATAATTAAGATATTTTTCCTATAATAGTTGAACAAGAAATTAACCACTTAAGATCATAAAAGATTATATCATAAAATCTTAAAGAACCTAATTAAAAAGTTCAAACAAAATGTAGACACGAATATATCTAGCTGCATCGACAAACGAACCACAAAAGATGATGACGCTATAGAAAGACCATCGACAAACTACAAATCAGAGTAGAGCGACGCAAGAAAATCACGAACTCAAATTGCGTATCCAAATTCAATCTGATTATCCGTAATAGGAAATATCAATATGATAACAAATAAACGTTATATTAATCAATCGTGACAGTATCAAATCTATCCCTGAGAAAAAAGATAATGAAAACAACGATCAAACGATCGGAACCATGTAAAAAAAAGAGAAAAGCATACTGTAAATACAGAAAAAAACGTACTTTAAAGTCACAATTATTAAAAAAATAAAGATATAACTTAGAAATAGATAAAAAAATGAAAAATATTTGTGAATTTAAAGTACGATTCAAATAATATTTATAAAATATGTAATTAAGTATTGTATTAGTCTATGTATTAAGTGTAAGTTATAAATTAAATTTATTTTTTAAGTTCAATTATTTGAATTCATGTAATTAATTGAAATTATCTTTATAATTCGGCGACCTTTGGAGCATGATTAGAAATAATACATGGAATTGATATTAGAATTCTTGAAGAGAAAACTAGTGGTTCCTGTACGATTATTGCGTCAGCATTTTAAGCTGTGAAAAAGACCTTCAGTGAATTTCGGATTATGATAAAAATATTATAATGTTGGAGTGATTTTTGAGTAAAAACGCCTATGATTACTACAAGATACATCATCATTGAATTGAAGAAATATTTTATAATTTGCATAATTTTTTATATTAGTTTTTAAACCCTTCAAATAAAATCAATGCATGTTATATGAATTCGTGAGCTAAAAAAATATGTTCAAATTCTATATAATACCTTCTTCTTCTTCTTCTTCTTATTATTATTATTATTATTATTATTATTATTATTATTATTATTATTAGTTATTATTAGGGGTGGTTTACATAAATACATCAAGACCTTAGTTTTTAAGTGATAGGCATTCTCATCATCAAAGTGACAATGGGTCTATTTGCAATTTTATACCATTTGAAAATAAAAATAAAAAAAGAGTGAATATTATTTTATTTAGATCAAGTGTGTTAACCCAATCTTTGAATATATTTTACAAAGCTTTTCGCATTAGGTTGATGATGTCTTAAATATCATAATATAATACGTAAGAGTTCCATTATTTATTTTTAATACAAAATTTTTAAAATTTGCAAATAGACATTGCTACATGTCATATTAATTTTTAAATATATTTAGCGGATATTTTTATATTCTTAAACGGATCATATGAATGGTAACAATTCTACTAGATATCGATTCAAATTTTAATTTAAAATTAGATTTAATTTTATTATGATCATAATATTTGAAGATTAAATTTATTTAAGTAATTTTTTATTAATTAATGATTTTTTATGATCAAGCTTATTTTCCCCATAAGGTAGACGCCTTTAGAAATATGATGTTATTTTGAAGAGATGTAATTATTTTAAAGTGTTTGTATATTTTGGGATATTCGTTGTAAATATGTGTTTTTAGTTATGTTTGAAGAATATTTTGGGATATATCGTATTTTAGTACATATAATAGGGTTTGTGATACATGAAGGGCGTGCTTGGTTCACGGCATATGGGATTACCGGGGGAATGGAATCCTCATTCCCCCGTTTGGTTGGCCAGTAATCTTATTCCCCAGTAATCTTTTATTCTCAACAGTGAATTTTTTAGGGTATATTACCGGGAATGTGATTACTTATTCCCTTAGGTATTGTTGGATTACCGACGTTTTGGACTAAAATGCCCTTATTTTTTTTTTCAAAAATATCCTTCTTCTGTCGTTGAATAATAAAAATTCTACGAATGTTAAATTACAAATTTATCGTTAAACTATTTTAGATTTACAAAAAAAAATATATAATTAAAATTTTATATGAAGTTTAGGGGTTAAAATAAAATTTTACCATTTCATTAAACATATTTATCTTTTCAATTTTGTAAATATATATATATATATATATATATATATATTATATATAAATTTTATGAATTTAAAATTTTTAAAGAAAATATATAAATTAATTATAATAATATTATGGTAGAATTCAACTTGTTAAAAAAACAAATATATAATAAGAACAATTTGGTAAAATATACATTCCAATAATCTTTTATTGTTTTAACCAAACATTGTAATCTTACATTCCTGCTAAACCAACCAAACACAAAATACAACATTCTTAGTAATCCTATTCCCCAGTAAATATTTTATTCCCACTTATAATCTTACATTCTGTGAACCAAACGTAACCGAAAATGTCATACTTTTGTATTCTTCATGACTTCTATATTTATATTAAATTATTAATTATCTCAACTGTAGAGGTAGATAAAATTGAATCACATGAAATTCCATCGGTTACATGTATCTAATCAGCGACATATGCAAGATTTTATGTTGGGGGTGAACTTGAACTTATAGAATATCATGGGGTGAACTTGAACTTATAAAATTCTAGGAGAGCGAAAACTTAGTTGGAAATACATAAATAAAATCTAAAAGATGTGATAATTTTAAATTTTTAGGGAAGCGGCCGCTCCCATCCCTGCCGTCTAGGTCCATCCCTGTGATAATTTTAGTCATAATTTCACTTACTATTATTGATAAAATCTTCAATTTAATTGTCACAAATTTTAATTAAAGTAACAAACTTTAGAGAAAAATATGAAATGATCATCCAGCTCAGTTGGTAGAGCACAAGGTTCTTAACCTTGATGTCGTGGGATCGAGTCCCACGGAGGGCATTTCATAATTCGGAGGTCTCTTACGGAAGCTGCTCTCAACCTGGTGTTGGGGGTAGCCTACTATCTTACCTCTCCCTTACCCCATACATATGAGAAAAAGGGACAACCAAACTTTAGAAAAAAATATATTTAAAAACCAATAATATGATTCAATATAAGTTGGCAGGGAAAATTTACTAAAATGGTTATTAGAAATAAGGAAGATGGGTACCTTAAATTTGAATATTTTTAATAAAAAAACCCCGGCAAATTAAGATGAGCATGAAAATTGGAGTGGTTGGGTAAAGGTCAAATTTTGAATGCGTAGATGAGATCGTCGTTTAACAAAACTCGTTCAAGCGGATGACCCAGAAGATCAATTTCCATGATGCAGATTTGATAATTAATTCTAAAAAATATGAATTTAATAAAACAAATACAGTATGCTATACGTAAATATGATCAACACACAAATTATATGTATAATAAATGTGTTTGAGAATGTGATACATTTAATCGTTTGTATGTGTGTTTTTATTTACTTTTACATGTTTAATTACAAATATAAGCATATAACCATATAGAATGAGAATGGCAGCACGTTTTTTAAATAGTTTAAAATGTTTATAAGATAATATTTGTTCATAATTTTTTAAATGTTAATAACATAAATTTTGTAAGCGTAATTACTCGAACTCGAGACCTCGAGGAACTCTTTAATTACTAAAATCACTTATTGAGTTAAAAAAAACGATGTTCTCTTTGTCCTACTGTGTGTCTTTTGATTTTTTAAATTGTCTCATTCAAAATGTCATATAAAAAAAGTTAACTAACATTAACAGTTATATTTTTTTACCTTATTGTCTTACTATTTTACATCTATCAAAATAAATTAGTTAAATTTATCAATCAACTTTTAAGGATAACTTTTTCATTTCTCTGGGTCAAATATATCTCTTTAAATTGTGTGCATAGTCAATATAACAAAAATTATGAGACGGAGGGAGTAATACATTAGATCTCTATAATATTTTAAATATGAACCCAGAGAGAAATGCTTATGTTTTTTTTCTTATTAATAACAACTAGATTTTATTAATAACAATGGAAGAAATTAAAATTACAACGGCCTGAGCTTAAAGAGAAAACGATGATACTAGTCACGAAAAAAACTCATACAAAATAAAATATTAAACCTAAATTACTAAGAAATTAAAACATTACATTGAAAATGACGACCAACACCAAGATAATCCAATAACCTTAACAAAAATTGATTCTCTATGTTGAACGAGATGTTTTATGAGTGATAAAGGAGTGGTGAGTGGACCAAACTATCTGACAGGTTACTTCGCTACACAATTCAGATTATATCGACAAATAACATTTTATCAAAGAGGATATCAGACTGTACGTGACTATCGACAAACCAATCAGAAAACCAATTTCGTGATGGTCCAGTGAGAGCACTAAAACAACCGCAAAAAAATACGAAAACATACTAAAAGTCATAAGAATTATGCCACAATAGTAAAAAAAACAGCGTTACGGGAGCAAACAAAAGTGTGTCAATAACATATTCTTATTTAAAATTAAAATAAAACTCAAGAAAAATAAAAATAAAAGATATCATGAAAAAGAACAGAGAATTAATTATCATTGGCCTAAAGATTAGTGCCACTGCCGAATAGTCTTCCTTTGTGGGTTGCGTCACGCTTGCTAAGTCTATTCTCATGACCATCCCAAACTATTCATGCAAACTGTCGCTATTCCGAAAGGTGTCTGCGACAGATCGAGCAAATTACCCGTCGATTCATTTGGGGAAATTCGACGATAACTCAACACCGGCCCTTGTTAAGCGGGGAACTTGCTGCCAACCTAACCTTAGTGGAGGCCTTGTATGCGGCCTCTTCGTGCTCAAAATGAAGCGTTTCTTGTGAAGCTGGGATATAACTTCCTTAGGCGCCCGAATGTTCTTCGGACTAAAATTATGCAAGCCAAGTATAGAGTGGAAGATCCAATGCCGATCTATCTTATTGATCGTAACGGATCCTTTGTTTGGAAATCTCTTTCGAAAGTGTGGACCCATATTCGCAATAATATTATCTGGTCGATTGGTAACGGAGAAAATACTAACTTTTGGTTTGATTCTTGGATAAACGATTCCGAGCCTCTTGCTAGTTACATCAATGCTGACCAAGTATCCTTTCCTAATGCTTCTTTTCGTGACTTTGGCAACTGCTAGGGGCTAGTGGGATGTCCATCCTCTCCGCCAAGTTCTTCACGAGCCTTGTTTTGAAGGTTCGGGCACTCCCCCACCTTTGATGGAGCAGGTGGTGACATCCTTTATGGCGCTGGAATGGAAGCGGAGTTTGCATCGTCCGTTCAGCCTTTCATTTACTAATAAAGACTGTTGGATGCTGCAGATAAGCTCTGGAATCTTGCTTGGGATTTCTCTGCCCTCAGAGAATCAATAGCTTTATTTGGCTTGTGGTCCATCAACGGCTCATGACAAAAACTGAAAGGAAAGAGACGAGTTCACGGATGATGATCATTGCCCTATTTGTGGAGAAGCTAATAAGAACATATTGCACGTGCTTCGGGATTGCCATGTTGCCCGATCGATATGGAATCACTTGTTCCCGACACGTTCTGCAAATGATTTCTTCTCGCTTCCTCTTTTTGAATGGCTTCACCTAAACTTCTCTAATCTTACAGTTCTTGACAGGTCGGATTACGTATGGAGACAACTCTTTGGCATTTCTCATATGGAGGTTGTGGAAGAAAATAAATTGTTTTATTTTCAAAGGCCAAGTTTGGTCTGCCATGGACACTATTGAATCGGCAAAAGCCTGGGGCTCGGTTTTTAAAACTAAATCTTGTTCTTTTTCCAGGTCCCTTTCGGGAAGATCAATGGCTGGAGAGCTCCCCGTATCGGCAGCTTTAAACTCAATTCTGATGGAGCTGTAAACCCGTCATCAATGGCAGCAGCTTGCGGATGAGTCATTCGGAATAACGAAAGAGAGTGGATTTCTGGTTCTGTAGGAATATTGCAAGTTTCAGTCATCCAAGCTGAGCTATGGGGGTGTTTTAGATGGTCTCGAGTTGGCTTGGTCCCTTGAAATTGATCGTCTCCAAGTTGAAGTCGACAACAGTGAGATGGCTAAGTGCATCGCTGCCGCTCCTGTCTTGCATGAAGCGATCATTATCAGACGGATAAGGGTGTACATTGACCATCGGTGGACTGTTACGGTGGGCTCCATCCCTCGCGCAGAAACGCTCTGGCCGACGATCGCTAAACTCGGACGGGGATATCCCTTGGGACTGCTATCCTTGACCGCCCTCCTGCTGATGTTCAAAGAGCTCTCGACGCTGATCTCACGTTGGTGAGGAGAAGACCAACCATGATCCAGTGGTTTTTCTTTAGAGAAAAATAACCTCAGTGACCAAAAATCCCAATATACGATTTTAACCAATTTTTTCCGGATTTGCCAAAATGACCAACAAAATCGCAATACGATCACTATTCGCAACGCGATCTCCATTATCGCAATTCGCGTTGCATTTTCGCAATGCGATAGTTGAAAATCGCGTTGCGATGGTCTACAGTATCGTTGCGTTTCCCAATTCGCAATGCGAATAAGTAAATCGCAACGCGAATTGGGAATTCGCAATGCGAATAAGTAAATCGCAACGCGAATTGGGAAAATCGCAATGCGATACTGACTATCGCAATGCGATAATAAAAAAATCGCAACGATACTTACTTTCGCAACGCGATAATACATAATCGCAATGCGATTTTCAAAGCGCCATTAGTATCCTGGCCAAGTATTTTATTTTTAAATTCCAAACATTTTTCAAACCAAAAGGAGTATATATGTTAACAAAACTTGCATTATGTGTATTTTATGTGTGCACTTTTAACATTTCAGTTAGGCATGTATTAGTAACTTGAGTTTGAACATTGCTATCACTTATTAGACATTCATTTGACTATCGCACGTGAAAATGACTATCGCAACGTGAAAATGGTTATCGCAACGAGAATATCGCAATGCGAAATGATAATCGCATTGCGATTTTCTCGTTGCGATTTTCATTTTCGCATTGCGATTTTCTCGTTGCGATAGCCATTTCGCGTTGCGATAGTCTGTTTGCCTTCAACATAAAGCAGATTGAAAATCAACAAATCACTATTACATTTCAACACAAATTATGTACACATCAATTAAACAAATCAACATTTACAAATCATCTTTTACAAATCAATTAAACAATCAAAAATAATATAATTCTTATTCTTCATCAATTATTGAATAAAGAATCAACAACTTTGTGACCCCGTACATCCATTTCACGCAGCTCAATTAAGGAAACCTGCAGAAACCAAACATTGCTCAAACAAGACTTCCTACACATCTAAAACCTACAAACAGCAAATTATTGAATTCTAGGTACTTAACCAAACATTTTCAAACCAAAAGGAGTATATGTTAACAAAACTTGCATTATGTGTATTTTATGTGTGCACTTTTAACATTTTCAGTTAGGCATGTATTAGTAACTTGAGTTTGAACATGCTATCACTTATTAGACATTCATTTGACTATCGCAACGTGAAAATGGCTATCGCAACGTGAAAATGGTTATCGCAACGAGAATATCGCAACGCGAAATGATAATCGCATTGCGATTTCTCGTTGCGATTTTCATTTCGCATTGCGATTTTCATTTCGCATTGCGTTTTCTCGTTGCGATAGCCATTTCGCGTTGCGAGTCTGTTTTGCCTTCAACATAAGCAGATTGAAAATCACAAATCAACTATTACATTTCAACACAAATTATGTACACATCAATTAAACAAATCAACATTTACAAATCATCTTTTACAATCAATTAAACAATCAAAAAATAATAATAATTCTTATTTCTTCATCAATTATTGAATCAAGAATCAACAACTTTGTGACCCCGTACATCCATTTCACGCAGCTCTCTTAAGGATTAACCTGCAGAAACCAAACATTTGCTCAAACAAGACTTCCTACACATCTAAAACCTACAAACAGCAAATTATTGAATTCTAGGTACTTAACCAAACATTTTCAAACCAAAGGAGTATATATGTTAACAAAACTTGCATTTGACTTACCAAAACAATGGACACTTTCATAACGCGGATGCAGGAGCGTCTCGAATATATTGCTCTAGCCATATAATGCCGAAACCACAAGCCTACTGCAGCTCTATCTCTATCGGTGGAGGTAAAAACTCTGTGCTTCCCGTCGTCAAACGCGCCAAGCAAAGGCATACGAGAGGACACATCCCCTCTGGCTCCCGGCGATTGCTTGTGGCGCGGTCTCGTCTCTGACAACTGTGACATTGAACTTCTTTGGCTTCTTGTGTCCAGAATGACTCCAATACTTAATCCCATCCAAGAATTTAGCCAAATGAGAGCTCCATCCCTTGAAATATCTCTCAAATCAGACAGTGATATGTAATTGATCATGCTGTCATACACTATTATCTTCAGGGATGGGAGCTGAAGTGGACGAGAAGCCAGTGACGACGTTCCAAAACAGGGATAAACACCTGCGATCATAAGTAATAATTCATTTATTTGCGCACTTATTATTTATTAACACCTTTAAAAAATTTAAAAATAAACTAACCGTATCGACCTCCCACCATGCAGGATAAAGTTTAGCTTGTCCATTGCCCAACAAAAATGATTCATCTCGTTGATTCTTCAAGTGAACTGCGTGAAAAGCCGTCGGCATTATTGTATATAGCGAATTTTTTTTATTTTTCCTAAGCTTCCTTATTATTAGTAGACGTAACACCCATGCATCGATATGCTGTTTTACAAAAAAATACATATATTAGTGAATTACATTAATTTTTAAACAAATTAATCAAAATCATATATAAGACAAAATAGTCTTACCTCCCCATCCAAATAGCCACTGTCTTCAACCCCTAATAGCACACCCCACCAAGACCGATCAAGCAACAAAAACATTCATCGTTGAGTTTGCTGATTTCACAGTAACACCCTTGGCTCCGCTCATGTAGATAAAAATCAACTGCGGTCTTAGCCCAAAGGGTATTATCCACAATTGTTTCCGGTAGTTGTCTCCTCTCCACTTCAGATACCGGAAGGGTACTAGCCGGTAACTCATACGAGAGCCAACTCTCATCCATCATGTCCGGAACCGGGGGGGTTTCTCAATACTTCGATATATATTATCCCATGTGAATCGGGCTCTGGAATGGTGGGAGGGACCTCTTCAACGATGACAGTGGCCTCTTGAACGGTGGGGGGGGAATCTTGAGGGAGAATAGGGGCCTCTTGAACGATTGGAGGGGACTCTTGAGGGATGACCGGTGAGTCGGGCTTCTTCTTGCGGAGTCTTCGCACCATTGGGGTGAACGGAGACGTAATAGCACGTCCACGCCGTCTGATGCGTGAACTCCGTCGTGCAAGGAAAACCCGACGTAAAGCATCCACCTTATCGGGCCGCTAAAAAAAATTAATACATAAATCATCAGTAAATAAACAGACATGATATTAAACAAAGACAATATGTTTCAAACTAGCATTGTATTCACCCAAATCATTATTCTATAGTTCACAAAATGCTCATATAACATTCCAGAAGTAAGCACTTATATAACATTTAAAAGGACAAATATATAAAACATTCCAGAAGAAGAATAGTTTACTTCGCAACACGAAACTTAAAATCGCAACGTGAAATGACTATCGCAACGCGAAATGGCTATCGCAATGCGAAATGAAAATCGCAACGACAAAATCGCAACGCGAAATGAAATCGCAACGCGAAACACAAATCGCATTGCGATTTTCATTTCGCGTTGCG
Source organism: Hibiscus syriacus (assembly GCF_006381635.1). Classification (NCBI taxonomy): domain Eukaryota; kingdom Viridiplantae; phylum Streptophyta; class Magnoliopsida; order Malvales; family Malvaceae; genus Hibiscus; species Hibiscus syriacus. The sequence goes on along the minus strand of NW_024063062.1, from coordinate 1,951 downwards.
ATTTTGTCGTTGCGATTTCATTTCGCGTTGCGATTTTGTCGTTGCGATTTTCATTTCGCATTGCGATAGCCATTTCCGCGTTGCGATAGTCATTTTCATGTTGCGAAAGTAAACTATTCTTCTTCTGCAAATTGAAACTTGAATGGATTGCATTACTTCAACCAAAAGACAAAAACAAAACCAAAAACAAATACTAACAAAAACAGATTGGCAGCAACCGAATGAATTACGAGTATGAAAAATCTTAAACTTACCTCGTTGCGTAGAGTATGAACCTCATTCTGCAACGATGCTACCATCTCACGTAGAGCGGCTACCTCACCGCGTAATGTAGACACCTCAACACGCCATGCACCATCGTCTTTGCGTAAAGTACCGACCTCCTCACGCAAGGCATTGACCTCATCACGTAACTCCCCTAACTCATCCCGTTGAGGTGGAGGTGGAGAAACAGGGAGATAAACGTCATGACATCTTTGCGGTCGCCTATCTTGCGGTGATGGTGGAGAAGAGGCTCGATGATGTGAAAGAATAGGTGATGGCTGTCGTTGTGGAGGTGTATAGCCGGTCGATCAGATGATGGCTCTAGGTGAGGTGATAGCTCTGGGCGAGGTGATGGCTCCGAAGTGGAGGCTGCTCATCAACCGTTCCATCAAAAAACGCTTACTAGCTTGCCACCAATCAGTGGCAGCTCAGCTTCCGTGGGTGTCAGCCTCTGTAGAGGAGTGTTGGCATCCTAATAATATAAAAGCTTAAACAAAGTTAAATGTGTACTAGTAATAACTTGTTTATAAACATATGGTAGTATTATGTTAACTTACATTATTTATTGTCGTATACCGTAGTAAATCTTCCCATTGCAAGGGTTTCCTCTTCCAGGAAATAGCCCTGGGAATATTATTGAAGTTTTTATTTCATATGTCTTCATGGCGGGAAAGGCCTCAATATCCAAATCTACAAACAATATAATAACAAACATTAGTAATTGTTAATAATTAACTTATAATTTTGGAAACATTATATAAAAATTCTTACCTTAAAGGCCCAAATAAAGCCTGTCAAAGTGTATTTGGAACCATCGCCATGCAACTTTTTCGATCATCCAAGGCAGACGATAACTTATTCCATGTAGCTTTCCATAAATACGAGCCCCACGGAAACAAGTTCCACGCATTTAGGTCTTCTACCAATTTGATTAGATCATTTGGAATAGGTTGTCTGGCCTCTGCCTAAAAAGCCGACATGCAAAAGAATTAGAAGGCATACTCGGACAACGTCGATGTCATCCATCCGAGTAAAACCATCTTTATTATTCAAAAATCTTGTCAGGTCTTCTACGTGTAGACTCGGCCTCTCCAGCTCAGGAAAAACCCGGGATAGCCATGATGGGCGAGTAATCTAGTGTACCGACCTACATCATCGTGTCCGAAGCGTAGACCGGTGATTAAGCAAAACTCCTCCGCCCAAAACACGTATACGCCGGTGGAAAATCAAAACCATATCTCTTCATCACGACGTTGTATAGTCTCTGGTAGATCTCTAGTCATGGTTTGAAGAAACAGGTGTGTCAACATCGCATCTCCACCGGATGTTGTACTTTCAGCCATGGCCCGAAGCATGTATCCTCAAACATTTTTCTTTGTGCAGGTGAAAGCTTCGACGCAATTGTTTTGGCCAGGCTGACTTTATTCTCAGGTCAATTGAGCCGAATAAAAGTTCTACAAAAACAATAAACATACTAAATTAGATATACCAAAAACTACACTGTGAAGATATACCAAAAACAATAATAAACATAAATAGTAGTAGTATTCTTCAAACTTAATATGCAACACTGTGAATTTCGTATTTGTCTTTGTTTTTTGGTTTGAAGTAATGCAATTCATTCAAGTTTCAATTTGCAGAAGAAGATAGTTTCTGAAATGAAAATCGCAACACGAAAATGACTATC